>NC_044004.1:81207344-81515902 GCF_900496995.4 Aquila chrysaetos chrysaetos | reverse complement strand
ACACATTTTGAAAAAAAAATTGGTTTTGTTTTTGACTACCAGCACGCAGGAGAATTCTACCATTCTAATGAGCCACAAACGTGCAGTTTTCCAAGTATCACTGGTGATTTCGGATGCCTCAAACTATAATCAGAAACTTCTTCAATCATGTTGTGAAAATACTGTGACCTGGAGATACGAAGAAAGTTCCCGCAGGTGATCAACAGAAGCAGACCTTCGCTGCGTCCCTCTCAGATGCTGGAAACTAGTTAATACTCCCAGGTTCTTAAAAATACATACATGGAGTGTATTTAAGCCTTTAACTAAAGGATAATTTTGTTCAACTTTCACAGAACCCTTTAATCCACAGGTTCTCCAGGGCCTAGAGAAACAGTCTGAAAATTACCAATACAAAGAATGGCAATGAAGGCATGGAAATGGAAATTGCGACATCAGTGTTAAAAAGTGCACATATCTACACCATATTCTACAGGCAGCCCCAAGGCCAACCAGAGGAGCAGAAATAAAGCCTGCAAACAGAAGGCCGGGCATGCTACCGATCCCTATTATTATGAGTAAAGGTGCTCTGCTGTATTCAAACACCTGTTTAGAAAAACTTATCAGTACAATAAGATTTAGGGAGCGCTGCCTGTGGGGGTTTCGTAAGTTACCTTGTTCAGGCAGCTGCTAGGAGACAGAAAAGAAAGCAAAGCTGTCAATTATTCACCTAGAACAAACACTACCTGTCACTAATCTGCTCTCCAAACAATTTCCAAATTAATTTAATAAATCATCTTTGTAACTTACTACAATGTATTACTTTAAAATATTTACTTTTGATCAAAGCCAAAAGAATATCCATATGTCACTGTAAAATAAAGTTAAGCTCCCTAAGCCTACCTCCGATGATGCAGTAGTGATATGAACTACTAGAAAAAGAAATACGCACTTTTATAACTTTTGATAGTATCTTTACCTTGGTTTGGCAATACAGTGGACTGATGACTTAAAATTTTGGTAATATAGTGGGATATAAACAAGGCTTTTTGCACATACAGTTTTGCTTTGGTTTTTCTTCCTCTGTAAAGACTTACTTGGAGTTCTAGTATCCACATGAGAAACAGAATTCATCCACAAAGGTCGAAGTAGTGAGTTTTCCATAACTTTATTTGCCACAACGAACAAGGCAGGCAAGTTTTGGCATGGCCCAGCCTCTGTACTTTACTCTCAAGTAAGTTTTGTTTAGAAAAAAAACAGAAACCACCATTATTAGTTTCAGAGCTGCTGATGTGAAGCATCTTTACTGCTTCTCACATGCATGCAAAACCAGGAAAGAAATCCAAAGATTGATGTATGAAAACATGTTTTTCCTTGGTTTTAGATAAGGTACCTGGAGAAAAACATCTACTATGCTGAATCTAATGAGCCCTTCTGAGGGGCCAGGCTATCGCCTTCTCCACTTGGAACACAGTTTGGCCGGCCTTATTAAATATTTTTGTTTTCCTGCACGAACTGTGACCCAATGGCATTGGCTGTGAATGAGTCCAGTGAGTGACGAAAAAAGAGCTGCAGATTTTTTCCTTCTCTTAATTTGGGTTGGTCACTCTTTCCTCCCACTGTGTAAGTGCTTAACAGGGGCTTGCAGCAGAATTCCATTTCCTGGGGGTGATCAGTATCTCACTTTCAAATTGAGAATGTCCCAGTGCCTAACACTTGCTTTTGCTTATATTTTGAGGCAAGTCACTCTTGACAAAATGGACAGCTTAGCACTGCAGGGCTACAGGCTGAGCTTCTTATCATTACCACACAACACCACATGGGAACTGGATCTCTTTTACTCAACAGCAGCCAGTAATCTAGCGGTTTGGGCACTGCCAGAAAAAGGGAAACTGGCTTCTGCTCTCAGGACTATTTATGTGTTTTATACTCATCTTTTCTTGTTGCCATTGCCCTTGAGCTGGGTCACACCAAGCTCTCAAAAACTAGGTAAGAGCCATACTCCTTCCACTCTCATGGAAATGTCCATCTACTGTGGTTTTGAGGCCATTTTTCGGAGCCAGTCTAAGAACTCATGTTCTTAGATTAGAAAGTATTGGTTCTCAGTTTCTGCCAATGAAAAAGCTGATTTTTAAAAAATTATTAGTAGTATTATTATTAAGGGCATTTTGTAATTATCCAAATTGTCACAGCTTTATCCTGTAATACAGTTTGAGTTTGAAGAAACCTACTTTAGAGCTATTGATCCTCCTCTATTGCCAGCCAAAAATAAAGCACCTGAAAAAGGGCATGATATCATGGTGTGAGACATATTCACAGAACTACCGATGATAAGGGGAAATCCAGTTAATGCGTGCTGTGGGGATGACTAGAAAAAACAGGTGTGGGAAGCAACATAAAGCTTTGTGTTCCAAACTGTTAATCTGGAACTAGAATTAACCTACTGGTAGGAAACAATAAGTGGAATTTTATGGCAGTCAGTAACTGAGGGAGAAATCACTATTTTCATCAACTTTACGTGAAGACATGTAACTGTACACAGTTAATTTTTTAAGTTGTTCACCTGCTCTGGACCCTTGACCACAAACTAGTATGTTGGTAGATATGCTGCATTCAATTACTTAAGAAATAATGGCACATACATTTTCTCCAGTGGTAAAACCGGTCTAAGAATCCTATCCTTTCCCACCCAAAGCTTATTCTATGTAACTCCTTTGTTATGCTGATGCAACCTCTTGTCAGGTAACTGTATTGGAGTTTATTCTCCCCATAGCAGCCCTCGTAGTGCTGTGCTCTGCATCGGTAGCTAGAAAGGTGTCGATAACACACCAGTGCTTTGGCTACTGCTGAGCAGCGCTGGCACAGATCGAGGCTGTCTCTCCAACATTTCTGCCCCCCTCAACGGCAGGCTGAGGCTGGGCAAGATCTTGGGAGGGGGCATAACCAGGACAGCGGACCTAAACTAACCAAACAGGTATTCCATACCATATGACGTCAGCTCAGATATAAAAGCTAAGTAAAAGGAGACGGAAGGGGGGCATTTTTGTCTTCGGAGCAACCGCTATGCGTGCTGAAGCCCTGCTTCCCAGGAAGTGGCTTGACATCGCCTGCTGATGGGAAGTAGAGAATAACGTCATTTGTTTTTCTTTGCTTTCACTTTATTAAGCTGTCCTTACCTTGACCCACAAGCCTTTGGTTGTATTTTCTCCCCGCTGTCCAGCTGAGGAGGGGGAGTGATAGAGCGGCTTTGGTGGGCACCTGGCGCCCAGCCAGGGTCAACCCATCCCAGTCCTTTTTGGCACCCAACGTGGGGTTCGACAACGGCAGTTTTGCATTAAGCGTGCCATAGCTAGTTATTAAGTGGCAAGCTCCTGTGCAGGTCACGGAGCTTGTTGCCCGCTTGCTTATCTCGATTTTGCTGAGTTTGGGAACATGGTAATGCAAATAACGGCTACGTGCTTTGCACTGGCACTGATGGCTTTACTATGCTGTGGGAACTATCTTGTGGGGAGAATGAAGGAACTTGGGACCATGCTAATACAAATAATGGCTATGTCCCGGCACTGATGGCTTTGCTGTGTTGTGGGAGCTATCTTGTGGAGGAGATGAGGGAATTCATCTCCCTCTCCCTACTGGGCATTGATGTGGACGGTTTTATTATGCAGGCTCCCGAGGTCCTTGTTCACCCTTATGTGAGCTGTTCAATACTAATAATTAATACTGGTGGTATATTATGGGTATTGTGGAATCTGGTCTCGTCCTGGTATAAGAGAAGACAAGTTTCAGGTGAGGCAATACTGAAACGTGCTCTCCAGCGACTGGTCCCTGGGTGGCAGGGTACATGGAAGGATTTGGGCAGATTCCTAGGATGGTTATCACCTCCCATAATCCGGGACTTTACACCCGAACAGGCAAGCAACCCTGGCCAACTGGCGTGCCACCTGATAGAAGGGTGCCTCGCCTATCCCAATGAAAACCAGCAGCTTCTCACACTGTACTGGGGCCTGGCCTATGCCTACCGAGCCATAGTTCAACACTCTCAGAGGACCACGGTTGAGGCAGGGACCCAGACTGCATCTGAGGACACCATGCTCGAGATAGGGACCCAAACAACAACAACAACAACTACAGTAATTGCCCCAGTAGTGAAAAAGAAACAGTGGACAAGGAGATCAAAAGGTCCATATCATCGATTAGTAAGGGAAGAAGAAGAAGAAGAAAGGTTTAATTTAGAAGCCGGTCCTTCGACAAAGAAATTGGAGGAAGGAGTGAGAGAACTTAAAAAGGAAGCGGAAACTACCCGGTCCCTGACCTCCTCAGAACTTCGAGACTTGCTGCAAGACTACAGCTGCCAACCAGGTGAGTGGATTGCTACCTGGCTGCTCCGATGCTGGGATAATGGGGCCGACAGTCAGCAACTGGAAGGCAAGGAAGCCCAACAGCTGGGATCCCTCGCTAGAAACCGTGGAATTGAAAGAGGAATTGGAAAAGAGGCAGCAATTTGCAGTCTCTGGAGCTGGCTCTTCTCAAGTGTGAGGGCAAGATATCCGTTCAAGGAAGATCTTGTGAACTCCTCAGGAAAGTGGACTACCGCAGATGAAGGCATCCAGGACCTGAGAGAGTTAGCAGTGCTGGAAGTCCTCTACAGTGATCTAGATGATGAGGAGGTCTCCAAAGATCCAGAGGATGTCCTCTGCACACAGGCCACGTGGAGAAAGGCGACTCAAGGTGTCCAGCATTGTACTCTAACAGCTTGGCAGTGATGTATTGCCCAGATATAGAAACACCAACTGTGGAAAAAGTGTCGTCTTGGCTCCAAAACTTTGAAGAAAATCTCTGCGTCTCCTCATCCCTAGAGGACAGTGCCTTGGCTGTTAGGGACGCTCCAAGAAATGAGTCCTCTCCTGCCCCCGTCAGAGGGAAAGGGAGCCCAAGGCGTATGCCACGTGGTGCACTCTGGTTCTTCCTGCGTGACCACGGGGAGGACGTGAGGAAGCGGGATGGCGAACCCACCTTTAAGCTGGAGGCCTGTGTACGTGAACTGAGAGGGAAGACAGCCGTTAAGAAGGGGTCACCCGAGAAGAAGGCTGTCAGCGTAGTTGCTGTAGAGGCCCAAGAAAGCAATCGGCAATCCTCCAGGCATAGAAGAACTGAAACCACCTCCCTTCATTCTGGTGAGGGGACTTCTGGTCTGGCACCGCAAGGGTCAGACAGTGAATACTCTGATGAGGAACAGCAATAGAGGGTCCCTGCCTTTGGCCAGGAGGAGGAAAGGGATGACTGGATATACTGGACTGTGTGGATTCGATGGCCTGGCACATCAGACCCACAGAAGTGTAAGGCTTTGGCAGACACTGGTGCACAGCATACCCTGGTGCCATCAGGGTACAGGGGCACAGAACCCATCTGGATCTCTGGTGTGACAGGGGGATGCCAAGAATTGACTGTATTGGAGGCTGAAGTGAGCTTGACGGGACAAGTGGGAAAAGCACCCCATTGTGACCGGCCCAGAGGCCCCTTGTATCCTTGGCATAGACTACCTCAAGAGAGGGTAGTTCTAGGACCCAAAGGGGTACTGATGGGTTTTTGGTATAGCCACTGTAAACACAGAGAAAACCAAACAGCTACCTACCCTGCCTGGCCTCTCGGAAGATCCCTTCATTGCGGGATCACTGCGAGCTGAAGAACAGCAGGTGCCAACTGCTACCGGGACGGTGTGCCGGCGGCAATATCGCACAAACCGAGACTCCCTGGCTCCCATCCGTGAGCTGACTGATCAGCTGGAGAGCCAGGAGTCACCAGCAAGACTCATTCACCTTTTAATAGTCCTATATGGCCAGTGCAAAAGTCTGATGGAGGGTGGAGGTTAACGGTAGATTATCGCGGCCTGAACGAAGTGACACCGCCACCGAGTGCTGCTGTACCAGACACGTTAGAGCTCCAACATGAACTGGCATCAAAGGCAGCCACGTGGTACGCTACAATTGATATTGCCAATGCATTTTTCTCCATTCCTTTGGCAGCAGAGCGCAGGCCACGGTTTGCTTTCACGTGGAGAGGTGTCCAATACACCTGGAATCGACTGCCCCAGGGGGGGAAGCACAGCCCTACCATTTGTCACGGACTAATCCAAATGGCACTGGAACAAGGCGATGCCCCCGAACATTTACAATACATAGATGACATCATCGTGCGGGGCAATGAGGCAGAAGAAGTGTTTGAGAAAGGAAAAAGAGTAATTCAGATGCTTCTGAAAGCTGGTTTCACCGTAAAGAAAAGCAAGGTCAAGGCACCCGCACAGGAGATTGAGTTCTTGGGAATAAAATGGCAGGATGGACGCCGTCATGTGCCTACGGCTGTGGTTAACAAGATAGCAACTATGTCTCCACCTGCTAATGAGAAAGAAACACAAGCTTTCCTAGGCCTCGTGGGGTTCTGGAGAATGCATATTCCAGGTTATAGTCAGCTTGTGAGCCCTCTCTATTGAGTAACCCGCAAAAAGAACTATTTTGAATGGGGCCCGGAGCAACAACAAGCCTTTGAGCATATCAGACAGGAAACAGCTCGTGCCGTAGCTCTTGGCCCTGTCCAGACAGGACCAGATGTACAAAATGTACTCTACACCGCAGCTGGGGAGCATGGTCTCACCTGGAGCCTCTGGCAGAAAACACCAGGAGAAACCCGAGGTCGACCATTAGGGTTTTGGAGCCGGGGGTACCGAGGATCAGAAGCCCACTACACCCCGACTGAAAAAGAGATACTAGCAGCATATGAAGGGGCTTGAGCCGTGTCAGAAGTTGTCGGTACAGAAGCGTATCTCCTCTCGGCACCACGATTGCCCGTGCTACGCCGGATGTTCAAAGGAAACGTCCCCTCTACACACCGTGCAACTGGCGCTACGTGGAGTAAGCGGATAGCGTTGATCACGCCACGAGCTCGGCTGGGGAAATCCAACCGCCCGGGAATTCCGGAAGAGATCACGGACTGGCCAGAAGGCAGAGATTTTGGAGCATCGCCTGAGGAGGTGGCTCGTGCCCAAGAGGCACCACCATACAATGAGATATCAGAAGATGGAAGGCGTTATGCTTTGTTTACCGATGGATCCTGTCGTGTGGCAGGGAACCATCGGAAGCGGAAAGCTGCTGCGTGGAGTCCCGCACGACAAGTCGTTGAGGCCACTGAAGGAGAAGGTGAGTCAAGTCAGTTTGCAGAAGTGAAAGCCATCCCACTAGCCCTAGATATTGCCGAACGAGAAAATTGGCCGGTATTCTCTCTCTATACCGACTCCTGGATGGTGGCTAATGCCCTATGGGGGCGGCTACAGCAGTGGAAGAATACCAATTGGCAACGCAGGGGTAAACCCATCTGGGCAGCTGCACTGTGGCAGGACATCGCTGCCCATGTAGAACACATGGCTCTAAAGGTACGTCATGAAGATGCTCACATGCCCAAAAGCCGTGCCACTGAAGAACATCGAAATAATGAACAGGTAGACAAGGCTGCCAAAATAGAAGTAGCTCAGGTGGACCTGGACTGGGAGTGCAAGGCTGAGCTATTTGTAGCTCAAGGGGCCCATGACACATCGGGACATCTAGGGAGGGATGCAACATACAGATGGGCTCGTGATCGAGGGGTGGACCTGACCACGGAGGCCATTACACAGGTCACTCACGAATGTGAAACGTGCTGCAGTCAAGCGAGCCACCAGAGTAAAGTCTCCGTGGAACAGAGGGCGGTGGCTGAGTTTTCGATATGGCGAGGCCTGGCAAATTGACTACATCGGACCACTGCCACGAACACGTCAAGGCAAGCGCTACATACTCACCATGGTGGAAGCAACTACTGGTTGGCTAGAAACATATCCTGTAAACCATGCCACTGCCTGAAACACCATCTTAGGCCTCGAAAGGCAAATTTTATGGCGACACGGTACCCCAGAAAGAATTGAATCGGACAACGGGACTCATTTCCGAAATAACCTCATAAGCTCCTGGGCAAAGAAACACAGCATTGAGTGGGTGTACCACATCCCCTATCACCCAGAAGCATCCAGAAGAATTGAGAGATACAATGGACTGTTAAAGACTATGTTGAGAGCGCTAGGCAATGGGGCTTGGAAGCATTGGGATACAAATTTAGCAGAAGCCACTTGGCTCGTTAACACCAGAGGATCTGCTAACCGTCCTGGTCCTGCCCAAACAAAACCCCTACATACTGTGGCAGGAGATAAGGTCCCCATAGTGCACATGGGGAAGTGGCTGGGGAAGGCAGTGTGGATTTCTCCTCCCATGGGAAAAGGCAAACCCATTCGTGGGATCGTCTTTGCTCAAGGACCTGGGTGTACTTGGCGGGTAATGCGGAAGGATGGGGAGACCCAGCGTGCGCCTCAAGGACATTTACCTTGGGGGAAAAATAATCTGTGATGTGAGTTGTATGTTGTAGGTAGTAATGTAGCAGGAATGACCTGAACTGCAGAGGAGTGAACTTCGCAAGGAACCAGGTGAGTGCAACGGAGACCCAAACCGAGCCGGTGTTGGGTGCCCAACAATCGAACATATTGCTTCTCCTGTCCTGACTGCTCATCTTGACGGATGGGGCCCAAGTCATAACCTGTTTGTGAACACCTGGAGGAGTGGAAGAAGCCCATGGAATATCTATCTGTTAAAGGACAGGGGATAGTAATTAATAAGAATGTATAAATCTGCATGTTGAGTATAAAAGCGGTTTAAGTATGCAGTTTCAGTTTTAAGTGTTGCTAAGAAGGGATTTCAGCAATGAGAATTAAATACAATGGTGTGGTTAGAAGATATGTGTATTAAATTATATGGCACCTGAGCATGACGCAAATGGTATGGAATAAGGGGTGGAGATTGTACTGGGTCTGGCTGAGATGGAGTTAATTCTCCCCATAGCAGCCCTCGTAGTGCTGTGCTCTGCATCGGTAGCTAGAAAGGTGTCGATAACACACCAGTGCTTTGGCTACTGCTGAGCAGCGCTGGCACAGCATCAAGGCTGTCTCTCCAACATTTCTGCCCCCCTCAACGGCAGGCTGAGGCTGGGCAAGATCTTGGGAGGGGGCATAACCAGGACAGCGGACCTAAACTAACCAAACAGGTATTCCATACCATATGACGTCAGCTCAGATATAAAAGCTAAGTAAAAGGAGACGGAAGGGGGGCATTTTTGTCTTCTGGAGCAACCGCTATGCGTACTGAAGCCCTGCTTCCCAGGAAGCGGCTTGACATCGCCTGCTGATGGGAAGTAGAGAATAACGTCATTTGTTTTTCTTTGCTTTCACTTTATTAAGCTGTCCTTACCTTGACCCATGAGCCTTTTGATGTATTTTCTCCCCGCTGTCCAGCTGAGGAGGGGGAGTGATAGAGCGGCTTTGGTGGGCACCTGGCACCCAGCCAGGGTCAACCCACCACAGTAACCTTGCAAAAATAGACCAGTAAAATGATCTGAGTTAAAAAACCCATCTCTTTAAAAAACCCCAGCTTTCAACTGTGATCAAAAGTGGGAATAAGTATCTGGAGCGGGGAGAGGAGGCACCTTTTGAAATAGCATTATCCTGGAGAAAGATGTAAGACTGCAATGTGAGCATCAACATTTGAATACGCCAGAGACTCTGGAGACCAGACTTTTGAAACAAAACGGGAATTCAGCATTCAGGCCTTCCAGCCCACTAACTCCATCCCAAGGAGAACCTGCTCCGCTCCAGATGGGCTGTCAAGCAGCCCTTCTAACAGGAACTCCTACACAAGGAAAAATAAATATAAAAGCTACACCCCTTAGCAATGCCTCTGGAACCTGAAGCAGGAACAGGGGCTACGCCCAAACTTGTGATTGTAAAAGTGCTGCACAACTCCTACCCCTTCTACAGCAGTGCCTACATCTCATGATTTTTGAAGTGTCCAAGGCACTTACGATTTCACTTCAGTGTATGCCCAGCAGCAGTCACAGTTGAACCGCAGAGTAGCCATGCTCTCAGGTCATGCTAAATCTCTAGCTCAGGCCAGGGAGCAGATCTTCAGGTGCCCATTTTGCCTGAGGAACTTAACCAAATAAGAGTGCCGAGAACACGCCAAGCTCCTGATGTTCACGAATCCCTGCTTTGGGGCACTGAGAAGCAAAGGCATCACCTACAAACCTTGGAAATGGGGGCACAAGGAAACATACAGCGTGAGGGTGAAAACTGAGTTCAAGACAGAGATTTTCTCACAAGGGAAAGAAAGTTCAAGCTCGACACAGCACAGAGGCTGTGCAAGGAGAGCTGCTAGAAGTGAATCCTGTTAAAACAGGACACTCTGATAGTTCAGGGACAGATGGGTTAGTAAGGTATCACAGGGAAAGGAGAAGAGTACCCTGGGTAGGAAGGACATGCCTGCAGAGCAGGAGGACATTGGTGACAGACAACATGAAGGCATGTTCCAGGGATACGTGGAGAACCAGGGAGAACTCAAGTGCCAAATCTCACCCTGTGTCTACCAGCCCTTACACTGGGCTCAGTTTCACAAATCCCTCTCACTCCAGGCAGAATTCAGATTTTCTGTGACACCCATCAGAGTGATGCTCCTTGCGCCTAACATCCTCTGTCACTTTGCGAGTAACAGTAGCACAGATCATGAGCTGCCTCCTACACCAGCCTCTGGGGCTCCTACCATTTTTTCTCATACTCCATGTAATTCTCAGCAGATCCATCACCTAGCAGAGCATGCTGGGATTTCTTTGGTACAGGGTGTTAGAAGTAGTGGCTGAGAGATTCACAAAGTCACCATGGAAAGCACATGTATTACATCCTCCAGAAGAAAACACATGCTAAAAATGGGGCAGTAGGCCCTACCACCAGTACTTGAGGTAGCATCGCCACGTCTACACAATATTGACACCTGATCTTTGCAGTTGCTTCGTTCTACGATAATCCCCCCAAATGACTTGTGCAAGGGAGGCAACAGCTCAATAGTCCACGAACATCTTCCTTCACGAATGTGTTAATGTACTTACTTTTTCTTCACTGAAACTGTTAAGCACCCTTAATCCTGCCATCGGTCCTGGAGCTGAACTCTGGCTTCTTGCTCTGGTACTTACCCCCTCTCCAGGGCATAGGACACGGCAACAGTTGTATATGGTGTTTAAGTTGATGTCTTGCTGTAAGGTGACAGGTGTGTGCTTGGGAGCACTCTCTTCTCTGTCTTTACTAAGGGTTTGACTTCTGTTTAGGTACCAATGTTTGGGCAATAACTTTGCTTATAAAATGAACTGTCAGGCACACAAACATGGGCTCTTACCTCCACTATCAGGCTGCTTCCTTGCTAGTATGGTCCCTTGACTACATGTGTTACTTAATGATCTGTGACTGTCAGCGCCTCGGTCCTGGGCAGCTGTCTTCTCAGAGAGCCAATACCGAATGCCTGAGAAGGGTGGGAAAAGGAGTGGTGAAAGAGCGGAGTGGTCTCTTCCTTCCCAGCTCAGGGTTGTTTTGCTTGCCACAAACTCTCTCTCAATGCAGCGGGCTGTTAATTAATAAACTTCACTCCCCTCTCCTCCTGTACCAGCTTGCTAGGACATTGGGAAATACCTGACAGTGAGCAGGGTACTCTGTGATACACACTGCTGTTTCTTCTGCCCTGACATAAGAAAGCATCCTTCCACTATTGGCTGAGTTCAGGGAATAGCAGAAGTGAGTCATTACAAGACCTAGGCCCTTAGCTGTCACGAGGTGTGTCAGATTCCCGAAAAATTCTACACTGCAATTTAATGCAACTTTTCAGAGGATATTTTTGTGGCTAGGCAGACTCAGCCCTTGCTACTCAGCCCTTGCTATTTTAAGGGAAGCAACTTTGTCCCAACCACTTGCCACGTTCAGCTATCTAACTTCGTTAACTAATTAGAGGTCATTATGATGACAAAGGCTACATGGGCCAAATTCCCAGTTAGTTCATAAGATGGTCCAGCCCCATAGCTGGGTGCTGGCAACATCTTTAAGGAAGAATGAGACATTTCTGTAAATAAAGAAATACTGCTCTCCGCTCTCTCTTCACCTTGTAAACCCTGTTTTCTATCAGCTTGTCTTTTTTGGATTGATTCTCCTCCCCTCACAGTCTGTGATTACATGTTCTCCTCTTCCCAAAACTTACTGTCTGCAGTGCCTTTTGCCTGGGCTCAGAGTCTGGACAAGAACATGCTGGAAACAAGCAGTCTTGCACTGCTGTTCTGCAGCATACGAGCACGCAGAATTGCTGCGTTCTCCTCATTTTACACGCATGCTGTCTTGAAAGCAGATCCTGCAACTTGTTCTGCTCAGCCACGGGTATCTGTGCAAGAGAGGGAGAAGACAGGAAAGGCTTCTAGTCTGCTATCGTAGGATTCCTTTCATGCAAGGCATAGATAGTCCTCATGACAGATAAGTCTCCCCCTCATGGCAATCAAAACCTCCCTATACTCCTGTACAGGCATGTCAGGCCTCTACTACAGCGGCTCTCCCTGCAGGAACCAGACCTTTAGCAGTTAGACCTTGCAGCACTGAACTAAATTTTAACCCATTCACCCACAGCTGTCTGAATTTTACCAATAATTTGTTAGGAGGAAAGAAACTGAATCACCTGAAGCAATTTGGATCAATTCTCCAACTAATACAGTTAATTTTTTTTACCAATGGCCTTTTCTTAAGATGAGCTATGTATAAAGTATGACTGTACAAATTTAAGAAGAAAGAAAGAAAGAAAACCCCTGAAATGAACGAAGTAATTCTGTTTTCTGCAAGCACACAGTCCAATGAGATGATCCACTACAAGGGATTAACAGCACACTGAAGAAACTGTAAAGTTAATCTTTGACACAATGAACTCCAGACTTGATACACAACTCTAGGAGACGTTTATTTTCTTAACTGTGTCCCGAAAGCCTGTTTTTAGAAAACTGAAACAATCTGATTCTTCCAGGTATGTGTATATAGCGTACATTCAACACCCAGCAAATGGACATTTTCAGCCTCTGAAATATTCTGTGTTCCCTGCTCACATTAACAAAGTGAATGCATGAAAGCACTGGGCTCCCTCCTGCTCAGAACAAATAGCATCTTCTTGTGCACGCCTAAATAGAAAACATCATTACAAATCACCACCAGGAGGCAGTGTATTAAAACATTTGTGCTATAAAAGGACATCCACAACAATAAAAAAACCCCAAACCGCAAAAAACTCTGCCCCCTCCCAAATCTTCAAACTGATATTTAGCAAATGTATTCTCCCCATCCTCCTCCTCCTCATTATGCTTTATATGCTGATCTCTCTTCTTCTCTACATACCTGAAATTAGTAGCAATTCCACTGTTGTCAAACAGCTTACTGCAGGCGCACAGTTAAAATGGAAGTCAAACTGATTTCTGGAATAGCATTTAGTGGAAAAAATGAGTAAACAAGTAGGTAGAAGTGATATGACAAAATATAAAACCTCCCAACAGACTAAACCATTTTTGCTTCCTCTGGGGTTTACCAAAACATTCCAAACCTCTGAGGTCTCTCCTAACTATTTTTCTTTTTGTTTACAAATACATCGCAAAATGCCACCCAAAAGGAAGCACTGAAATTTTCACAAACCCAGGAATACGCTCTCGCTCCTTCGACAGGCGGTACTCCTGGATCACTGCCACACCAACGCCGCTGCTACAGGTCTGGCTTGCAACTACGCTGCCCCTGGCACAGAACCAGAGAAACGATCCAGCTCTGCATTTCATGACCCATGAAAGCTGGAAGTTGTCTCCTCTCCTCCGCCCCCTCGGTCCTTCTTTTCTGCTGGTATAAAGGACTATTCTCAGTTGGGGCTCAACACAGGGTAAGAGCCTAAAAACACTACAGATGTATATGAAAGCTTTTAAACTGGTACGTTATTTTAAGTGCTACTTATTTATGAACTTTAATGCGTTTTACAGTTTGCAATGCTAAACATACAGTAACTGCTCTTACAGCATCTTGTGTTACAGGCTAAGCATATGAAACACAGTAAGGGAGCTACAGAAATGTGCAGACTACCTAAAACATTTCTAAATATGGACCTATAAAAGCAAATCTATCAATAAAGTACAGCATAAAAGCTGTGCAATTGGGTCCTCAGGAAAGGCAGTCCAGAACTAACCAAAAGACAACGAAAGCAAACACTCGTATTTTCAAACTGCAAATTCGGCTCGTAAGAAACTGCATCTGTGTCTCTGACTTCTTAATCCAAACAGACACCACACATTTTCCAATGCAAAAATCACAATTAATTGGGAAATTAAAACACAAGCACAATGTCAGCAGAAATCACAAATTTATTAATCCTTAAATATATCAATCATTTACCATTATGGCAAGAAATATGTACACTGTGTCCCATGGTAAACTGCAGTGTTCCAAAATGACAGAAGTGTATAATTCAATTGTGGTGGAGAGAACAAATCACAATTTCCTCACGTCTTGGTGTGGAAGACAAACTTGGTCTACAGTAATACGTCAACACCACATGCTATGTTAAAAGTATAAAAAAAAAACCACCCTACACCTAATTTGTTAATTTTAAATACAGTTATGCCACTTATAGCCGCTTCACAAAAAAAAGTAAAGAAATTATTGAGAAAAAAAATGAGGCCATTACTTTTTTCACAGATCCCATCGGCAGGTTAATATGGCTCAACACATTTATTGTAGATGCTTATTTTAAATATATATTGTTTAAAATCATGTAGTAATTATCAGAGAAGCTTAAATCCATCTACCATACATCCACTAGTAACAACATCAAAATGTTTAAGAACTGCTTTTGATTAGTAATCAACACAGAAAGGTGAAATGATACAAATTAGGAAGGGTTCCCATTTTAAAAACTCCAGGCTGCCGAGTTGTAAATTTTTAACCGCTAAAAAGGATATTGATTGAGATATCATGCACTATACAGCGCTGCAGAAAACAGTTAGCCCTGTTGGTAACAGAACAATTAACAAAAGAAAAAAAAGAAATAACCGATCCCTGTATTTTTCTATTAAAAAAGGAAGGGAACAAACCTAAGTGCTTGCAAGGACGTATTTTCACAGCAACATAAGGGAAGCAGATATAGTCCCTATTACAAAGCTTGTGTTCTGAACCGACACCGAGAGCATTCCCTGGGCAGCGTACAGGCGTTCGCAGCAACGGATGAGGGGCCAAACCAAGTTGGTAATGCTGCGAAGACTGCTGTCCTTGATACTGTACGCTGCACAAGGATTTTAAGAAACCAAGAGCAGATTGAGGGGGAAGAGAGGGGAGAAACAAATCTGTGGTAAAGTGTTACAATCTTATTAGAAAACCGGTGTATCCATAATACATTTCCAGAGAAGCAACAGCAGCAGTGTAAAGTAAGTAAACTCTTCATACTAAGCTTTTAAGGCCTAATATTTCTCGAGTATATTAACCACACAACTGGTCTATAGCTGAACCAAAATTCCGTATTTTTTAAAGCCTCCTTAAAAAATTTACAGTACACCTAAAAGCGATTAAAAATCTTTCTCTATTCTCTCATCTTAATCCTCAAAACCTGCTCCTCAATCATCAGTTAGTTCCCTACAATTTTTCATTTTGCTTAATCATCCAACAGAAATTTTCAATTAGCATAGTAAGAAAGCAAAGGTAAAGACTCAAAAGAAAAAAAAGAAGCTGCTGGCTCACCGGAACATTGACAGTTAATTCTGAATTGACGAAGCCAGCAAATGATGAGAGTTTTCCAGTTTACACAGACTAATAAACTAAGAAGGCTTCAGCTGGTACAAAGCCAAGATATTATCACTTCCACATTTATCAGTGATTTCGTCCATCTACATGCTATAATAAAAATCTGTTTTACAGCAATGGAGCTGCCAGCGGAAATCCTAACCATTCCTACCAGAACCAAAGCAAAACCCTGGGACTCAGGGGAAAAGGAGGAGTCAAAAAACAGTTCTTAAAAAAAGAGGGTAAAATGTACTTTTTTTTTCTTTTTTTTTTTTAATAAACAGGATAATTTTTAAAGTTGTCTGTCAAAACTTGGCATAAATGGAGAAAGTGACAAATGTATTCTGTATCTACTGCTGTCCAGCAAATATTTTTTTTGTCTTTTATGCCTTGTTGTTCTCTATTTGCATGGAACATTACCTTCATTGAAATGTTAACAGTGTACAGATGGAATATACAGCAACATGGTGCATCACAAATGTGTTACATGAAGAACCTTCACAACTTCATGCACTCAGAAACATGCATGAAGAGAACGGGATGGCCAAGATGGTAATCAACCAGGTGCGTTGGGTACAGAAAATGCAAGAGCGGCACCGCTGATATTTTTAGCTACGAGGAAGGAGAAAAAAAAAACAACAGATTGCAATTACTGAAGTAACATCACTACCAGATAACAATACATGCTCATGTGTTAGCCAATACTATTAAAAAAAAATCTTCTCAAGATCATTTAAGACAACATTGTGAAGAAAACCCGGGGGGGGGGGGGGAATGCTCAGGCAAAGCATGCTTTTATTTCTCAAAACACTTTACAGACATTTTCCATCTTTACAACATGCCAGAGAGGCTGTTAAAATAAAAAAGGAAACTGAGGCAGGAAGCAAAAGTGCCTTAACCGATTTGTTAAAGGAAGGAGGGCAGAATTCAGATGTGAATCTCTGAGTTTAACTTAGTTCCTCAGCATGTACATTACAGACACTGCCACGGACTGAGATTCTCATACAAAAATCGAACCAAGTAACAAGGAGGAATCAGATGTCGTTTACATGCAAGACATGCTAGAGCCATATGCAAAGAGAAAACGAAAGAAAAGGAACACAAAAGCAAGTAGTTAACTAACTCAGCTTATAATATCATTTGTATTACCGTAGCATCTAGGGGCCGAAGTCATGATTGGGATCCCGCTGTGCTAGGCACTGTACAAACACAGAACAAACTCTTTACTTAAGTCTTCCTGCTGTTCGGTATTTAACTTACGAAAGTATATGAAGGTGTAAGTGTGATAAGTGAGGGACTATAAGCCTGGGAGCCTCAGGTCTGAATTTAGGTTTGGGAGTCAGTTTTAGATCCAATAGCCCTTTGACTGCCCATATCATGCAGGTCCACTCTCTGTGTATATGCAGACACAGTTCTGCAGAAACACTCTACCACAAGTTCTTAAGAATGGAATACAGAAAAAAATTTCCTACCATCAGTCATATCACTCAGAGAGAAGCAAAGGACAAGACAGAAACCAAAGTTTGTCTTGTCTGACTTGCAGAAAAAACTACAAATAAAACTTATTTGTAAACTAAAGATACATTTGTGCTCATATTCTTTTCCAAATAAATTGTCTGCATAAGGAAACATTTCCATATACCTGTAACTACCAAAGAGCTCAGTTCTTTCCTTAGATTTATGCACACTCCTTACCATAGTTCTGAAAACAAGCAAGCTACTGTGCTTGCAGCAACTATTTGACATAATCTAGGATACGGCGTTTGCAAAAGCAGATCACAGCTATAATTGCTTTTGCAAGTTTATTAGATTTGAAATTCTTCTTCAGACTTTGTGTGTGAGATACTTTTTTATTGTGGAAATGCCATTATTAACTGCTGTGTATTGGTAATAATTAAATAAATAGCTGCAGACTGTATACATTTCAAATACGAGAAAAGAAAGGAAGGATAATCTAGAACACTATTTTAATTAAATTTCTTCTGTAGTTTTCCAAAATGGAGTTATTGGTACACTGCTGCTCTGACTGGGAAAAGTAAAGGTGAAGTTCAAGGCAGTCTAAAAGATGGTCAGGATGGGTTATAGAAGGCAAGTTCTAGCATGGCGCTACATGGGAATCTACCAGTTAAACCTGAGAAGATGGGGATTAAAGAAAGAATATGTAAAGTAACTAAAAGACACGTGAAAATGCTTGGGCTGAACAGGGAAATATCAGCCTAAAGGAGACTCACTAGTCTTTGCAAATGACCTGAGCACAAGCAATAGGATTGATCTCACATAGTATACTTACACTTAGAGGGAAGGCACTATAAATACAAAGGAAAACAGGAGTATTGTGCAAGAAGAACCAAGTAACCTTGAGGGCTGGGTAATCCAGAAATGTCACGTGTAATAATAGGAAGTACAAAGCTGCACGGTCAGCAAAAGTTTCTATATACTCTTTGGATGGAAATGACAATTGAGGATTAATACATGGGTGTCTTAGATGATCTGCTGATGTGATGTAGATGACAAAAGTGCAAAAATCACACCAGAACATAGCAGGTGTGGCGTTCTCAACAAGGAAAAGAAAGACATTGTGAATTTAAATAAAGCCCTGACCACAAGTGTACACGGTATTTCAGAAGAACCCAAGCTAATGAAAAGACAAACCTCAAACCAGAAAAGACAGTGAAGAACTATTAAGGTAGTCAGGAAAATGGAGATCGTATCAAAAAAAGCCAACCAAGTTAGCATTGTTTATTTATCCTATGAAAATAGAAGGAGGGAAGTAATCTAATCACCCTTCATATAAAACAGCTCATGTCTGCATACCTATCCCCAGTATAGGAGAACAACAATGAATTAAGAATAATCAAGGATACACTGAATACAACTAAAATTAATACTGGAAAGTAAGGTTTCTAACCATCAGACCAATGATATTTTAGAACAGTGATATGAGCAAGTCCAAAAAACCTGCTCTGAATTCAAGATGAGGGTTAGGTAAGGGATTTATATGACATTGTTGCCAGTGCTACATAGGGGATACATATCTAGGGCTATGTTGCAATCTCAGAGCATCTCTCCTTAAGCCTTAGCCATGCTCTAAGGCTTTGAGCCGCTACTCCTCCTCTGACCTTTTCAGCTTGGATACCCTCTCACAATCCTGAAATTTCCTCTGTCTGACCCCATAGGCTCAGAACACCCGCTGAAATAGATGCAACCCTGAAGTCTCAAAAAAATTACCTCTCAGCTTCTTCTCCTGCGATCCTTAGCAGAAATCCTTATCTCTATTACAGAGCATGAGCAGCTGTAAAGAACTGACATTACACAAGTCCTAAATACTGGCACTGCTTCTGAGAGGCAAATCTCAGTTCTGTATGTACGACTGCATTCCCTTGAGATGTGCAGTCTGAAGGGCCAGGAGTCGCTCTGCGGCAGCTACTGCATGTCCTTTATATTCCAGAGAAACTACCTCTGGCGAGTGTTCATAGGAGCAGTACGTGTCACAGCACACAGCAGCCCATCGCACAGGTACAAGTTACGTGAACTAAGTATTAAGGCTCCTGTTACAACATTGCACCTCAAAAGGAAGAAGCTGCAGAAGCTATTCAGTGTATCTCTATGAAGTATTACTGAAAGAATTATCGCAAGAATTATTTGGCAAATTCTATAATATTCCATGAAAATAGTAATAAGATGGCTATTTTGTTGCCTTCTGGTTTTGGTGCCTAAGAATGAGTGTTATAAATTACCTTTTCTCTTTAGGGTTGTTTCCTATAAATATGGTTAAATTAAAAAAAAAAAATAAATATTGACCCCCCACCCCAATCCTTCTCAAAAAACAGGGGGGATGACAGGGGGATGGGACGGGACACCAAACAAAAGAAAAGATTAAATAATTGTCTAGTCCAATTAATTTCATTCTGCTATAAACATTTACTGTCCAGTGTGCACTGGGACAGGTGAACCTGTTTCACTTATGCTTTCTGACTCTACACATACCCAGCTCAGATCCCTTGACAAAACAGTCCTCTATGAAAACATCAAAAATCTGCGTAACACTGCATTTCAAGAAAATGTAACTACTCTTTCAATATTATCTCTTGAAACACTGGCAGTGCAGCTGGAATGTGAAAAACAAAGGACGACATGGTTCCTGCTCCCATTGGTTTCACATCTTTAAATAAAATACAATAGTTATCACGAGATAATTGATTACTTTTTTCCTAAATTAAAAAAACCAAAAACCCACAACTAAAAATTTCATCCCCACTGAAGTTTAACACTTCATTCTATCATGTTCCTTACTTTATCTAGTATTATTTCATATGGGAGAATAGTGTTGCAAGTAAAATATGGGTCATGATGAAGTTTGAAGGATGAAATCTAAGCTCTTAACATCCACACCAGGAAATTTAGCCACTATCCACATTAAGACACCTCACACGGATGTAATTACAACCTACAAAGAGGGCTTGCACCTGAGCAAACCACGGCCTATACCAGTGCTGCCTGATTTGGAAACAGCCTAACCTAAGCCAGAAGTCAGTGAGGTCACGCTCCGAGGGACACAGCAGCATTAGCGAAGGCTGCAAGCAGAAGAAAAGCAAAGGACTTGAGCAGAACCTCTTGAAGGAGCCGTGACTCTTTATCCTGTTATTGAAACTATAAGCGTGCTGTAATTTACACTGCTGAAAGTCTGGCTCAAGGAATTCAGGTTTGCGCGCGCTGAGCCATGGCATGACTCCCAGGGTATGAGAGGGCATGCAGAGATGCCCGAATGAACAAAAGAGAGATCTGAGGCTTACCCACACAGATGTCGTAACTATCAGACAGTGACTGTTGAGCAGTTAAGCAAAGAGAGTGTGGGGAAAGAGATAAGAATGTGATAGGTACTTGTATGACTTAATTTACAAAGTAAATACGTAAACTGGCTCAAAATCAACTTGCAGTGAACATAACTACGCCTGAGTAAGTAGAGGTGGCTGGAAATCGCAACAAATATTACTCAAACTTCAGTTTTTCAGAACAGTGATACTTTTTTCCTTGAAACTTTCCGATCAGCTCTAACAGCTCCATGTATCCTATTGCTTTTTATTTTTTCAGGTTTTCCTGAAATTCTATTTCAGGTTTTCCGATCCTATTTTGTGTGACTTGTATCAAGCCTTATCTACATTAAAACATTTTTCTGCTCTTCAAGCTGTCAGTTCAGGGACTGAGTTGGATCAGTGGGCATCACAGTTGAAAAAACAACAAAGAAAGCATTATTTTAAAAACATTAGCACCAACTATATGCACACTACTGAATAGAACACACACTGCGTAAATGACCACAAGAAATTGTACTATCAAGAGGATGGTTTCATAGTTTTTAAGGCCAAAAGCAGCTATTAGACTATCTGATCTGACCTATGTAGTTTAAGCTTGTGATCTGAATTGTTTCTTACTTGATAGGTACTGTTGGTGACCCTGAACGGTGAAAATGAACGTTCTGCCACTTCCCATCACGACGGTGCCAGACCCGTGTTTCCTCTGACTGCATAGTCTTTGGCATCCCACTTCCATCCATGTACTGTGTGAGCCGTATATATGCAATGCAAGCAGCGTCGTCACCCACAAGGTGGACATGAGGATTGAGGATAATGGTGTGGATTGGCTTATTACTTTTGGATAAAGCTAGGAAGCAAACACACACATAGAGGATAAATTAAATTTTCTCTATGTAAGCCAAAATAACTCATCTCACCCCATTTTACAAAACAAGAATCTCAAGCTTAGCAGATACAAAGTAATAATTATTGTTTACTGATAATCACGACTGATAACTAGCTCAAGTACACTGTAGAAATGAGCACAGTCACAGCATAAAGTATGTTTTCCCCTTTCCTATGAGGAAACCAATCAAATGTTTAATAGTATATATTATTTAATCCATGTGTGTACATGGATTAAATAAAATGGGGGCCACCATCTTGAGTTTCCCAATACTTCAGTTTCACTGCTGTATCTAGTTTCTAATGACATTTGTACTTAATATTTTCAGTGAAAATAATTCAGCTTTTAACTCACTCTTGTGACATATTTTATTAAGTGCTGATATCTATGAAAACTAAAAAGCTGCAGTAATGAAAGGAAACATATTAAGGAAAAATATGGCAAATGCTGTTTTGGAGATGGAAGAGAATTTAGGAATACAATAATCCCATTTTATGCTCAGACATTTCTCAAGAATTACTGGATAAGCTGGTATCTTCATTTACAGTATTTTATTTCCTGTTGAGTCAAGTCTGCTCTAAAATGGTTACCTACATTACACGATCCTCCAAAACTTTATTAAATCCACTCTATAGGTAATTTTTCTTTCTTATACCTGGCGTGATTGTAATATATATACATATATATATATATAATATATATTGATGTTTTCATATACACCACCCCCCACCCCCCCCCCAATACAAAAAAGACAGCCGATCAGATCCTCAGCAGTACGGACTGAGTGACTACAATGTCTTCCCCAATACATCACACACTCACCAGAAGTGCTGACTGTTAGTTGCAATCACCGTAATCACACGATTTAGTGACCTTTCTTTTAAGTATACTCACAGCATGGTTTTCTCATTTCCCCAATAGAAAAAAAATGTATGAGAATTACTTATCTATGGTTTGTTTGTTTTTTCTTTTATATATCTTGACTTTCTCCTTCCAAATACCTGAAACTTTCCTCCACTCTCCAAGGTGTCCTATGATGTGTGAATGAGCACAGCAAAAACAGACAGAAAAACACGTAGAGCAGAACTCCCTTCCCCTGCCCAAATCAATTAACTCCCAGACCAAAATGCTAACTAGACTGGGGAAAACACAGTCACAAGGAACAGATGAAGATTCACAGATATGAAAAAGGAATGTTTACCATTTTCAAAGTAAAACCGGTGAAAGTCCATCCCTTCTACTAGATTACCCAAAGCTTCAGGCTCAAAAGATGTAAGGCCCGGATCACAGATTTTTCTGCGGAAAAGAGGAAATTCTGTAATAAACACATGCAGTTATGCAACACAACTTCGGAGAGATTACTTTTCAAATTTTTCTTCATTCCCCTCAGACTTGTTACTTACCTGCGCCACCACACTGGAAAAGAACAGAACTTAAATGGGGAGAAGTAATGGAGTTCTGGTTTCACCTAAATTAGTAAATTTGACAGCTTACTTTAGGTGGACTAGATTTCATATAAACCATCTTTTGACGAAAAAAAAAGCCTGCCAAAGAAGGCTCCACAAGTCAATGGTATTACAAGTAGGAATTTTTACTTGTGACTCTGAAAATTGCCTCTGTGCAATCCAAAGGATACTTTTAATGTCTCACGTCATTATTTAAGCAAGATTTAATTTTTTTTTTAACTGACAAAATTTAGGTAAGAATTTGAAATAAGTTTCCACTTGACATTTGTACAAATTAAAACAAAGGTTTTAATGTGATCATACCAAACAAAAGTTTAGTGCTGGCAAGCCTTTAAACAGGACAAGCAATGTCACTGTTGAACTGTGAGGCTTGTGCTGTAACAGGATAGAATCCACTCAGAGAAACACAAGAGACCAAAAGAAACGCTGAGAAGGGCTTTCCTCTACTTTTGTAAATTTTTTTTCTGAGGTAGAAAGAGAAGAGAAGCAGTGATGGAATTGTGTCTTTGCAGAGAAAAGCTGAGAGAGAAAGCGGTCTACTTTTCCCCAGCAAATTCTCGCACAGTGCTCAGCAGAGGCTGGTGGACTAAATTCCACGTGGTCTTTCACGCTCTGAAGTACAAATAGGATTCTAGCTGATATCGGTCTCTACATACAATACAAAATTTCTGTTAAAAGACGCTTCTACTGTGTTTCTGGATTCTAAATCACAAACATGACTTTACTTTCATACACCAAGAGAGATCACTGCATATTTTGCATCAGGATTATGATCTTGTCTTGGCAGAGTAGTACATTAGATTTATACTAGCAGCTCCTCTGAAACTGGCATTTGTAAAGGCTCATATAAAGCCAGGGCAAAGCAGCAATGAACATATCTTGTGTTTCTTGGGGGCATCTGAGAATGAACTTCAACAATACATAAATACAGACACACACACCCTCGGATATAAATATACAGCGTCCAATACATCAACTCTCCTCACTCCCTCTGAAATGAGAAAACTTACGTGTAAGCTTCAAAGTCCCCATTGTTGATAGCTTCAATCAACTGCTCAGTAACCTTGATAATCTCCTGCTTACGAGCTAGAGAGAGACACAAATACAACTCTTAAAATGGAAGGCAAAGTGGAAGGTGACAGCTGAAAGGCTGTCAGAAGAACAGCCGCAACAAAGGTATTCTGTCATTCCTCAGCTGGCACAATGGCCATTTTTCTTCCTTTTCTATGACCAAAGGACATGGTGTTATATTGCTGCTTTACACTGATTTGGCTTCAGTGTACTCCTGTATTCACGAGGAAATTAAACACATGTCAAGATCAATCCTCTTTCCTATCATGCTTGTATCTTCTGTCCTTCACTGAAGGATCTGCTGTTTAAAAAGCAAAACAAACCCAAACCCCAACTCAACTTCAAATTAAAGGAAACTGATTATTGTTTTACAAGCGATGCTCTAATGTTTCATACACACATGGGGCCTTTACCTTTTAAGTGTCTAATGCTGATTTTCAGGAACCTTTGTAACACGGGATGTTCGCTTTGGCCAAATGTGTACATTTAAGTAAAGAGGAATTTAGGCCCTAAGCCTATAATCAAGGTTGTCCGGTGCAAAGCTTGCGGATTACATATAACGCATACACATCCACACGGGTCTAATTACAACACAGTGTCTTTCAGCTCTGACTTCGGTGATTGTGCCTATCCTTTGCTTGTAAAATGCTTAACGGAGCTGTATTACAATTAGCCTCAGTTAGATCCCTCGGTGATAGTACAGTACATCTACTACTACTAATAAATGCTAAATAGTAACAGAAGAATAATACATTAAAAACAAGCAGAATATGTATTTCTAGTAAGAATATTCAAACTCAAGCAGTGTTTGCATATGCTTCAAAGGCAATAGTATGTGAAACGGTTTCTCCTTTATCTGTCAGTCAAGAAATAAGCTCGCAGTTCAGTATTTGTTAATGTTGATCTAAGTCACACTCAAACAGTGCAGAGTAAACAAATTCCTGCATGGTGGTACGGTTATTACCAATACCAGTTACTCTAGGAGGGCAAAGTTTAAGAGACTTCATCAAGATGGAAAATCTTACTGAATTCACTTTGAAAACTGACTTCTACTTTTAAAAACTTGGGGCTTTTTAGGAACAGATGTTTACATTTTTGCACTGTACATTTCTCATTTGGTAAAGTTCAACCTTATACGGATGAAGTTCAACCACAGTGGCACTGCTCTCAAATAGATTTTTTTTGTGAGTTTAATGCTAAATGGGTAAGGGAGAGAGATTTTACCGATACGTTCCTGAGGATTTAACTTACATTCAACTCCTTACATGAAAACTCAGAAAATCCATTTGAAAGACCAAGCTTGAAATAAAAAGAAATGCAAGGAACCAGGCTGAAGTAGCTCTCTTGTGCAAGCAACAGTTGTAATTCTCCTGCACGCTCCTACAGGTGGACTAGACTATTAACACACATGCAAATATGCTTGGAATGTTAAAACCAAAGTACTGAGCTCACTCACATTCTTCTTGGAAAAGAAAACGTTGGGGAGCATAGACAGAATGTAAGTCTCCAATGCTGTACTGCAAAGAACTGGCATCGTGGTGTTAAAGAACCTTTTAATTTATTTTATGCTCCACCGTCTCTTTTAGTAAGTGAATACCTAATACATAAAAGCACCAAGAAGAAACCAGCAAGGAAAGAAATGATGGAGAAAAAAGTGGATATAAAGGTCAAGCAAGGCTGGCTGTGAGTAGCTCTTGACTACTAGATAGCATGACGGGTAAGACTATTTCAGACTATTTCAAGTATGAATTGCCTCATTTTACACAAAGCTTGTGGAAAGAACAAAGAGTCTTAATGAAGAGATGTTTTGACTGCAGATCAGCAATGGCTCCATTGTTATATGTTTAAATGACATAGACCAAACTGTGGACGTTGTATGGCATTGTCAGCACAAGCCAAGTGGTAGGATGGTTGAGTAAGAAATAATGGTGCAGTGTTAGAAAAGGCTGGCAAAAAGAAATCCGGAATATGCAGACTTCATGCAGTGATGAAATCACAAGTTTTGCATGCTACCTCTCATATACATATACATATAACTAAAGGATCTGATTAAATAGCCCGGTAACACATTCCAATCAGAGACTAGGAAATTACAGACTATTAAATCAGACAGTGGCAAATGAGGTAAAAATCTCTGATGAGCTGCTACATAATCATGAGATCATGTTATTGGATAATTGTAAATGTAAGCAATGAAAATGTCTACAAAGGTACTGTAGTTTCCACATGCAAGAGACATAAAAGCACATGAACACGTAATTTTACTTTCACTTGGCTAGAGACAATTGGCAATATTCCCTTTTTCACTAACATCAGTCATTTCTTTTTGAAGTTTTACCAAAAGAAGCCCACAGTTAACTTAGGTGTTATACATACTCTGACAAGGAACAGCAAACAAAAGTGAATATCTGAATATATTCTATTACACAACATTCTGTGATCCAAGCCCAGAGGCTGATTAAGGTGTTTTGTTTTGTCTTAAATTAATGGCGTGCAACAGCTCAATTTAGTTGGATGGTAACCTGACTCCCTGGCATCTATTCATGCCTTCAATAGTACGAGTTAAGGGAATGTGAATGACAAAAGTTTCTTTCTGCAAATCTTTGAGATTTTGAGACTTGATTTCAATCGGAATGCGAATGGAAATTTTTGCTAACATACATTTAAAAAATTGTTTTGGGTCAATCAAAATGTTACGCTTCAATCATGCCTTTGATGTTGTACTACATTACAAGATGTAATTCAACATCAATCCAGAAGGAAGAAATTGAACCGTATTGCCAAATTTATCTTTTTCTTGGTTATTCTTCCAAACTAAATTTGCAGTAGAGCACACGTTTTCATGTGGTCTTCTGATAGAAGCCACCTAATATTACCGAATATGGTTCCAGCAAAGTTTCTGTGGGCAGTACTAACACCTAGTATAGCTCTGTCTGCTGACCTGTCCATGGAATATAAACCACATCCATCAGGAAGCTCTACAGGCCAGCAAAGTAAGTAAAGGAGATTAAGGCAGTATCACTGGCTCTAATCAATCAGTGTCCAACTCCAGCACTAGCATCAGTTCTTCCAGTACTTGTGGAAAGACTTCACGGTTCATGATGCAGACCGTCAGGAACAGAAAGATGTTGCCAAATCATCTGCCTTCTAACTCATTTCTCATTTTTTTCCTACAAAATTACAAGCACCACGTGAAACTGTATACGAAAGCAACTATGCTACTCCTCGCTTTCAGCAACACATGAATAATTACACACATACTAGAAAATTAGATTTCTTCCTATTTAGTGATCTGATATGCAATCTCATTGGCAGAAAGTGACTAAGAGCCAAAGACAGAGATGGAGCATAATTTAGAAGCTGGAGTTCCAGAAATGATTTATCCTGTGTGCAAAACCCTCCTCATTCTCAGCCCTTACTCATGTGAGATCAAGAATGAGCATTACAAGAAAAAGATGGTCAAGACAGTATGAAATATTCAATAACATCGGATATCAAAGAATAATTAAAAATCTCAGTAGCCACTGTGATTTTACACAAACCTCCTACTGGTTGTTTTTAGGGATCTTTTTTATCTTTATAGATAAGTATTTTATACTTTCTATGCAGGTACACATGTGAGTGCAGGGACACAGAGTACAAATAGAGACCAAAAGTATTTCAGCCTATAAATACATTGTCCAGGAAGCCGAGGTTTAGCCTCGGAGGAAGGAAGAGGAAGGAGACAGCGAAGAACTGGAATACAACAAGCGGAAAGCAGACTGAGAAGCAAAATGTAGCCATGACTTGGTGGCCACATGAATAGAGTCAAACACTTGCGCTTTTCCTTAGCGCAATAGGGAGGGCACTGAAGATGAACTAAGGTGAAATGGATACGGATAGGAACAAGGTCTTGCTATTGCAGACAACGTCTGACAGAAATAACTAGCACTTAATAAAGTGGTAAGAAAATTATGAAGTTTTCATTATAAATTTTATGGACTCCATGTAACATATGCTCTTCCAGACCTCCAATTTCTTTTTCCATCTAAACAGACATTACAAACTACAAAAGGACAACAAGTGAACACGCGAGGCGTTAGGGAAGAGGCATCTGGCCAGTTCCCATCTGCCAGATAACTGTCACTTACAATCACCATTTTCATTTGATTTTTTTAATATTTTATTTTGATCCAATAGTAAACTTTGCTTGTATTGAATTCTAGGAGAATTATGCTGTTTGACGTACAGTGGCAATTTTATGCTATTATACTTTTTATTTGATGTGCAGTAAAAACTTCCTAAATAACGTACTTCAGCTTTGGTTAAAGCCAGCCAGAGATCCGTACGCTCTCTCACAGCGTGATGAGACAATTGGACTGAACCAAAATCCGTGGTTTCTTTGCCGTTATGAGCTGCTTGTTTTACGGCTGTCTCATTCTCTCCCTTTAAAATATTGTCACGTGTTCAGAGTGCAAGGACTATATCTAGTCTTATGCCATGTAAGAGTCTGTCTGACAAATGACAAAAATACTCTATTTACAGGAGGAAAACTCAAAAATGGCAATGGAATTCTGGTAAAACTGGTTCAGCTACTTTTTCTAGGGAGTGTGGTAAGAGCCTATTGAAAAATTAAAGCCTGACCCATCTATACTGTCTTAGAATATGGCAATGGCTTTCTATGGCATAAAATTATATAATCTTAGCAAAAATACATTTGGTGTTTTTAAAACAACTGAGGTGTGAGGGAAGAACATCGTTAAAAGAAGTCAAAGGTGCTGAGTCGTTTTCTTGAAAAACAAATAATGAAAAAGACCGCAGATAGTATACCAGAAAGCTACCATAAAATGGCAAACTTGTGTGGAAAAGATGGTAGCTTCTACATTCTTTGCTCAGAATACCAGTGAAGTAAATACATTAAAGACAAGACCATGGACCTACTCTCTAAATATGACCTTTAACCCTGTAGGGTCAGTGAGTTAAGGTACTAAGATATTAGCAGTTCAAAAAAATATGACTCCTGCTTTGGCGAGTGGGTAGGTATATGACTAATACAAAGGCAGCTGAAACAAAAACTTTATGAAAAAGAGCTATAAAAAGACCAAATAAGAAGAAAAGAACAAACCAGAACATTTTCTAACACTGGCTAAAATTACTTCTGCAGCACTGCTGTAGTACATATATTAACTTCAAATCAGTTATTAACTTCTAGCTGTATTTCACTACCTTTTTTCCCCACTCAGCTCCGAAGTGGGGATAATCCTTCATAATTAGAGAACATCATTAACACTAGTGTCTAAAGAACACAAAATAATTAAGAACACCATTTACTCAAAAAACTTCTAACACTATAAATGCCTTAAACCTACAAGGTGCAGTCTCACAGCTAGTAAAATCAAGTATCACAGGAAAAAAAAAAGTACAAAACAACAACAAAAATGTTTTTCGAGGAGGGCTAGAAAAACATGGGGCTTTTCTTCCCTTCCTGTAGCCCCAAGCAACATTTTTAAACTCAGCCTACAAGAATCACACAGAAACGATGGATATTTTGGTATTTTAATTGCAGAGAGAAAGCGCAGAATAAAAATGCACTGTACATATTTGAAAATGAAGTCCTCAGAAATACACGTACCAGAAACTTCATGTTTTGTGAAACACAAAAAAAGAATCTTTGGTAACTGATTGACCACCATATTACCCATGAATTTTTTCAACACTGCCACCAGTATTTTTGTTCTGAAAATGATAATTTAGAACACCTTACGCTTCATTCAGATATTGGAGTATCTTTCTACTGTTGTCAATACTCTAGATGATTGACTATGTAATTACTATACTGGAATGGTTATCAATTACCCCCACTGAGCTTACAGAAGTAGGAATACACTTTTTTAATTGTTCTTTGATGTATTTCTTTTAACACAAAATAAACCTAGGAACAGTCATCGGACTAGCGAAGTATGGAAACAGTATTTTCGGTCCTTCAGCAAACAGCTTATCAAATAAGCGCAGTGCAGGCAGCACTTGCAACAGGGCCTGTGAAATCCATAGCAAAGACAAATCACCTTCATCTTCCAAATAATACCCAAATCAGGGAACCGCACACCCCTTACTACTGTTTGCTTTGAAACAGATAGTGATGAAATCCCTGCTAAGCAGTAAAGCACCTTTCCAGAAGAATGAGGTAGCCTCATGTTTACAGATTAGCGCACAAACTCAAAGATGATTAAAATGACATGCTCACATGTTGTTTCTCAAGGAAAAAAACCCTTAAAACTTTTCAACTCGGTACTCTTAACTACATATCTTGGTACACATCAGACTGCATTAATCTCGCAATATTTTGGACGTGTGTAAGTACAGACAAGTGAGTTTTTTCTCTCAACCCCCTCCCTTACAGTCAATGGAGAGAAATAAGCACTTTGAGGGCACAATTCATCCTATCCTAAAATAAGTATTTAAGACAAGTATGACTCATCTGACCTATTTGTGTTGACTAAATGGATTCTAGACAACTAGCTCAAATATAGGTATCTACATTGTGGAGGATGTCTTAATCTGGGGAGACAAATCCTACCCATTGTGCTATCATTTTAAAACAGTACAGTCCTTATCAAGGTGACATGGGTCTGCTAAAATTCAATGGCACAGTACGGAGGAACCTAGCTTCATTTCTAATCTGAACACCGTCCCAACAAATAGACAGAAAGCATACAGCCACTAATGTTATTTCTGTACCCTGAAAACAACCAAAGTTTGAAACAAGAGAGGAAGAGACTAGAAATTTAATCCTGTGTTGTATAATGAACTCTGGCTATGAGGATGTACCAGATATCATTCAACTTTACAGCACAGACTGCTACCCCAGAAGCGGAGGAATACAGCAAATGTCACAAAATGTTTTTCAAAACCATTCTCTTCACACCAATATTTGAAAATTCTCTGCTGATAATTTCTCTTACAATATATTGCAAGAAAGTGAGTTCTGTGAAGAAAATAAAAGAAGGTGCTGCATGAATAAATGACTGATTGAATCTTAGATCTACATAAAAAATACCTAGACCCTCAGATAACAAGGCAAACTCCAGGGGAGTTCTCATTCAAGAAGTTTATCAAAATTTAGTGTATGTAAGATCAGAGCTTATCTCCTACCCCACCGCTTAACCTTCAACTTTGATATGAACTAAGACATCTGAGTTGTCATCTTACATGTAACATTGCTTTCCTAGCGCCTGCTGATTCCAAAGATTCACTCTGATTCATCAAATTATGATATGGGTGGATGGTTTGCAGCATTTTTTTTAGGCTATCGACTGTCTTTCCCCTTTCTGAAAATCTGTAAGTCTACTATTTGCCTAATGAAAAAAACATTAATTCATTAGATATGTAGGCAAATATCTGAAAAATTATCCCAGCACTTTCCACCCTATACTGACAAAAAAGACCAAACAAAATGAATGCATCTCCTATGTAAACCTTTATTGTAATGTGATGTTAAGCAACTTATCGTATGGCCTATGTAGTTTCTTTTTATTTATATGAAAATAATTATTTCTAAAGATGCTCCCTCCTTGGAGCTGCCATACAATTACACTAGTATTTATACTGTGTGGCAAATGACGGCAAATGTTTATTTTTTAATGACAAATCACTCACAGTCTCAGAACAAAGCTATATCACGGTCACTGCACTTATGGTTTCTCAACATGTCACATTAATCATGGAATCTGGCTGCTGTCTCAAGAAATGATATTTAAAGTCTTGATAACTAAGATGTTAACAACCTTTGCCACTGTGCACATTTTTATTTAAACTGTGCTCCTACCTAATCACTCTACCAATTCAGAGAAATCTTGTTGTTTTCCACTTGAAAACCAATAATAACCCTCAATTCTACATCTCTTTCATTTTGAATAAGCTTTAAAAAGCATTGAGATGTGCTGAGATCATCATCATCATCATCATCATCATCCCCAAACAGTAATTCTAAGAAACGTGGCATTTACCTATTTTACTCATAGGAAAACTGTGTTACCTTTAAAAATATATTCCTCAATATCTTAAGCACCTAGGGGATGTTTTGTTCTCCAGGACCTACTTTAACTATATGATAATCCTTCTGCAACTTGTCTTTTCTCAACACACCACATTTACATCATCTTTTTCCCATGTCTCTGACAGCAGATTAAAGCCTATGAAGTTTACCAGCTAAGAAATCAGTATTTTTCTTGTTTATGATTATAATGTATACCGATAATTATAATAATCGCTACTTAACAACAAACAGAGAGTGAATTACACGGAACTAACACTGTAGACTACTGTGCTTCCCACCTTCTTATCACTGTGCTGTCATGAAATAGCTGTCAGGTACGGGTATTCACCCAGCTAATCTTTGGAGCCCTTCTCATTTCCCAGACACTTTTGACATAAAGAAACCGCACATGCCTCTGACCACCACTTCCCATCCTAAACTTTGCAGTCTGACTTCACTGTATCATTTTTTTCTTCTCAATTCTCAAATTTGCTCTTTGAAAACACTGACTTGAATTCTACCATGATGTAAGTTAAAAATCATAACCATGTGAGCCTATATCATTGTCTCCAGCAAGCCCTGTAACTCCCATGTAGTTTACCAAAAAAGTCTCAGCAGTATTATCTTTCACTGTTTTTTTAATATTGCTCATGGATAGTGAAAATTATTCATTACTATTGCAGTTCATAGCAGTTATCTTCTTTCTGGTGAATGTAAGTCTGCCAGATGTACACAACTCCAACAGCCTCTATACAGCAATATTACAGAGACCTCTATAATCTGTATCAATATTCTGAAACAGATTGTTAGAGCTATCCCAACAAAAACTCCACTTCAAAATGATGTTAGCACAAACTCACCTTCCGTTAGCCACAACAGCAGTTTTTACCCTAATAGCCTATCACGTTCCTAATGTCTTCTCTCAGCACGGAAGTTCTGTTTACTTGTACTTCCATTAATCCTATGCTTGACAGACAATAACTACTTTTGGTTTTCTGATTTTTCTCAAGCCACAGGACCGCTGATTCCTATTAAATGTACGGCTACAGAAAACACAGCATATCACAGCCATTTCTAAAATCGTATTATACCAGAATCACGCATTTTTAAAATCATGTTGAGGACAGGTGAGGTTACGGGGACTTTACCGTTTCTTTGGTCACTAAACTTAGTTATTTAAGGAAATTAAATATTCCCATTATCAGGATGAAGTTATTTTGAAGCTTCAGAATAAAAAAATACAAGCAAGTCTGGTGCATATTCAGATACTGAGTTAACTTCTGCTGCTTTGCCTACTAGTGTTTTGGCAAATTCTAAATTTCTAATCTGTAAATAATTTAAACAAAACTGAGTTGTTTTGTAGTAGTACCATCATGTCTCTACCAAGTAGCTTTACCAAAACAGTTTCACCTAATACTTTTCCTGCCTCATAGCAGATGGTTGTTTAATTTGATCATTGTAGCATTCTTTAAACTGAATTCTACCTGCACTTTTTTACAGGATTTTTGAGAAGTTTATTCTGTGGAACAAAGTGGCAAAGAAGTGTGCTTGCTTCTGAAGTCACAGAATGAACAGAATAAATATGAGATCATTCACTTTCTTCAAATGTCACTGTATATACATACTATGCCATTTCTGCACCACACGCTTTCAGGGAAACTCAAATAATCTACTTTTTTTAAGTATAGCGGTATTACCTCAGGTGCCTCTCTTCCTAAATTTGGTAACAGAATTAGTAATGAACATCTACGTTTAAACATTAACAGTGGTCTTAACACTATTAACCACCCAATGAAGCAGGAAACGTGAGGCTGCTAGCATTCAAATCTGAAAATGTTGGGTACATAATAGATTTTCTGGGGTGTCCTGGTTTCGGCTGGGATTGAGTTAATTTTCTTTCTAGTAGCTGGTATAGAGTTATGTTTTGGGTTCAGTATGAGAAGAATGTTGATAACACACTGATGTTCTCAGCTGTTGCCAAGTAGTGTTTATACCAAGTCAAGGATTTTTCAGCTTCTCATGCCCAGCCAGCAAGAAGGCTGGAGGGGCACAAGAAGCTGGGAGGGGACACAGCCAGGACAGCTGACCCCAACTGGCCAAAGGGATATTCCATACCATGGGATGTCATGCCCAGTATATAAGCTGGGGGGAGTTGGCCTGGGGGGATCGCTGCTCAGGAACTAACTGGGCATCAGTTGGCGGGTGGTGAGCAATGGCATTGTGCATCACTTGTTTTGTATATTCTAATCCTATTATTATTATTATTATTATTACTGTCATTTTATTATTGTTGTTATTATCATTATTAGTTTTTTCCTTTCTGTTCTACTAAACTGTTCTTATCTCAACCCATGAGTTTTACCTTCTTTTTTTTTTTCCCCCCAATTCTCTCCCCCATCCCACTGGGTGGGGGGGAGTGAGTGAGTGGCTGCGTGGTGCTTAGTTACTGGCTGGGGTTAAACAATGAAATGGGGATAGATATACTGTGGATGAAATAAAAGCCTTACGGTGCGTGTTAGCTTTGAATGTTATACAGGTCCATGTCTTCCCTACTAATTCCTCTCTTCTTTAAGGTTCTGCGCCGTTTGCGCTGTTGGTATTGTAGTTCTAGTTTGATATACAGTCATCTATATATTGATATATACTAACCTGCTCCTCCCTCGGAATGAAGCTACTCTCTCAACATTACCTGTCAACAGTCGTGACAGGAGACAGCCCATCATCCTGGGGACCGATTCCCCTCTCACCTGCATTAGTTGCACCTAGCAAAAATTCCACTCAAATTTAAAATAAGGTTCAGGCCAATTGCACACAGCCCGTGTTTCCAAGGGCCCATCTGGACCTCACCTTTACCAATGCAGCTACCCATTCTTAGTACCAGTGCAACTACCCTGACACACACAGGACGCAGGATCAGAATCCAGCAAGCAGAACCTACATTCCTAGAAATCATTCCCCAATTCAACCCACAAGATCCCTCCACTCTAAAGAATTTCGGAGTTAATTTATAAACAAGAAATACATCTGCGCAGGCCATTTATATTCTGACACTATACAAGCTACTAACACAATGCCTTTATCCTCTCATCTTTAAACTGCTCAAACACAGCCTCCTCACCCTAAAGTTTTCCTTTACAGTTAATTGGTCACTAATCACCACAGATCTCCTCCTAAGCAAAGCATGAAACTTTTCAGTTGTCATGAATCAATGCTGCAGGCTAACAGCTGTCACAGCAGCTTTAAGGTTGGTTTATCAATAGTGATGCTAAAGAAAGTATAACATACTTTATATAACTTTATACTTTATAACATACATAAACGTAACAGGTAATTAATCTGGAGACCCTATACAGGATCCAAGCCAGAGGCGAGAGTGAAATCTATCTCAAAGTTGAAAACTACTGCAAAGATTACCTCTGCAAGATACAACTTGATGAAATACATACCTATTTATACTGCTGTTACAGCTGATGATAATATTTTTACAATTAATAAAACCTGGCCAAGAAATAAGTATCTAAAAAAATATACTCCATACTTTTGTAAACCCTAAGAAAAGGTCATTCCTAGATCAGACAGATCACAGTATTTACCTTTTTTGTGCTACTGTCAGATGATGGGAAGGGAAGAGAAGGAGAGACAAAAGACATCATCTGAACAGATGAGTCTCTCAACTTACACAGTAGAGAGGAAGGAGTGGAGTGGGAGAGCTCAGACTCAAGCGAATGACTCTCTGAGTTTGCATTTTTCGTGGACTTGCCCGCTGAATTGATGGAAAGAAACACAACGTATGAACAAACAAAGATGAAGAGGTAGAGTGTGATCAGAGTCCTCAGCAGGCACCGGCAGCAGGAGCGGCCGCTGGGGCACGGCAAGGGTGGTGACCAGTGAGATGAAGAAGCAATGGAAGAGGAGGAGTGGTGGGTGGAACATAACCTCTCCATGTCACCCTCCTTTGTGAGAGCTGTATGAGGGTCAAGTAGATGTGAAGGAAGAAAAAGAGAAGGCCAAAAGAAAAATAACGATAATTTAATTACAAGCAACAAGAACTTATAAAATCTTTGAGCACACAAACAATGTTAATGATGTACTTTTGGGAGGCAGTGTGGGTGCCAAAGAACAGTTGTAAAGGTTGTAGCCATAAATGACTCTGTTCAGATGCCAGCGCAGATTTATCCCTCTATCCAGGACCAAGATATCCAGGGTTTTGAAAGAGCTTTTAAAAAAATGTTCTTAGAAATTTGAAGATTTTTCTTCAGGAAAGTATGTTCCAAATGGATTAGTTTAAATTGGTTTCTTTCTACTGTTAAATAAAATAAAAACAACAGGTATAAAATGAAATAAATTAGCAAAATAGACGAAAATACATGCCTCCTGAATGGTGAATGTTTTGAAGCGATCTACAGATGTATTAAGTAGCACAGATTAGCCAGAATTTACCTAATCTACACTCAGCAATTTTTCCCATTGGGAATCATCATTCTTACTAGTGCTTTCATTAATTCATTTCCAGGGGCAAAAAAATACCATGAGAAACCTAGGTTTCCTGACCATGATAAATTTAACAACTCAGCTTTATAAGTCTGTGTGCATTGCTGGCAAAAATAACGATGGTATTCTACAGCATTACTGAAAAAAACCTATCAATCTCATATCAAAGAGATGCTGCCAAAGAGTTCCAGCCTCATTACTACAGGAAGGAGAAATCCCACAAGCAATCCCAGCAGAAGGCATTGCCTACGGTCCAGTTTTCAGTATGTTGTTTCCGTCCACTCTTGTCCTTGTATTTTGGAGTGATCACCATCGTGCAGATAAGACTGTGATCAATGGTTAATGTCAGGAATTTATGTTAGCAAGGAACCTGAACTACAGCTTCAAGTAATTTCAGACTCAGATTCTAGAAATGGCTTATTCCTTGAATTATTAAAGCTCACTGTTGTTTGTCAAGCACTTTTTCTAGTAAAAGAAGTATGTTCCAGTCCTAAAAGATGTACACGCATAAGCAAGACAGTTATAGACACTAAGATTTTCAATAAATAACAAATTAAGAGTAAGTCTGATTTTACTGTCCTCAAGTTAAAATACCTGCCTTCAGAAGTGAAAATAGGGTGAGATCCTGACATGAGAGGAGAATGCTGTATGCATTCCTTCATAGGTATGAGGTAAGAATATGTTCCTAAAGGCACGTTTGTGATGGCTGATTTAAGACTTTTTTTAAGTGCTACCTTTCCTTAATGAATCGTAACATTTGTAATACTTTGTACAGACACGCACATGCACATACACTCCCACAGGGCACACAAAAACACAACTGTGCTGGAGGTACTATATCCCACACAGACTCACATGATTCATACAACTTTAATGCAACCTGAAAGAGTCAAATCAATAAAAAGTAAGAAACCACTTGGTGCAGAGCTGAATATTTTAAATACGTGTGGGCTAGTAGTCTGTACAAAGGAAGGAACCTTGTACCTGTTTGTGCAAACTCTGCACGGTGTTAGAATAACAAGCGGAGGAATAAAATGCATAGATTGCACATCTTTGCAAAGAAGAGTCATTCTCTGGGGGTGTGGGTCATACTGCAATACTATAAAACATGTTCTAATACTACATTTCAGTTACAGAGTGGCATCCTCATTTCCCTTCTCCTTCACAGGAAGGAGAGAGCCTCTTCCCATGTTGTAGTCCATGCTGCGAAGAAAAGCAAAAAGATTTTTAAGGTCCTTTATCACCTAAGGTGGGAAACATTCCTTCTAGATCTCAAATTTGATGACAAACATCATCATGAGCATACACATAAGGACCCAGACAGTCAGTAATCTGAGAGAATTCTCTCTGCTTCCTCCAAAATGCATTCGTCCCTATCAGTATCTTATCTCCAGCTGCAGCCAGCTCCTGACAAGAGAACAGCTTTCTCACTGTTGTCGTAGAAAATCTACATCCAGAAGTCATGTTTGGTGTAGGGGGAAAGTATCTTTCCTAAGTACCTTGCTAAAGCATGAAGCTTGAGCTTATAATAGCTGTCAGGGTGGCAGGACTGCTATTCCCTGAATCATTCTAGAAATTAGACCCTAGGGGTGCTGTTAGCTTTAATTTATAATAAAACAATTTGAAAAGCAGCCTCTGGTGGAAAGACTGGAAGTGTGAGAGGAATATTAAAAAGTGAGAAACAAGCAAGCTTGCAAGCAATTAATAACAGGGAGAATATAGTTGTTTTTTAAATAAACAGAAAATGAAATCACAATACACTGGAACAAAATGTGCACCTGGTGTCTGCTGAACAGGGTAGCGGTACCGCCGGTTGTTAGGCCATGGACCTGATGCTGAAACAGCTGCATCAGTGTATGAGGTTATCGTGATCATTCCAGAACGTCAGCAGTTCAAAATGTCATTCTCGGTGGGGAGAAAGCATCCCACCTTCGCACCAAAGCAGGTGAAGAGCAATACAACACTACTCTGCCTCCTCTTCTGTAAGCACAGTTAACATCTTTCAGCTAGCTCCTCCTTCTGCAGCCTCCCGAAAATACACAACGCAACACTCTCTCTGGAGTACGGCCTCAGCTCATCTTACTGGCTCATCCAATTTATGCCCTTTGTATCGCTATTGTGTAGCAACAGGTCAGGAAACAGAAAACTTCATCTGCCAAACATTTTACATCTGTCACTAAGCTACAGCAAAGAGAAGGACACAGCTACTATCTTGCCTCTCAGACGTGTGATTACTGCAAGATCCTCTTTTCTGTTTGGGGAATGAAGTGCATTGTGGCCATCCAATCTGCTCTGAGCTGGGATACTACAGAATCATATAAAAGAATTAGGCAAAAAATTTTCATTGCTGTTTTTCTTATAATCGTATTCCTGAGATACAATTCTGTGCGCTAAGCTTCAGACAGAATTTTATAAAAATCCTACTGTTACAACATCATGTTAAATCATCACGCAGAGGCCCTATAATTAAATTATTCATTTCACGAGGTTAGTTGCTAAACTACACATAATGGTTTGAAGGAAGAAACACAAAGTGTTATGAATAAAGATAAATTACACTGTATTTTCCTCTGCATCAGGTGCAGATACCTGTAATTGTTCTCCGAGCCATTACTTCGCATTAACTCAAACCACTATCACTAGGTTGTTATTTAACGTGAGCGGGTACTGGCTGTTAACGCACCCAAGACCGTGTTCAAGAAGAGGTTAAAAGATTCACTGAAACTTTGAGACCAAAGTGCTGACATCAGTGACTCAATTCGCACTAACTGCACCTCACACAGTACTGTAAGTCACAATTTACGGCTGCGTTGCTACTAGCAGATAGAAAATCTTCTCTCCACCGAGGGAACACCAACTATGCAAAAGTAGAGAAAATTACCGCAGCACAGCAGACTGGAGATACTAGCCCGTATACCAGCTGAGCTCCTCAGCCTTTCCAAAAGCAGTGCGAAGAGCAGCAGCAGAAACAAGACGCTGGGCTCTGCCACAGGCTTGCTCTGCTTTCCTGTGCAAGCCTGAGTTAAGCCGCCATGACTTAAATGCCCGATGAATCTCATATGGAGCATAATATAAAATCTGCATTTTCAACACCACGCTCCTTGGACAGCCACTACCAGCAGACTGTGCTTTCATGTTTACGCTATCAATTCATTACCCTGGCAATACTGGTATTTCACCAAACATGCACAGCACCTGTTCTACCAGTCAGAAACTAAGCACTAGATATTTTTGATACAATTCTAACTACTTTATGTTTGAACCTCTTTAAATTCTACAATGTTCCCATGCTCTTCAGAGGCCAGCAAAGCTCTTTAGCAGATTTACTTTGTATTTTAGGGCACAACTTTGCTAATACACGCTTTTAACAGCGACTTAGGCATTATGCTACTTCCAACATAAAGCAAAGCCCATATTACAATGGTTTCTCCACATTTTATCTCTGGCTTGCGTTTCACCTGTACGTGTAACATTGTTCTTTGAGGCTGAAAAATAATCTTTTCTGTGAACCAGAGATACACAAACCTAACTTGTTTTTTTTTTAAAAAAACTTTGTTTTAAAACACAATGTTATTACAGTAAGGACGAGTAACATCACAGTGTAATATTTAAAGGGGAAAAAAGGGAAACAAAAACAGTATCTGTGAAGTTACAGAACTAACTTTATAAGAAAATAATTGATTCTAGTTTTTTTTAAAGAATAAAAGAAGACTGAAATAAGTGTATGGACAGAACATAAGAGAAACATGAAAAAACACTGGCATCTGAACAGAATAAAAATTAAAACAGTGACATCAAACAGCAAACCCAAAACACAAATGCATGCTAAAGTACATAAACTAAGTAAGAGTTACAAAGCACTGAGTTACACATTTTTAATCTACTACTATTATTACTGGAACTAGTATCTTAATTAATAAGCAGTAATTTTATATTCTTCATTCCAAAACATCATGGCAAATGGTGTTTTGGGAAATGAAAAATCAAAGGTAAGTCTGAAACATCTCAAAAGTAATGCAGAAGAGGACAATATTTTTTAAACACGGAAAAATGGTATTCTCTCTTAAGATTCATTAGGAGTTTCTGTGTTTAATGACCTAATGAAACACATTCACGTAACTCATGTTATTGCGTCTCCAAGCATTTCAAGCTCAAAATCATACCTTTCACATCCTCATCTTCAATGGTTGTATTGGAACTCTCTGTTGACTCCTGTTGAGAAGTAAATATATGCAGAATGTATAAAACAAGCCAAGCCGTATTTGCGTGCCTTTGAAAATTACAGTTAGTTACAGGTATCATGCAAACGCTTGAAGCAGGGTGGGATGTAATTCACAAACAAATGGTCACACACTGATTAAGACGTTTCCACCTGAAACTGATGTCAAACATTGCCATTCTCTACAGTAGGGAACATAAATACATTTCCTGCTGTCTAATGCTTTTACTTCACAGGAATGTAATGGAAACTTTTTTCTTTAACATCCAACTGTACAAAGTCCATCTGAAACATCATATGAATTACCTCAGCCAAGTAGGAGAGCTTGCCATTTTAAGCTTAGTGATTAAACCAACTGTGCAAAATAAGTCATTCCACTCCTACTTTTAAATATGCAGACTTCCGCATGCTACAATTTACAACTGTTTTTCTGCTCATATGACTGATGCAATGTATATTAAAACAAAGTATCCCAGTGATTTTAAGGATATTGGATCAGATTGTGTCATTTTTATACTGGTTTTGTGATCAAAAATTTTTTTTAAGGAGATGGGGAATTGATAAATATACAATAATGACTTTGACAAACTAAGGTATCTTTGTAGTAGTATTCTTCAACCAACCAGTCATGTAGAGGAATGACTCATCTATCAGACAGTTTATACTTCAGCCACCACACTGTTAAAAAGGCAAGGACACTGTATCTCAGTCTTTCATGAATTACCAGAAACAAGAAATATTATGGGCAAATTCAACAGGGCACTGTCAAATCGAACAAGTACACAGTTTTAGAAAGCTGGAAAGTTTTTAAACTTGATTTTTTTTAATCTGTATACTTTCTTGAAAAGTAGAACCTATATATATGTACTTATTAATTCACAACTCAATAGTAAAAAGGATTAACTGGTCTATTTTTATCTGAGAGATAGAAGATAGGACTGGTATTGTATTCAACTCTTAAAAAGATTTTACAATTAAATCACAAAAGGTAGATTTGACAGTGCCCTTTATTTACTCTGTCCTCACAAGGCTGAGCCAAAGGAATGTTCAAAATGGTTAATGCATTACTCAGAACGTAAAAAAACCAGAACATATGTGCATCCATAAATAAAACCACATGAATTAATTCACACACACACAAAACTGAACAAGTCACCATGCTTTTCCTGAGCTGGCTGGTGTTAAGACGTTTCACTCTACACAGATGTATCATGCTCTAATAACTTAAAATATTAGATAAAGTACTTATAAGTAAACAAAACCCCCACACAAATACAAGTTGTAAACACCATGCACAAGCTCACACGGCAGATGTAGCCTGTAATACTGAAGCATCCACTCCAGTTGCCATACTACAACGATCAGTCTTTCAGACAAATTTAGGAGTAACTCTCCACATTAAGTGGTTTGCTCGTTTGCTGTGACCTTTTGGGACATTGAGTATCTTAATTGCTAAGATTATATAACGAAGTCAAGTAGATGTAGTCATGCCAATATTTTATCTGGGTTTTCTGGTCTTTAGTGGACTTCAGCGATAAGGATTAGACTAGTGTTCAAACACAGGCTGTTTGTTGCCTATGAGTTTAAACTCGGGGAGCTGAAAAAGTAGTAACATGAAAATAAAAGCTCTATGTTCGACAGAGGCAAGGTACATAAAGGAATGGGATATACAAGCACAATACACACCATCAGCACTTTCATGCTTGAGAAATGTCTGCATGCGTTATTTTTTCACTCAGATTCAATCCTTCTCATATGAAATAACCACAAGTAGTTAAGACTAGATAAATGAAATGTCAATTCTTTAAGTCAACACTGTAAACAGTGAAATTTTTATTGAAGAGTAAATTCTTTCCAGGAAACCTAGGAACATGTGTTATATGTAAATGATGATATTTCCTGGCCCTTTTCAAGTCCATGCATGAAAAAAACAAAACAAAACACATTTTAGGAATCAGCTGCCAAATGCAAACATCACAATACACAAGAAAAAGAAAAGAGCATGAAGAAAACGTATAAAAATTAAGACCTCGTTGTCACTTGAAATGTTAAAATTTTTTCGAAACTGCTCAGTGATGTTATGGGAAAAAAAAACATAGTCCTGTGCAAAAGACACGTCACAACATGGTGTATAAGCATGCTGAGAAACAGCAGATGGAATAAACTTAAATGACGTCTTTATCTAAGGTGACAACTGCACATAAAACTCGTCAGTATAATCTCACCACGCTCTGAGAACAGAGTTCTTTGGTTTTACTTAGACTGCAGCATTTTTGGCTGAAACGATAGACACACCACACTCCCCGAGCCTGGCTGCACAGGGTACTGAACTCTGCCAACTGCTTCAGAAGCTCAGCAATCAGCAGGACACGTGTAGCAGATGAACACACATGAAAACAGGCTCAAGAGACACCAGGTGGAACAAATGTAGGAATGAGATTTTCCTTGATAAATTCCTGGAATGGCCCTATTTTGCTGTGGAGGAGTGGATGAAATGTGTGGTGTGGAAAAGCAAGATGGAGTTGATTCTTTCTGAATACCTTATTTCCATCAGGGTTGTGGATTACTGTAGTTTGGGGCTCCTGAGCGAGAACAAAATAAAGAGAGAAAGAGTTCCCGTTGGTAAATACGTTCTCATTAGTGTGAGGGAGTGCAAGAAGAGCCAGCTCACAAACGCTGAACACTGACAAGAGCTAAAACAAATGTTAACTGTTGCCAGAGGGTGAAACTGGATGTCTCAAATACAGATTTCCTTAACAGCAAGCCAGCAAAAAAGACCATCTCACTTAATGCAGCAGCATGCAGAGACCTTATTCATGACCAATGTATACAGGGCTTTGAAGCTCTGGAGACCTACAGAGGCTCTCTTTTGCACAAGGGCATACTAAATGTGTTGTGTGTTTTCCTGTCCAAGCCAGGCCAGACAAGAAGGCCAGAAAACACCTCTTTTCTTTAAGCACGTTTGCTTGTATTAGGACTAAGTGATCAAATCAAAATACAGATGAATCGGTAAGGATTAAGGACGAGATAACTAGCTCTAAAAGCTACCATGTTTTCAAGACGTAGGTTACTACCAATTGCTGCCCTGGCAGAGCAGCATAAAAGCAATCGAAAGAGATCTTTGTGTCATTTTAAAGCGTAATTTCACCAAATCCTTTTCCCTAAAAAAAGAAAGACTGAAATGGCAGTTAGCCAGCATACTTTCAGCAAGGACTATTGTGCATGGCTACGTCTGGGAACAGACTGCCATATACTCATGCACGAAACCCGTCAACTGGTCCTTAGAAATTACATAGCAATGTATGCTTCAGTGCCAGTTGCACAAAAAAACTCAAGAGGAAAAATCTCTTCCAATGTGTGTGAATTATCTGCATTTTCAAAGCTATATATGCAGGCAATAGGGGAAACAATACTTCACAAAATTAGGTACTTATGCACTGGCATTTATGTTTGTCAGCCCTCCGATACATGTATGCCTAAGGAATAGGAGCTACTAATAAAAGCAAGACTGCAATAGAAACATTCATGAACAGCACGCCAATTAGTAATACGTTCCTAACAGACCTTATTAATGAGTAATGTGTCCTGCAGATTTAAATGTAAGAGAAACAAGCAAAAATGCTTAGCACTAGATGCCTCTTGATCCCCGAGAAGACTTGCAAAGTCCTGCTGAGTTTTAGGAAATATGGAATGAAAATCTGAATAAGGTCTATTTTATGGTAGCCTAGCAATAATCCTGTTAGCTCTCCTTGATATCAACATTTATACTAAGACAGAGCAGAGAAAATAATAGAGCTGCTTTTTTTTTTTTTTTTTTTTTTTGTGCAAAAGGTTAGCATTAAAAAGATGGAAACAGTCATCAGGCAAAGAGCTAAGAGCAACATAAAGCGCATTCTATTCACTTTCTGGCACAGCATGCAAAAAATTCAACTACAGTTACAAAGGCTATGACTCTACCGCATCCAGCTTCCATGTAACTTTTTCTATTAATAAACACGCTCTAATGGACTTCCTCACAAAAAAAAGAAAGCATAATTCAAACAAAAAGTTTTTCCAAAACCTGTTTTTAGAAAGCAAACAGAGTAAATGCATGAAAAAGCAAAAAAGAAGGAAGAACAAACAGAAGACAGTCAAAAACTTCAAGATAGCATGAGAAGGAAGATTCCAGGTATACCAGCGCCGGGGTAGGAATATTTTCCTTGGGGCTGGTTACCACGTTCGTTTTGTTGTTTATCTGTAGGTATGCAGAAAATAGAAACAGACAGGCCTTAGAACTCGCGGTAGGCACCGTATCTATATCTCTCTGTATAGAACATCTATATACAGATATAGATATCTATATATAGATATAGATATGGAAATAAAGAATCACAGAAAGATGAACTTATGAACTTGAAAGAACACTAACGATAGGTCCGATAGCTAGCTGCAACTCCTCCAAACATGCTAGCTACAGGTTTTCAGATGCACTATATGAAGGTCTATGTAAGGTATAGATGACTTCAGCTGTGACACTTAAAAAGAACAGAGCGCCTTTATGTAGCAGCTAATCACATATAAGAAAAATAAAGAATTAATATGGGTTTGAAGAAAGTCCTAAATAGCCATTGCGATTTCTTGACACGAGACGGTATTATTAATATGTGATTATTCGTAGCTCTCCAGAAATCTACAGATTTGTTCTATTGGCTTCTGGGAACAGATTTGAATAAATATAACTGATTCCAGATCTGAATAAATACAACTGATGCTAGAAAGAGACTGGTGCCCCTTTAGTTTTTTTGGTGTTATTTGAGACAAAATTAATTGGCAGCTGTGATTTTTTGCAGTCTCAAGAATCCTGCAGTAACTGTGTATCAGACTTTCAATTTTGGTACAAGAACCTGAAAATGTAACGTTTCACGCTATAGTTATCTGTAGTCTTACACCACAAATCAGTACTTATCTGCTTAGCTTTACATGTAGGTCATCACGTTAATTCTTAAGCTTAGCATAGTACTACACCTTTGCAAGACTTTTGGCTTTTACTTATACAGAATTTTAACTCAAATTAAACTGTTTAGCAATAAGTTTAAAGGTATCTGATTCTTTAAATCCATTTTTAAGATTCAGCTTTCATAAATACCGTGGTATGAAAAGAACAGAAATACTGAAAATAATGTACCGAGCCACTTTTTACATGCACTAAGAAGCAAGATTAAAGTATAGTAAAACTAGTTTGAAATATGTAATTTTTTTTAAACATTAATTAAGAAAAAAATATGAAGTACATTTTGGTCACGTCTAATTTTACAAGAGCAGTCCAAAGCGGCATGCAGAACTGGGTGTACAGATATATATTGCCTGGAAAGACTTTGATACAAAAAAAAAAAAAATGTTCTATTGAAGCTTCTAGTCACAGTACTTAATAATAAATGTGCAAAATAAAGGAAAAAAGTCCAAAATAGTTTCATTAATGGATTTTTGTAAAAATGTAATGAACTTCTTCATTTAAAGAAACAAACTCTAGCTATTTTGGGGTCAAAATGTGGTATTTTTTCTTCTAAAAGAAAACCTTTCTAAACCAATTAGAAAATGGCGATATGCTAAGTAACATATATGAAAAGGCATAAAGAAAGAGGAAGTCCAAGAATAGTGGACCCAACTGAGCTCTGTATGAAACATCTGACTTCTGATTGAAACTTCCCGATGACTCTGTAGTCTCAGATGAAGTATTCAGCTTCTCAGCATGCAGGCTAACATTTAAGTTTTGTCTGTGCCAAGGGCTTTGCTAAATTTGAGCCTTCAGAAGTTAGCACCACTGGGGAAAAATCACTGAACTTCAGGTCCTCAGCAGTTTTTGATGCTTATTTTAGTTTGGTACAGGTGTGGCGGCTGACTTGTTGATTGCAGGAATTAACCCTGCAGCTGAACTGAATCTTACTTATGATATGTCTAGATTATGGAAATGTCAATAGGATTTGCATTAATTAATTACAGATTGCAAATTTCCTTATCTTAACCAGCATTTAACTGGCTTTGAAGAACATAAAGCAGTCTCTTTAGTTAACGTCAGGGAACACTATTTTGACACTAAATGTTATTTAGTAATATTTGTGATAGGAACCATTCTCCCCTATAGAATAAATATAATTTTCTTTGATTTAAAATCAAAGTTCACAGTGCTTTACAGCAGGAACATGAAAAACTTTTTTTTAACAATGGTCTTTCTACAGAAATTGTCATTAAGAGAAAATACGGGTCATTATCGAGTTCCAAGTGTTTAGTTTATGCCCCAACCTGGCCTAGTTACTGTCAAATAAATTTCATTTATCTATTCACAATTACAGCCATAAGTTGCAGGGGTGTCTGAACTCAAGGCAGTGAGAGAATAAATACCTTTGTGCATACAGTCATTCATGGGGAGACATAAGTATTAGCACATGTTTTATGTATCAACTAACTTAATTCGATATTTATGGGACTGTGAGATGGGCAAAACCTGAACTCCTTACTCAGGAAAAAACTTTTAAAAAAACCCCACCCACTTTAGTAAATGAAAGTTCTACAGGAGAATTGTGAAATAGTGTGAACACATACAACGCTGCTTGACGGCATACCACATCATCCAAAACAAGAGAAAAACCACATTATCAAGTTGTAGAACTGCAAGTTCACATTTTTATGACTGTAGTCATCAAGAGACTACGAATAAAAAGGCCCTAACAAAAGGCAGATAGACATAAAGAAAAAACATGAGGAAAGAAATTAAGATTTCACCAGATTTCATACAGTCCTGTTCAGTAGTAGCTTAATGCAAAAACATAAAGTGATATGCCAAACGAATGCTTGTTGTTCAATACATAATGAAAACAGGTTAATCAAATTTCAGTTCCAATTTTGCCTGAGTAAGGAGAGCAGGCTTGGGTCCATACTCCCTTGGTGAAAGTCCTATAAAAATAAACAATATCCATTACAGCTACTGCTGAAAACTGCAGGAAATATATTCAAAACTTCTCAGTAAGACATCGAGAATACAACATTCATTAGTAAAAGCAGAAAGAGATAATGTAATTCAAAATACAGTTATTTCTTCTGTGTAAACAGAACTTGGTAAAACCCTCTGAAACTTAAGAGAGAAAACAGCAATAAGCCTGTACAATTTCTCTCTCTTGTAGAACACGTACATGTGCTTTTATTAATGTATGAACACACATGGTGTATTTTGCATATATTTTTAACAGCAAAGGGAAATGATTCCAAAAGGAGTAGAATATTTTCATATGAATCAGTTATTCTAAAGTTGAATTGTGCTTAAGTGGTGACCTTCTATTTGTTGCAAAGAAGGAAAACTTTTATACTAATACATCGCTTGTCAAAAGCCGCTCTCTTTAGGTCTGACAGTAGTGCAAGACAGACACACACAAACGCTCCGAACAGCTGGGCATGACTGTAGAATCATTATTGGTCTTTCTTCAATATATTATAAAAATATTTTAGGAAACAAAACCTGCATCTTGGGACTTAATCTTTCACATGGTACTTCTGTAACAAAAAGTTACAGCACCCGTCACACTGGGGACACTAGAAATATCCCCACAGTACCTTTCCGGTGACCCTCATTTGGACACTGCAACCACTGATCCTCTGTCACTGAAATCTATGCTCACCCAAAGAACAGACTATTTACCTGTGTAACTACATGTCTGCTCAGACCTGACCAGCAGTTTTTGCCTTTCAAGGAGGATTGTACTTCCCAGTGAAAGTTGTGGCTGAGGGCTATTTGCCTTCTCTCTTACCGGCAGCAGCAACAGAAGCTGGCTGGGACATCACAGCTGGTCATCATGAACATCTCAAAAGTCAGATTCAAAACCATAATAAACAGGAGTAGAGTAAGTTGCTGTGTGGGATCACAGAGGCCAAATGAACGCAAGACTGTAGAGTAGGTTGAGGAGGAAGAAAAGCTATTGAGACTGACTGTCAGTTGGGACATCTTGTGACAAAGCCCTGAGCTGTGAAGGAAGTTAGCTGGGAAACTGTAGTATGGAAAGGCTGTGAAATAGCTTTTTTTTACTCCTGAGCATTTAGCATGGCATCTTGGTCTACAGTGGCTCAATTAAAGCGATACTATTTCACTGTGCAATGTGGTTTGTGTTACATTTTATGATATTAATACTATTAGTTTTTAAAATAAGGAGGTTTTAAAAATTAATAGAAGGCTGTTATAAGATTACTATTTTGTTACTATTTTTATTTACTAAGGACAGCTGCATTGGCCAATGTTACATCTACTTTTTTGTTTTCATATGTCCCCAGGTTAAAAAAAAAACAAAACAAAACAAAAAAACTTGCTTGAAAGAACTGCAGAACAATTCACTGTGGATGGCATATAGCAACTGCAGGCTTAAAATTCACAAGGTTGTACTTTAAAGTCTTGCAGCTTCTCACAGTATGTTAACAAAACTAAATGCAAGTGTTTGATTTCTAAGTGTGAACGTTTCACAGGAGGAAAAAAAAAAAAAAAAATCTGTCGATAAAGATCCTCACCATCATCTGAACACTCGAACTGGACTTCCTTTTCTGAATTGACCAGTCAGAGAGAAAGGAAAAGAAGAAAATGTGACTGGTTGGATTTGAAGTATCAATGCATGGAGTACAGTATATTTCTGTTTTGGTTTTTTGTTTGTTTGTTTGTTTATTTTTTTAAGAAAAAGACAGCTTAAGCTGTAGGAAGGGGTGGAAAAATGCTATGGAGTATATAGTATCTCAGTAACGGAAATGACAAAACCAGAGTTCCCCAGATGTAAATTTACTCCCTTTGCTCCACATGACCATGCAGACAAACAGCAGACACATCAAATGTGCCGAAAACCAAAGTATCAAATCCCAACAAGTGTAATTTAGGCAAAATTTTGGCAACAATTGTTTCCGATATTATAATCAAAACTGAGATATAACAAATACCATCGTAGACCTGTAGGAGGAATGATATTTAAAAAGGAGAAGCTGGTCAGATAGAGTACGTAAAATTTATATATTCCACAATTAAATATGTTAAGGGTTTTCCACAGGAATGATAGAATAGTACTGAATGTGTGCTTCTCCATATAACTAGGCTATCTACCACTTGGAAGTACGAAGCATTGAAATCGTAGCGTACTCACTTCATTTTAAGTCAGTCTCATGATTTTTTTCATAGGAAAAGTGTGCATATGTGGGAGAACAGGAACAAACATACTATGAATCTGGTATTTAAGTATACAATGTTTTGTTAAAGTAAAAAGTTAAGATTAAATAGAAAACTAAAATTCAGGTCAAAGACACACTTCTGAGTAAACACACGGAGCACAGAAGAATATCTTTTGAATCATATAATGAAAGCTTGAGGCACTTATTTTAGTCTTCAGGAGTCCTCTGAGAAAAGAAATAAAATATTTTTCATTGCTGAGTGCTTTTTTTTTTTTTCTGGCTGTTTTTCAAAGTATTTATCCAGAACGTTCATTTGTGAAGCATCTCTCCTCCTGCAGGATCTGGTGACATGAGAATAGGAGCTCTAAATCATGTATGAAAGCTGCCAAAATGTTCCCTTCTTAGCAAGGTTTATTAGTCAGGATGAGCTGATTTGTTGAGATAGTAAACCCCTCAAGTTCTGCCAAATATAGCAAGTACATCTGGCAGAATACACCTCATGTGGAGCCAAGACTACCAGTAAACTTTTAGTCTTCCATGAAATCTAATGAAAAGTCAAGGGTAAACATGGAGGCAATAGAGCTGCAGATAAACAGTGATACCTAAAAAGCTAACATGCCCACCACTAAATCATTATTCATATTTATCAGCTAATTAATAACATTGAGTCATTAATTACACAATCATCCTTCAGTAAAATAGCAAGAAAAGCATTTTCTCCAGTAGTTTTCAATCTTCCACTTATTAAAATGCTTGTTTTTCAATATTTATTTCATTTTTTTTAAGCTTCGCCTACTAACTTTAATCACTTCAAATACACAGTAAGAAGCACTTGTTAACAAATTCTATAAAGGAAAGAAATAACAAGGATCAATTCTAAAAACTGGCAGAAGTTACAGATAGGTGGTGACTAATAAAATATATTTTAAAGCACGTGTTTAACCTACCTTAACTCCATCCGGCTTTTTCAGTAAACTCTTCGCTGCTGTAAAATGAGACAAACAATTTCAGTGTCAGGTGGCTAACACTGAGGTCAACCAGCTGCGCAGCAAACCCCCATTGCTTCCCAGCTGCAGATACATTTTCAGCTTTTATTTCCCCCTTTTGTTGCTCTGAGTATAGAAAACGAAATATTTAAGCAACTACAAACACTTCAGATTATAATTCATCTCTTTTTCCATTGATTAAAGCTGTAGGTTAACTTACTTATACAAGGAGAGACCTCCTTGGGTGGCATAGAGGAAATGGAAGCAGGGTGAGTGTAGAAGCAGCAGCTTTGGATACGTTCATTTTTTCAACTGGAGTATGTTTACAATTGTTGATAGGGATAGTTTGATATGACTATGAAAAAGTACGGTTCTGATGGCACAGACTTTGATCAGGTGTTTGTAGAGCCCACTGGTACCTTAATGATGATATTAATATGACACTGACATAAAAGTAATCAATATCAGATCAATAAGGTACCTAAAGAGCCTAGTGAGGTACAATACTACCTATTCCACCTAATGAAAAGTAAACTGGGTTTTAAAAAAGCACCTCTGAGCGATGGTTCTTTGGGGATTTCCCACCATGACAGCACCAGTCACCTTGCGTGAAAGGTCAGGAAAGTTGCAAATAAGGAAGAACAATCTGCTAGTGAGGTGGTGTTTTGGAGCAGTGCTTCCTATGAGTTAATAACAACAAATGGTAGGCTTTGCTTCAACTTCTAATGAAGAAAACCTGTTATTTTCCGAACCATGTTGCACACTGATCAAATTTCTTCAAAGCACTGGGGACTGTTGGACAAAACTTCACTTGCTGTAATGTTATCCATGTGTTAGGCTTTAAATTCCACCACTTAAAACTGGCACCAAGAACGGGGCTGAATCATTCCAATTTACTAAATTTAGAGGGCTAACATGCAAGCAAGCACACCTGAAAACATTTACAGCAGAAGTACATGGTGGGTGACCTACGAAATTCAAATAAACGATTCACTAAAGCGTAAATGCTTCATGACTCACTGCCAAAGACTTGAAGAATAATAAATTACAAAACAAGCCTGGCAATTTTTGGGGGTTTTATTGTTGTTTATGACCCAATCTTCCTATCAGAAAGTGTATCACAGCTTAGGTTGTAAGAAAGTGCTGTTCTATATAAGTTGTTTTGCTTAGAAGTAGGAAGCCTTTTTGCAAGGGAAATGCTGCAGCTAACAATCTGGCATAAGCAAAGGGAGACAGTCCTGATATGGCGCTCCCATCATTACCAGCATCCTTCTCTTTAAAACAAAACAACAATAACAACAAAAAACCCCAAACAATTAGACCTTGCAAGCCTAAGGTTGCTCAAACTAGCTGAGGATATTTGAGTTATTGAGTACGTGGTTTGAACTTGAAGTTAATTTCTGAATTTGTGGATTATTCTCCGGCTACATCTGCATTAAGTGCTCATTTAGCTCTGGTTCAGAGTACAGAAAACGTAAGATCACCTCGGAAACTGTACAGAAATAACTAGTGTCCATTATTGTGTTGTTTACATTAAAAAAACTGGAAAGTGAAGCCAGGTTAATGTTTATAATTTCATTAATGTATCAGCCCTCCAAATGCAGTTTATTAATTATGGACATCAGCCAACATTACCATTGAAACTGTCACAAGGCCCATGATTTACAACTAAAATGAACAAAAAAAAATTTGCCTGTATTATGCAACAGGCCCATTGCAGAAACATGTAAAATAATATTGAAAATAAACTGGTTTACGTATATTTTTGAGACAGGATACGCCCTGTTGCAATGTGTACTTACAGGACCTGATGCAACATGGCTTTAGATTTTACACTACCACAAATATTGTGGGCACTCCATTAACTTCAGAAATTCATTCAGAGAAAGCAAAGGGGAGGAGCCATTTCTAAAATCTAAGGCCAAAAAACCCAGGAGTCCATTGCTTTCGAAGCCTGTTTTATACCATTAGCCCTTACAAAAACATGGGAAAACACAAATTAATTCTTATAGGCTGCTGTTCATAACAAACTAGGTCCTTTTGCTAAATTTGTGCATAAAACTTCCGAGTTCTTTTAATGCTTAACAGACATTACATGTTATATGTAAACAATTAAATGAAAGCCAGTAAAATGAGGGCACCAAAAGCAATAACTACAAGTATTGTGTTTATGGCATTGCCAGCGTGTCCTTCAGAATGTGCCTAGTATGGATTATTATGCACTATTTTATATTATAGGACGTATTCCATACTCAACTGCCTTTGTTGGTTTTGGCTTGGAATGTATTTTTAATAATAATTTGATGCATCTTTCTTTAAGCACAGATACTGCATACAAATCAAATATTTAAAGAATTTGCAGTAGCGAAGCAATTAGCATATTCTAAATTAAGCCCACAATGAAAGATTTCTTGCAACTACAAGCAATAGCTATAAATAAAACCTAAGGCAGCGCTAATAGGCCAGAAAGCAGACTGAAAAGAAATGGTGTTGTGACAACATGTAGAAATTAAAGTGATTTAGAACAACCAGCAATTTTGATTTAGAAGAGGAAAAAGATGTTCCTTTCACGTGCTGAGGGTCTTACCTCACAAGAAATATACATTCCACATAAAAGGAAGAAAGAAAAAGGAAAATAAAACACTTTTATAACCACATCGTTATGGACAAATGACCTTCAAAAGCATGCTTTGCAATGAAATACAATGAATAAACAACTTGAAAAAAGTAAAATGTCAACAAGGAAAAATACGGGTCATTATGGTGTAAAACAGAGATGATAGGTGAAAAAAAATCTAAAACAAAGCCAAAAACCCTGTTTGCTTTTCATGATGAAATACTATTTTAAAATTACTTCAGCTTTTTTTGGTTCATGAAAGTTGAACTTGACCCTTACATATATGGACAGTGACAGTTATGAAAAGTGATGAGAAATGATGTATTTGTTTCATAGTTAATAAGAATTCATTTTTAGAAGATATGCAGCCTACAGCATTCCCACCTTTAAAATGAATTGGCAGATACTGGCAATTCATTAAGCATTAACTGAATGTAATTTACGTAAATGTAGTCTTCTGTGTTACAGGTGTGTATTAAATATAGGAACTTAACTAAGAAAGAAAACTGTATTTCAAGTACTATGCAAATTGAACAAGTTGTTCTTGCATTCATGATTATGTTATTTATTTTGGATGATTCAGTGCTTATTATGATTCAAAACACGCCCAAAGCACTATCATGTTTTTGTCCATAAATTAATTTATGTTACACTCCAACAGCTACATCACAGAGTAGGAGGATATGTAAAATTACTGATTTTTAAATTTGGCATACTGTTTCACTATTCACTTGAAATCTCAAATGGCAAAATGAAAAATTCAGCATAGCATCAACATTTTGGCAATACTACTATAGAGGACAATTCTAACTCTACTAACAGCAAGCTTATTTTAGCTTTTGCTTTTAAAATTTCTAAAATTCAAATTTTAGATCTTTAAAATTAAAAAGATCTAAATCTCCAGGGATACCACTACAGAATTATTTCATAAAGAGGAAACATCTCTTGTTATATCAAGCTAGGCATTAGAAGAGAAGGAAAAGAAGGACTCATTTTACTACGTTTCTTACTCCTTAGCAAAGCAATAAGGAATGAACGTGGTTTGGGGGTTTTGTTTGTTTGTTTTTTCATACAGGATGCAACAGAATCCTGGAATGACATTTCAAGTATATAAAAATAACTAAGTTTTTAAGTGCTGTTTGGTGATACTTATGCATGTGGAGCTATCTGCATCATTTTCAACTTTCTTCTACCAAAATAGAAAGGAAAACACTGTCTTTTCACAGATAAACACTAAATAAGTAAAGAGAAGGAACTCACATCCTACTGAAAAATTATACTGTCATCTACAAGAGATTCTATCTGGCCCAGATAGTTCAAATTCTCTTGTTCGCTTCTGCAAGGGAAACAACTTAAGATATATCGCACTTAGATGCTCCTGAATAACAAAGATCTTTCTGTACTAATGAATCCTCGTTAGATCTTAGTCATCTCAGACATCAAAACATAAAGACCATATTAATCTGGAGCTCAATGAACATACCTGAGAAATTTCTGGTAGCCAGCATAGTTGTCAAAATGGCCCCCTGTGTACACATACATTTTCTCAAATTAGCATCACACTTGTATAAAATTCTGAATGTGAACACGACACAACAAAAAGGAAAACACACCCGTAAATTACATCAAGTACTAAATTAACCCTGAAAGAATGGATTGTCTGTGCATTACCTATCATACGTAATGCCATGAGTGCATAAACTGTAATTTAATCACACACCTGTCGGCAATCCTGATAATCTCAAATATTTACCAATCGTGAGTACGTAACGCACAAACCATGAGTACTCACAGGCACGGTAATTATCAGAAAAATACATAGCTGAATATGAAATAGACTTTACTAATGTGCTTAGATTCTTTTTTAGGTAGGAAGAGGAGTTTACTTGTAATGTGCTAATTAAAAAAGTTCACACCTGCAAAGTTATCCTGTCTGGTCAGGAGAAAACAAAGGATAATCTAGAAGAATAACCTTAAGGTTTTTCCTTCAATGAAGTATTTTTCATGTGTCTAAATGAAGATGATTGTTATTATCTTGAATCCAACAAAATTATGCTATGTTCTATTCACTTTCATGAAAAGTTTAAAATCCTCGTTCCAAAAGCTGATCATCTATCAAATAGTTCATTTAAGCACAATATTCAAGAAAAAGCTTGCTTAGGGACCATTTGTTTTACACATGGAACACAAGCCAACGTTCTTTCCAAAATTAGCTATTCATCCTTGCAGTTTTCATTCTTACCTTTAGTTTTCTTCTTGCATTGAATTTCTTCAAGCAATCTACAGTCTCTTGCCTGTGCATCATAGAGGCAACAGTAGAACGTTGCTAAGAGAAGAAAAGAATCATTTTAACGCACTCAGACAGACATCCAGCATTTTATTTACTCTACAACATACATATCACAACCTACATGGTCCAAAACTTGGGCCTTTAATTTCTACCCTGTCTGACTATCTCTTTGTGCAGGTTGCTACACATTTGGGAAATTTCCAAATCAACAAAACCAAGGTCTCATTTTACTCGGCCTTTTCGACGTGTACAATCCTCTTGAAAGAAACAGGGACTAAGAAAAACACAAAATCTTAGAACTTAGGTTATGCAGTATAACCATAATTGAAGTAATATACTGAATTATGATTTTGGAAAATATGTTTTAAAACAAGAAGGAAACTTTTCTTTAACATTAGCGACATTAGGTGAGGTACAGCAGCAGGAAATATTTCAGAGAAAACTCAGCGGTACCTGCATTTTCCCTGTAACTCAACTTTATTTGTACCACAATTTTAAAGGCAAGATAAATGTGGCCTGCTGGAACGAATAAAGAATTGAGAACCAGCTAGATGTCTCACTGTGACTTTCAAAGTATCAGCCCAGACTACCTGCAAAGTCAAAGTGTAGAATGTACTGAGAATTGGAAAGTCGTCCTGGATCCAGTAACAGACAGGCAGCCTCTGCTACCCGCAAATTGACTTTTAAAAAGTCCCTTAATTTCCTGCCTTTACATTTCATGCTTATTATAATGGTTATAGGGAAATGAAGATGTAAAGCATTATCTAACTCAACGTTACTTTCTTGTACGTGTTTTTCTCTAAGAATCTAAAATAACGCTCTGATTCTGGCAGTGAACTTCTGCACCACCAAGTCAAAGCAAAGGAGTTCATTTGTGCTAAAATCTTACCCCAGGCTGAGACCTCAATATATGACACTATTGACTGTATCTGTATAATTACAATTTTACACTCCCCTAGTTATATAGCTGCATGAGCGAGGACAAAAATTACTCTCTGAACACCTTCACTACATGCTGAAGTAAACCATAAGCTGATTTGTCTGACAAATTATCCTGTTAAATTGGTGGAAATTACTTACACAGATCCATGGATGCTTTAGTGCTTCTGATGCTGTGATACGTTTTGCTGGGTTGATGGTAAGCATTTTATTGATAAGGTCTTTTGCTTCAGGAGTCACTGTATCCCATTCTGGTGAGGGAAACTTAAGAAAAAAAAATATGTATGTGTATATTATCTTGTACAAACTTTACACCATTTTACCTAAGGATTTTTACTGACACTGTTTCTGTAACATTAATTGCTAGCACAAGTAACCAGTTTTAAGGGGAAAAACGCAGTTTTCCACAATTAGAAAAGTTTGAATTAGTTGGTTTTATAAGTAACGTTTTTCTCCTTTACTATTTTGACCTTTTATTTATTTGGTTCAAATTCACAGCATTTCTGTATTTACAGTAACATGATGCCAATTGAAATTCATAGCGTAAAATAACAATGGCAGACAGAATAACAAATTCCAGTCATCTCAGAGGCATATGGTCTTACAGCACTTCATACAGTCCTAGTTTCTCTTTTCGTAAAGACAAAAATATTAAGCATTATTATTCAAACTCCTTGTTTGCTTTCTTTCAATGTAAATCTTAACGCTAACTGTACAGTTATGGTATATAAATCTAACTAGTTATGAGTTTAACACCTCCCTGCTCAGCAAAATATTTATACATGCACTCAAAGCATCTGCTGAAATGCAAATGGAAAGAAAAAATGCCATGTCTTAAACTGCTTTTGTGAACAGACCTTAACCTTGAGGGTTCTGTGTTTTCCACTATTAAAAATACTTATTCTTAGACAACAGGAATCTGGTATTATCTAAGCACAGTACATCACAAGTATGTGCAATGCAGATGCATAGTTCAGTCTCTGCACTTCCTCTAGTCTTGCCCTCTCGGCTGAAATCATAATTCCCCACTGTCACCCTATTTGTTACTGTATGATTACTTGTTCACTAGGAAGAAGACTTGACAGACTGTAAGTTTATTTTCACTAAAAGGCCATAGCATAACAAATCCCTTTTCAGTCATCGCTGCCTAGGACTGGATTCAAGTAAGAGCTTAAAAATTATAAGCTTCTGTCTTTTCCTCTTCATCATTTACAAATTACTTAAATCTGAGGACCAACAGCCTTCTGTCTGTTTAATATAATATAAACGGACGATGTTGCAAAATTCATAACGTCACCAAATCATCAGTTCTTACTTACCAACAGTTGTAATGCTTTTTGCTGAATACACATAGTTAATGAAACCATTCCTTTTGAAATGCTGTATAGCAGCTTGTATTTCCAAAAGTGGGCAACACAACAGCATTAAGGTGTGTATTTAGGAAGCTTAAGACTTCTTAAGAACAATTTAGAATAACTGATTGCTTGAAGTGATAAACCACAAGGAAAAACACAGGCCCTTGGGAGTTCACAGAGTTCTGAAAAGGCTTGTCGGGGTAACATAAGCTTGCATGATTTATACAAGGACCAGACAATGAAAGCTTGGAGCCACAGGGAAATTAGATTTAAATTCTCACAGGATGTTCCCATCCCAGTAAGGTTCATGTTTCTAAAGCAACATTTACTGCACTGAGTGGCTCTTAACCAATTAAAAAAAATAAAAATTCTAATTTCACTTTTCACTCCAGAAAACTCCTATTTAGAGGTACAACTATAAATAATTGAATAGACAGAGTATGGTACATACATCATAAGCACCAGCCTTGATCTGCTGGTAAAGCCTGTGCTGGTCTTCATCCCAGAAAGGAGGATATCCCACCAGGAGGATATACAGAATGACACCTGCAGAAAATTCACAGTAGTATTAAGTGATTTCAAGAAACAAACCCCAGAAATTCATTTTGCACCTGACAACCACGTAAAACAAATCACTCAATAGTATTATCCCAGCTACTGAAAAATGCTGTCTATTCATACTGGAGAAAATAGTAAATGTAGGGTTCACAAGATAACCTTCTATGCAGAGCGTGGGCAATAACGAGTATCTGACACAACATCAGATCAGGAACACTGAAAATGTCTAGCTAGCTGGAGAAACAATTTTCAGTGATCATGGATGTTCTCGGAAAATGCATTTTTTTACCTCTAGTTTTATCATGGCTTGTACTGGTGCCTGTAAGATTGTGTTTTAACTAATCTCAGGCAAATAAAATTTGGGCAACTGAATTTATCTGTATAAATATATGGACAACAGGAAAATAAAAAGTCCATCTGCTAGTCTTACAGAGATGATTCACTATGACTAAAGAAAAGTGCTTTCATAAATACGACAAAATAAGCGTGAGTAGAAGTAAAATAAGGAAACCACCAATTGTTCTCAGCTAGGTAGCTGCCTCTTGCCAGCACCTGAAACTACACTGTTTCAAGAACTGGGTGATAAAGTAATAAAGTAATTGCCCTGTACTCCAGTTCACAAAACACTTTAGTTTCATAGTTGAGAACTGCAGTTCTAGTATATTGGTCAGATCAGATTTCAGGCTGCTTGTGAACCAAAACTAAGGCCCAGCTCACAGTATCAATTGTTATGTTTTCTAACTAGTGAAAGTGTGTTGTGTAGACATGGCCAAGAATGCCATGATATCACAAATGATTTAAAAAAAAAAAAAAATGAAGCTAGTAGAATAACAAAAAAACCCCAATGACCTCTTCTAAAAATTAATATTGAATTTTACTAAATACATATTATCCAATGCAGAATAGAATGTATTCTGGACATCATCTCTCTCCCTCAAAATACTGTACAGTGGACTGAAGAATCACCTTTCAGAATAATTTCTTACCACATGCCCACATATCCACAGGTTTTCCATAAGGATCTTTTCGTAACACCTCTGGAGAAAGGTATCCTGGAGTACCAGCAAAGCCTGTCAAAAGGCAAGGCAATGATTCTCAAAAGCTGTACATGCTCCGCAAAAATCCAGTGATTCTCCTCTCAGTCCACAAGACACAGGACACTATTTCCCAAGCCATCGACCGCTAACAGCTTCATTTTGAACTTTTCTTTTTAAGACAAATCACCTAGAAGTAACAATAATGGGAACGCTTATGCAGACTTGGCACATCCTTTTCTGCCACCACGTCTGGTAGAGGCGAGGGGACAGCAATAAGCCAGCTGGTTACCCAACTACACTAGCACTCCAGATGCAACGGTGGTGTCAAGAATCCGGTGACAGTGCAACAGGGGAAGGTTTCCAAAAAGATTACAAGATAGATGACAAAATTTCTTTCATGACTGCTGAACTACTGTGAGCTGTAGCGAGATATCCAGTACTGAGGTGCAAATACATTTGGCTCAGGGTCAAGGTCAAAAAAGTTAGCGTGGGGAACATTATCTGAGTGATTCCCTTGGAGATATTAATTCAAAGACAGAAAATTCACACCATGCAACCCAAAGACTGTTACTGTTTGGGTTTTTTAATCATTAGCCTAATTTAGGCTATTTTAAAATAGCCCCACACTATGAAAATTAAGACTGCAAACATGACTTGCATGGGATTTCTGGGAGTCCGTCAGCTGTGAAGACTGCTACCACAGAGTACTTCCGCTGACATTTATGGGGAACTAATTAACAAAACAGAGGGGCAGCTAAGCTACAGTGTCGTAACTATAAGGAGCATTTCAAAAGCCCTATTCCATCTTATGGGAGGACAGATTTCTGAATAAACAACATCTAGTAGGGCTAGATTTAAGAAAAGCTTACGTATGGAGAGATCTCTCATTTAGAAGAAAAAAAGAAAGTAAAAACACTGTTCCAATTTCTTCACACAGAAGTGGAAACTCAATTCAGCCAATGCCAGATGGTGGCAAAGTAAATGCTCAGAGATGTTCAGGATTAGCTTTCACAAGAGCACAACTGGCTTCTACTTAGTATGAAGACCACCAACTTAGGGCTCAGCCTTCTTACAGCCTTTGCTGTTTGTATTTCGCACAGCCCCTTCTAATACAATCTCTCCACTGCAAAACTAATTTCCGTGAAGCCATTTCACTTCTAGAAACCTCCTTACAAAAGCTTACAAGAAGCATCTCTGAAGTAATCTAGTCTTTAAAATTTATATGTTCTTCATTCTTTATTCATTACCAGCAGTGCTGCTTTCTCTTAAGAGAAATGCAAAATGTAGTTATAAATGTAGACTTTTCTTAGGACGCTGTAAATGATAAAAATTTAATGACCAATAACATTCTGTACCATTTCAGTTAGTATGTCTGTTCTTTCAAGCATCTTTGCCTAAAATAAATGCTTGGGAATTCCTGAAAGGCGAGAATTTGGTGGCTTTCATGAAGGACCACATGTCATTTCTGACACACCACACCGGATCCCACAGAACTTATGAGAGATGGTGATAATGTATAAAGGGTACAGCTACAGAAAAAGGAATCCTTCGCCCTGCAGCTGACAATCATTTTAGAATGGAGGAGGAAATGAAGGAACACATTCTGTGTGTTCTACTGAGAACATAGCTAAAATATTTTCATGAAAAATAAGCTTCGTTTTTACAGTCTCATGATATGAGATCTATGAATTGTTAGAGTACTATCATACGGGAAACACATCTTAAACTCCTTTGAGAAGCTGAAAAATATACATTCCAAGTAGCTTTAAATAGAGTGACGTTTCATATCTCTTCTTGGCTGTAGTGCTCTACTTTAATATTTTTGTTCATTTTTAAGGGGAAGTAAAGTTGTCTCGACTTTCAAACTTACCATAGCTCCATAAACATTACTACACATCACTTGAAAATAAACTTTAAAGCAAAAATAAATATAGTACTTAGCTAACTATCTCTTGATGAAGATACAGAATGGGTCTGAACAGAAATAACTGGTATGGTTTTAGTACATATTCTGAAGTTGTTTAAAGCAGCAAACACAGAAGAGTACACAGTCACGATTTCAGTGAAAACGAAAAAACATACTGAAATTGTTAACTGTTATTTATCAGGTAATCCTGTAACTGGTCAGAGGGATCCCCATACAAGTGTGTACTTTTCAGAAAACTATTGCTAATAGTAGTATTTATTTTAGCTAAAACAACTCGCAAAGCTAGGAACCGTTTGTGACTGTACAGTGTCTAGAAAAGACTGCATCACCTTGTGCTCCTATCATCAGATGATTTAAATAAGTATCCAGAGGCCCAAGACAAATGCCATGCTTTGACTTCAGTGGTGCACGGGTACATGAGATGGCATGTTACTCAGCCTAATTAGCTTACAGTCTCAAAACCCTCTTATGCAAAGATTACACATATACTTAACTTCATAAATGGTGAGCACGTCTCTGGATTGAAGGTTAACTATAATCCCATAACATAAATTAATGCAGAGAGATGCATCTTAAACACACAGCAGAAGAGACTACTGCTCTACGATCTGCCCTACGCTCTCATCAACCCTCTGCTAGACTTATAGCCTTCTCATGCAAGTAAATGGCACAATAAACCATGTTAGTTAAAACGGTGTAAATTGTACATCTTTGCTAACATACCTCCCTTTGACTCAAGAATAAAAATTCAAATGAGCAGTCTGGTGAGAAGATATGGAGAAGGTGGCAGCAAGGGGCAAGAGAGTAAGCGTAGGGCAGTAGCCTTCTCTTCATGCACAGCTGGATCCACAAGACTAACTCTATACAACCTAAATTTAATGCAACTAGCAAAGTAATTCAGTGAAGCTACTCAAATGACTTAAGTGGTGCATATTTTGGTCCTAGTTGGAGGGCTGGACTTAATTTAAGGTGAGATGCAACTAGGACTAAATCTAGCTACCAGCGAGTTAACTGCAGTACTTCCACTGACTCGGGCAATGAGCCACCTGCCTGGGTGAGTCAGTGGAGCCCGTCTGACACTTTCCCAGTACATTAAACACCTGCTAGCAGGGTGGGGTGTTTCAACTAAACCCTGTAACACTTCCTACAAACAGGCAAGGAACAGGTTCCTTTTACAAACATCCAAACCAGGAAAGTATTCTGTTGTATCCAAACATACAGAGCTCCAGCCAGTTTCCTGCTGAGGCATAGCCATGGTTTAAGCAGAAAAGTGACCGTCGCACCAGAGGACTACACCCAAAAAAAAGAAAAATAAGAAAAAAAAAAGAAAAACATACTCATGCAGAGCTATAATTAGAATCAGAGCACTCCATGAGTCACTAAGTGCTGCAGAATCCAGTGGAAAGCAGAAAAATCTTCTGGAAGGAAGCAAGAAAAAGTTCAAAATGTTGAGCATATCGGAGTTCATGTTTTGCCTTGTTAAAGCAGTCATAAAGATGAAGGCAGGCACTCAGACCATTACAAAAAGGTTTTGCAGAGGAAGTTCCAGAAAAGGTACACAACCTGCTAGTCTTACCGAATAGCACAAATTTAAATAAAGAGCCACATTAGACTACTTACTTTCTATTACCTCGCTGCCAGCTTACTTCTTCCTTACATACATATTTTGAAGACATTCTGTTCAACCTCCTTTCTACCAAGTTCAGCATGCCTCATGATGCTGCAAGTCTAAACCAAGCACTTCACAAGAACCAAATGACAAAAAAATAAAGTGCAAGATTGTACAGGGAATTGCAACCTCCTGTGCATCATCTGCAACCATACAGATGTATTACCTACAGATAATATCCCTGAAGTGAAGTTCATTCTGCTGATTTTTTCTTGAGAAAAACTTTTTTCTTGTTTCCCGTTTACCTGGTGTTTTTGTCATTATAACAAATCACTTGTGTTTTGTCTTATTTCTGTTCCACTTCTTTTGTACTGATCTATTTGTTAATTTGCAAGAGCAATCTCCTCTGTCTTTTGTGGATTACTGAAATCCATTTATATAAAAGCTGGGATTTAAAACAACAGGCTTGCTTATAAAGCTACCAACATATGTCCAACAGTACTGCCTGTGCATCCACACATAGTTATATCCTAGATTTCAAACACACAATCTCTGAGCCCACTGCTTCCACAAAATCCTTTCTGCTTCTATTCTAAGCTTTGACAGCAAGCTCACAGTCATTCTGTTCAATTCTAAACTGCACTTTCTAGCTGCTGTGAGAACAGGTAGCTGCTATAAATATTTTATTCTATATTTTTACCTCCTGGGATTTACAATACGTTTTTTCCTGTGCTTCACATCTGTTCAAATAGGTTGGAATGCAAGGTAGACGTATCATGTTTGTACATGTCCTATTATTTAAAATGACCAGTGTTAAATCTTTCACCATTTTCCTTTAGGCATCTGTTAACAAACAACCTGCAACTAGCAATTTTTTTTGTAAATTAACAACAACAACAACAACAACAAAAAAGGAATATTTTAGTGGAACTGGAGAGAAGTGCATAATATTTAACTCACTACCCCCTATCCTCTTCTCATAACCTGAAGTGGAGCATCGTACAGGACACGTAAGATATATTCCAAGGTATCCATTCTGGAGATCTGGTTTACCCTGTCAGTTGCCACCTTCAGGAGGGCAGACACCTCCCCTTTCCAACATTTCAAGAGCAGGTCTGAGGCACAGAATGTGCTCTCTTCTGGTGGTCACACGCACACATGGACTTTGCTTCCACATTCCCATACATCTTTTATCACCTTCACCATCAAGCAAGCATACTCTTGATCCCTTCCAGACGAAGATAATGTTTTCAAAATCACTGAAGTGGCTGAAAAACTCCAGTTCCAGCTTCAGGAGATGTTTGTAAGCTGTGGATAGACAACTCTTTCCAGACTATTGTGCAAGGTTCCAGATGCTTTTAACCACCCTTTACCTTCCTGGGTTTATGCTCTCCGTGATCTACTATGCGAGCTGCTTATATATTAACGATTGTACATTTTTAATAAGCCAGCTTATTTTGACCTCAGTGGGTCAAAGAACAGTTTTATGAACAGTTTTACTTGCAGATGTGAAGGGGCAGTCACCTCTAGGACTGCAATATTAACAGCTGGGACAGATAACTTGTACTGTCACAGCAACATCTAGATGTGGATGGCTGTCTACAGTCTCAGGTACTCAATTCCCGCCCCCCCCCTTTTTTTTGTTCAAGTCACATTCTAAAGCGCTTCAAAATAAAATTTGCCGGTATTTCCAGTTGACAAACAACTGTTCAGACAAAATGTTTCAATGACTGGGAAGGTACACTCAGCAGTATTAACCTGCAGTTTTACTCTTCAGTCACCCGAGCACCTGACTGGAAACCACCCACCTCCCTCCCAGGCTCTACACCCATATTTCCCTCCTGTAGATACACAAGGGAAAGCAGGGGAGAAGGGGCTTGTGTACCCCTACCTCTCAGTCAAACTTACAGGCTGACAAAAGCTAGAACAAGCCAGGAATCAGGAAACCTAAGTTTCAGGGTCAAGAAAGTCAATGGCAGTTAGACTACATGCTAAAGGGACATTTGTAAAGCTATATTTACTAGAAGCATGAATTTAAAAACCCTGTACCTCCATCCTACCCTGTATCAGTACTGCTGTGCTGGCAAATCCCTGGTATGAATACAGCTGTGCCAACAGAAGAGACCTTTTCCAATTTATTTTATGTCATTTGGTAAGGTGATTTACCTTTGCTGGTGAAGAGGAGGCTATGGGGCAGAGCCACTTCTTGTCTAAGCGAGCTCTGAGGTTTGGAAATGTAGCCACAGGTCATTTTTGAAGTGTTGAGGGATTTTTGTTTGGGTTTTTTTTTTCTTGGCGGTTTTCTTTTCTAAACAAATAAGGTCTGCTGCCAAGCTCTGTTTAATTCGGTGAGACATACAGGTAACATTCTTTCTGGAGAAAAAGGTCTAAAGTGTAGTCAGATGTAGAGACTGAACCATGAACAAAATACCCCTTAAAGCTACGTATTGAGTAGTCACAGAGTTGCCTGTTTTACACTAGGGTGAGAGCTAGGCAGTTTGGGAGGCTTAATGAATAAATGGTGAGAAGAAAAAAGAAATTACTTACCAAACCAAGCCTGTTGTTCTCCTTGGACTTCTATAGCCAATCCAAAGTCCGCCAGTTTTACTGCTGCTCCCTTGGATTTGCTAGCTAAAAGTAAGTTCTCAGGCTTTATTCAGAGAGAGAAAAAAATTGAGATGAAAAGATAAGTAAATATATTTTAGACAAGTTTTCACTTTTTTTTTTTTTTTTTTAGTTATGGTAGTCTGGAAAAGAACAAATACTTAGAGGAGTGAAAAAGAGAAAAAAACCCGTGCATTTTCTCCATGACAATGCAAAAATTGCACTTTCCATTCCTACTTGGAAAGAACCACCAGGCCTGTAAACAGCCGTCATGATCCCATGACAGCAAGACTAAGGAAAGGACAGCGTGCAGATCTACTAGACAAGGAGGTCGGCCAGAATGGTCAGATGGAACTGCGACACCTGTTTGCACGATAGGACAATGCAGAGACTCCCAAGAGCTCACTACTGGAAAAATGCTGCAGAAAAACCCCAAAAGACACATATTCTTTGATTACTAGTCTAACCTATGCAGTTTGCAGGATTAGGCATCTATAACTGTCAAACGTCAATGTTTTGCATGACAGCTTAACAATAGCAGACATACTATTATATTTGTATTTAGAGGGCAGGTGTATTTACATTGCAAATGTTTCAGCAAAACCAGCATGCCCACGTTTGTGCTTGCGGATAACCTATTACAAATAACAATGTAAGTCTGCAAAAGTTCCCACTTTGCTTTTTTTTTTTTTTTTAAGGTAGATTGGTCACATCTGAAATCAAATGCTACAGTACACTCACACAATTAAAAGTAAAGGATTTGAACATAACAATGGTGTTCATTCTACTGTTCGTAATGTATCCTTTTAACTTGATTTAGCAAATATATCAAATGCAAATTGTCCAAAGATAACTTTATTCTCTGACCCTTAACTTTAAAAAAATGAACCAAAAAAACCTTACAAAATACTACAGAATTCAACAGATTATTTCAGCGACCTCTATAGTATTTTCTTGCCATTTCTTTCTCTTCTATCTCCATTATTTTTAAAAAAGGTTTTGTTCTATATTTAAATAACAACAAAACCTCACTGTCAAGGGTATGGCTGTGCCCCTTCCGGAAACAATTTTTTGTAGTGATCTATCGCAAGCAAATTCACTATATCCAGTCTGGCACTGGGGACCCAATCCTGCAAACTCTTAACCGCATATTTCATTTTAAACCCAGCAGCAATGATATAGGTTTCCAAGGGACTATTTATGTGATTACAGTTAATCCCATGCAGGTACTGAGCTTGGGAACAATTAAGATCATAAGCTACTTTCAGCAAAAGCTATCTTTAATACAACTGTCAAGTATCCAGCAAAACATGCTTGAGCTAATTAAGACCTCAACCACCGTGATACTTCCATTAATTAACAACGCAACTGACCCTGACAAACTCTTTAGTCTAAAGGTGTTTTTTTCCCTCTCACCAAACTGTAAAGGAACATTTCTTCAGCAATTTACAAACACCATTCTGCCACTCATCCCTTTGTTGCTATGTCATAGAAAAGACACTATTAAAAACCTTTCATTAATAGTTACTTGATGAAGCTTCTATTTCCACATTTTTTAAAATTGAGATTAAGGTCTCTCAGAATAAAACATAATCTTTATATTCACTTAAATTATCGTTAACAACTACAACTGCGGTATATAAAACACTGACTGAATAGCTGAGGACTCTTCTCTAGGTTCATCAACACCGATCTAAGCAGCGTCACAGTGCTTGTCATTTAACTACACTAATTTCAACATAGAGTCACAGTTCTTGAAGGTTTCCTATCAGAGAGAGAGAGAAGTTTACAGTAATTACTTCCTGGAATGCACTTCTTATATAAACCTCTTAAAGCAATGGATGATCCTATTTGGTTGTGACCTTCAGCAAGCCAAAAGCAGTGAAATGCCTCGCCCTCTGGTTGAAACACAAGCACTAACCTACCAAGCGCATACCACTCTGCAACACGTGATTCCATTCAAAATAGTAGTTTTGTGTTTTCTGCTGCTGGGTTTTTTGGTTCTTTGGTTTGGTTTTTTTCTTCTCCCCCCCACCCTTGGGATTTTTTTTTTTAAATTCCATTACGTGTCTTTACTCTGCCAATCAAAGTGCTCTGCAGAAATACCATTATACCATTGCCATAGATGAGTATGTTTCAACAGAAGCTGAAGCAGATTTCCTGATTTACTCCTATGCCAAAGACACAGCCTTTTGCACAACGTTGTGTGGGACTATGCGCTTAAACAACATGCAGCTGTCATTTCAGAATGACGAGAGGCATACTAGATAATTATCATGCATTAACTTAGAATGACTGCAATTACTTGGAAAACATTAACAGCCCAGCGTGGGCCACTCAGGGCTCGTACTTTGGATTCAGTAGTGTCACCTTGTGTTACCGGTAGACTGGCTGCAGTCAAGCATGTAGAATGGCAGTGTTAACTACTAAAATTACTTACAAAGAGATTAACATGATTTATGCCTTATTTTTCCAAAGGTCTTTAATTCTTAAGAGATCAAGTACTTATGCCTCTGTGTATTTTTCCTTGAATATAACTAGAGCATCTGCTTTTTGGGGGGGAATGCAAGACGGTCATAATCACAGAGTTCCACAAAAGCAGCAATGCTGCTGACTGCCAAGAACTGGAATTCCTACACGGAAGTGCACTTTTACCATCTGCTAAAGACAGACTGCCACTAACAGGTTAATTTTTTCTGGATCTAGGATGCACCACCATTCTGACTTATACCAAGGATTACAAACAGAGCAGCAACAAGCACTTCTGCAGGTCCCAATAGGCTGCAAAAGGTCCTCTCTCTTTGCTACTAAATTACGCTAAAAGGAAAGTTAAATGAGATTGTCCAAAATCTCCTCCTCTTGTTGCCCTCCCCACACCTCATTATCGGAAAAAAATCCATCAAGTTTTGCAGTTTAAGAATCCACGCCAGGCCAGAACCGTCTTCTACATGTCTTGAAGTTCTGGTCTTGGGCCTTGGAATCTTCTTTTCAGTACAGAGAGTTCTGCTGGGATTTCACCAGTGTCTTTCACTTCACTCTGGTGTTTTGGGGTTTTTTGGTTTTTTTTTACCACAAAGCAGTAACTGAAGAAGGATGGCTTTCTGCTTCCTGAAGTTTTCACTTTCAGAAATGAAACTGGGTACTACAGCTTGGCAGAAACATTTTTTCTCACACTGTTTTTCCAATTCATTCTGTATTTGCCACAGTAAGAACTCCACACACGGTCTGGAGCAGGGAACAGCTAGATTTAATGTATTTCCAAAGAAAGTTATTTTGTGTGAATGTATTCAAAGTACTAAAAAAGCATTCCTTATTCTGTCAGCTTGCATGGCTACAATCCTTTTTTTCAATTCCTTTTCATGCTAGAAGCATAGTACTGCGTGTACGGTGAGGACAGGAACCGCTGGAGCAGCTGGATGAATTTGACATCCTTTCATTTGAACTTGTTCCATGCTACCCAGCTGCCACGCAAGATTTATGGATTGGATAGAGACTTGTCAGTCTCCTGTTGTACAACCGTGACACAGGAAAATCCAGAGGCGCAAAACGGGTAGAGAATTTTGTGTATGTGTCTTTGAAATCCATCGTGCTCTCTGAGGTTCCAAAGCGTAACCCTTTATGTTCCTACAGGACAACAACAGAGACTTTGTAAATTCAGACAATGGCTATAACAGTTGTTTATTCGGGAGTGAAGGATAGCAAGAAAGATGACGGCATTCTGATTCCAACGTTATTACTAATGATAACCACCAGAAAACTCCTATCCTGGGAGGAAATTCCTGCTCCCCATAACTCACTCAGAAAGGAGAATAAAGAGACAAAGAAGCTGTGCCAGAAGGAATTAGCGTGTTTCACTGCCTTAGCCCACATGCCATTTTTTCTCTGCCTTTGTAAAGAATCTGGTATTTCAGACAGCGCACTTCCATTTGATTTGAAAATAAACAATCTTCTTTTACTCAAGGATCTTGAAGGCCAAGTGCCCAAATTAAGTCCTCTCCCTTATCCCCAAGGCTACTTTACTACCAGCTTTGAGACAGACTTGTCTCTCTGAGCTTCCCAGGAAAAGAAAATGATCTTTACTTGTTTACTTGTTTCTTTCCACGCTAACATGCTTTAAATGCAGAAAGCAGATGTCTCCAGCCATTTGGATATGTACACGGCTAAGAAAGAGGTAATCCTCTTCTCAACACAAGAGTTTTCTTTCTGAAGCTTCTATCCCAATGCTACCATTTGTCTGGAAGGGACTCGACTCCTCAGGTGGTCATGGCGAGAACACTGTAGAAATTCCCACTTTCTAAAGATGTTCTGTAGCCCAGCCATCATCTGGAGGAGAGAGAGGTCTTTGTGCCAGCAATCTCACAGCAGCTGGCCTTTCGTCACTAAGATGCGTGACACGCAAGCGCTAGCGTGCTTCCCAGAAGCACTCCAAGTTATGCTGCTGAGAGATGGGAAGTTCCCCCCACACCCTGCCCCAAAAGCTCCGGGTGACGGAGAGGAAGATCACATATTCAGCGAATACACGAAATGCTTGAGAAGCAACTACTCTTCTCCCTGGTACTGACAACAGGTGCCAACAGACTCCGATGGCTGTCTTCGCAGCCCAGATCTGGACACCTAGGTACCGGCAAGCCTTGAGCAGATTTTCCTCCAGTGAATGCTAGCGGCTCGTTCTCGTGCATAGGTGAAGTGAAGTTAAAAACCAAAAAAAAAAAAAAAAAGAAGAAAGAAAAAAAAAAAAAAAAAGGAGAAAACCGTTGACATTTCCCCTGCTGAAGGCTCTGTTTCGCTAGGGTTTGCTGCTCTCCGCTGCCGCATGGCGGAGGGCCGCCGGGGCGGAGGCAGGCAGCGGCCCCGGCTAGGGAGGGCTCGGCGGGGCAGCAGCACTCACCTTGAGGTCGCGATGGACAACGCCCATCTGATGGCAGTGTAGCACAGCCTCCAGGATCTGCTGAATGCAATGACTGCATGCAAACACCAGGGGCGCGTGTTAGTTCCAAGCGTGCACTCGCCGCCCGCACAGCCAGGCGCCGGGGCGGCGGCGCGGGGGGGGCGGCGGTGGCGGCGGCGGCGGCGAGGCCGAGGCCGAGGCCGGGGCCGGGGCCGGGGCCGGGGCCGGGGCCGGGGCCGGGCGGGCGCCGCGCTCCCCGCTCCGCGCCGCCCCGCTCCGCTCCGCGCCGCCCCGCGCCGCTCAGAGCACGACGGCCTCAGGCACCGCCGCTGCGGGACCCCGCACGGTGGCGGCGGCAAGGGGCCAGCCTCGGAGACGTGCTTCGGGTCGGCTGCTTTTTTTGGGGGGGGGGTCAATTTAGTGTTTTGGGTTTTTTTCTTTTTTAAGGACAATTTGAAACAGGAAAATGGTCGGAAAAGCGTACGAATTTCGCCAATAATTCGTTGACGAGGTCGCGTTAAATATTTGGCATCCTCTGCACGTTTTCCTCCTTTCCTTACCGAGAGCGCGCTCAGAGGCGTTTGAAATTGTAGCGGCCACTGAGGTAACAGAAAAAAACCCACTCCGAGCGAGGTGTTTTAGGTAAATGATTAACTTCTCGCGGTCCAATTTAGTTGGCAATTAGCATCACTTGCCTGAGGGTTCGTCATACTCTAATGCAGCAGTGTGCGACCGGTTGTTCTGCTACTGCAACCCAGGGTCTCAGAACAGAAGTGGCGTTTAAATCTGCAAGCTGACATACATCACAGCCAAAGTTCACCTCCATGTGCGTACACAGCGATACATGGACAGCCTTAATAGAATACCAGACACGTTCGACAGCACGGGGTAAAATCCAGCGCCTTGGAAGGAGACAGTTTTTTTGGCAACCATTCCCCCTTTTGCCATGATGTATATTAGGCCTGTAGACTTGCAAACTGGAAAGAGGCGTCATGCATTATTCGTTCGTCTAGTTGTTTTGAGGGTGAGTAGGATAGGCAAGGGAACATCGCAGACAACCCACCCTCTGCCCCTACCCAGCGGAAAAAAAAACCCCAAAACTCTTATATCCAATTGATGGGCACCAGATACTGACCTTCAGGTCTCTGTGAACTATGCCATTTAGATGACAATGATTAACACTTTCTAGAATCTGCTGTATACAATGACTGCAAAGATACAAGGGCAGAATGGAAGGGAGAACATTTTAAAGGCACATAATCACATTAAATACAAAATAAAATAAAACTTAAAAAAAATATGAAGAACAAAAACAATTTTACACCTCCTGACAAGTCTTGATTGCACATTGAACTGGAACAAAACAATGTTCAATATAGAGGTATTTCCAGCTCTAACACATCCAAAAACCAAAGCAAAACAAACAAACAAACAAAAAAACCCAAAACAAAGAAAAAAAAAAACCAAAACCAAAACCAAGAAAGACATTTAACATGGAACATATAACACCTATGAGACAGAATCATTAGCTTGTATTTTCATTCAGCAGTATGGAAACTTCTTCCAGTTTCCGAAAACTGCTATAGGAAAAATAAAGTGGAGGCAATAAAAAAATTAGTGATATGGTTTGGTTTTTTAAAATTTTTTACAGTGAAGTTAACATTACAACGAGTGCTGAAACAAGAAAATGCTCAGAAATGAAATGATAATACAGAAAACAAATGAAACAAAAAAAAGTCAAAAGCTAAGGAAAAGCAAAACATTTCTCATTTTGAACCTAACGGTTTCTTAAAAACTACTAGTAGAATAAAGCCAAGTCATTCAAAAAGGTGGCATGCATTTTCATGTAAAGTATCATCAAGAACTAGTTTAGTTAGGAGTCGCTCATGAAATGGAAATCCACATTAAAAATGTAGACAAACGTTTTACTTTGGTGCTTCAAATAATTTAATTAGCACCTATTTTTCCATGCCCAGGTTTGCAAGTTTTGGCCAGCCTACGATGCCAAAAAGCACAACTATTTATCTTTTAGAACACTGGAACTTTTTCAGGTGTTTTTCGGCACCACAAGAGTTTATAGTTTTTTTTTTTTAAAGATATCCTTGTGGCAGAAGTCAGTGACTGTAAGAAATAGGTAGTAGTCAAGGGCCAAGGATTTGATACTGCTCATCCAAAATGTTTTGACTGTGGAATTCAGAAGGAATGGTCATAAATCAGTAACTGGAGCCCAAGCCTGAAAACCCTTTCTTATGCGAGTAGTTCACAACTCACTGAACTGGACTGCTTGTGTGAGTAAAGACTACTTGCGTGAGATAGGGCTTGCAGGAGCAGACCAGTATTAACAGTCCTAGGATATGCATCTATAAAGTCCATTAACTACTTCTATAGGGATACACACACACACGCACTATATATATAGATATATATATATATACTCACACACGAATATATATATATAAATATATAAAAACACAGAGATGCCTGATAACTAGGTACTTCACTTATTTGGTCAAGTTTATACTGAATATATAAAATGCATATATATATCCTATATATATATATATATATATATGCACAGCCCCTTCCAATACATCATAATTCTAGAACAGAAAAGAGATTGTTGCAATTTTTCCTTTTAAATCACACGTATCTTAAAAACACACAATGACACCATATGCTGGCCTTTGGCATCAATATTAGAAATTTTGCTTGAATCACACAGCAGGCAAAAAAACATTCAAAAATTTTTTAAACATAGACCCTCTCCTTCCACTCCACCTAAATTATTAATGTTGTTTTCTCTACTACAGTGTGTTTTGCTACGTGTTGTTCCACATTTAAATGCTTAAAGTAATGATGTTTCCACCGTTCCTACAGAAATTAGTAAGAGCAATAAACAGTGGAAGCTTCCTAATACTTAGAGTAACTTCTTGTTTGTTCATTATTATCCTACCACTGTTGTTAGGGACACTTAATGCTTTCCGGTCATCTGCCAATTAATTCCAAATGTAAAGGAATAACTGAAAATTATACGTACTAAATATGGACCAATGGTGGTGTGTGACTATGAACACACAAAAATATGAGGGTTCTTTAAATTTACTTTGAGTTAAATTTTCTGTAAAGAGTGAGTGTAGTGGTAGAACATATTTTCCTTAAAGTAATTGACCACAATGTTTAAGATTCATAATTATATGAGAATCTTTAAGATTTATTATTATATGAGGGCAAACAGATTCTGAGATGGGAAAATGGCCCTGATACTTTATGTCAGCACGCAAATTATGATAATCGTCAACTTATTCTTCAAGTTTTTCAACAAGCACTTGCAGAAAATTGCTAGAGATTTCAAATTTGAGCTCAGACTATGAGATGCACAGTATAATTGCTTATTGATGAAACACAACAAAATGTTTAAATATGAAAGGAAATTAGTACTTCTGGACTGAGAACAAAAATTATATTTAATGTAAAAGTCTTTCAAGACCATCATATATTTCAAATTTTGATCAGCAAATGTAAGAATCCCTAGATGAAATAGCTGAAATGTTATGTCCAGTTTGCAGAGGAGAAAACTGGGTGAGATTTTATCAACTTCAGAAGTTTACAAAGATTTTAACAAACTGAGATCCAATTTCAGCCTTTTCAGACCCAGAGATGTCAAGACTTCATACGAGTTCACCACCACACAGTCGTGAGCTCAAAATGCCAAACTGTGCCCTTCCAAGTCTAAGAGAACTCTAGCGGAAATTCTAGAGTCTCACAGACAGTGCTAGTGAAACTGATGCCAAACACCATGAGATATTTAAGTAACTAACCTAGAATTATTAAAGGCAACATTAGAAAAACAAATTACTTACCTGGCATCTGCTTCACTATAATATTCTCTTGCAACTATATCTTCAAACAATTCACCTCCAGTGACTCTGTTAGAAAAAGCAAGGTGAGAAAGGAGATTTCAGAAGTGAAAACGTGCATCTTAAATTAACTTGACAGGGAGAAGTCAGAGAGAAGTAACTGAAACATTTGTACAGAAATGCAAGAGGTCTTGACCAGCAAGATGAAGGAACTAAAGTCGCAGGTTTGTCCATCCAAATCATTACATGAATAAAAAGGATGTGGTGGAAGAGCAATCATAACCTGAAAATAAAAGCAGCAGCTTAGTGGGCAAGATGCCATACATCAGTTAAGTTGTGTCAAGAATAAATAGTAAAACTGCAAGAATAAAGGGAACTGACCAGCAAGGAAAACTGTGGCTGAAATTCAGAACAGTTGAGGATAAATTGAAAACTGCAGCGTAAGGCAGATTTAAGAAAGGAGAACATAGTAATGCTAAAAAGAGAAAAGGGACTTTAAGTGTAGGTCAAAACACAACAGAGGTGTACCCATGTGCCTGAGTGGCTTGCTTTTTGTGCTTTTGCTAGAAAGAGCATTACCGAGTTGGACGGAGAGTATCAGTAGAAGCAGAGTACCTTAATCAGTTTAATGGCAGATTTTTTTCCTAGAAAATTTTCAGCTACCTTTGTTGAAAAAGTAGGAATAGTTTAGTGAAAGTGCCACTTAAAATAATTTAAGAGGTATTAATAGTATGAGGGAAGAACTGTATGATCCAGAGGACCAGTAACAGAAGCAACTGTGTATGGTTGCACACTTAGGATTTCACTGTACGACCAGTGGCTTAATAGTAGGAATTGGTTAAAAAGAAATAAAATCGTGTTGTTGTAAGCCAAAGATGACAGTCCAGAATGAGTCACCAGCAGGATGCTGCCACGGTCTTGGAATGCATGTGAAATAGGATGACAGCAGTGTCCTTAGATACAGCAGTAAAATCCCTCCTCGTACCATACACAGTTCTGGTCACTCACATTCAGAAAAGGGAACTGAAACAGCAATATGAGCAGAAAATTGCTACTAGGCTATCTTCTCAGAGAATCAAAGTCAGTTTAGCTTGGCAAAACAAAGTTTAAGAGGGATGAAAATAAATACTGAAGACAAAGCATAAACTGTGCTCTCCATAGAGGAGAGCTGTAAGGGACAATATTGGTACAGTTCATAAATAAGCATATAATACCTGTGAATAAATATAGGGTTAAAATCAGGAGAAGTTTTCTAACAATCATAAAACTGGTGTAATTAAACAGTTTTTAGTAAAGTAACTGAGACAGGTGCTCTATTTTTAAGATGAAGACTGATGAGCTTTTAAATAGAATTGTAAAACTCAGCTGCCTGTGTCAACAAGAGAGTGGACTCAAAACAGGAAGACCTTTCCTGTACCGTCACATTTCTCTTTTATGGAATACACTGGCATACTTTCACAGCTACATGCAAATCTTCATATATCCAGATGCTGTTTTGAACAGTTGAAAACAGATGCAAGCCTTGAAAACGCACACAATGTGGAGCACCCACGTGAGCGCACAGCCTAACCAGAGCACCTAAACACAGCCTCAAAGGACAGGAAGGATGCACAGGTTAGTCCGACTCCGGCTTTCCAAAACCCTGATCCTACTGATATGCCAACATAAGTAATTCCTAGATGGGAGATCAATGTTCGTATTTCATTACTGTTTATGAGTGTAGTGAACTTTCATATAGCACATTATATTCTCAATAAATTCCCAAATGTAAAAGCCAGAGTGGGCTACAAGGTGCTTAAAGATTAAGATGCTTAAAAATCTATACTGCAATGAATACAATCATTACTGAATACAATTAAGTTTAATAGGATTAAAAAATTAAAAATGAGGATACTTTGAATCTTCAGAACCATAACATTCATTTGCAAATTGCTGTACTAACAGTTCGTTGTAGATCCCAGTTACTCAGTCACATAAGATGACGACAGAAATGACCTGCTCAACCAGCAGCATAGCTCCTTTCTCCAAGGAGGCCAGTTAAAAACTTCATTTTCATGTTTCCATTTACATTTGGGCTACATCTTCCTTCTTCTGAGTTTACACCTCACTGACTTTCCAAAGTAATCACTTTCAAGTAACGGAATGCTATTATGTACAAAAGTCTGCAATAAAATCTGGAGGAGGTAAAATAGCTGGTTGCCTGATTTGTACTCTCTCTCTCTTTTTGTTTTTGTCTTCTACCTTCCAGAAACTGGCTTTGGTTGCTGTTACACAAAATGTTTGATTGATGCATATTTTGACAGTCTTTGATACCTCCTTTTTGCATATATATTTGTCTACAACAGTTCTGGTAAAGAGGAATAGTTCTCCCTTTGTGATGAAAGAAAAAACAAAGCATCCTTTGATCTTATTCTTCCCTAAAACACTCATTTTTGATCCAAGCCAAGAAAGAAAAGAAAAAGCTTTAGTCATCAAAGTGCGTTTCAGTGGGAGAGAACACCAAGCTGATGCTTGTTCTTCTTAAGCACAGAGAAAAGATGGGGATATGCATTCTTATTCGCTGACACTAAACATTTGCTTGGCATTCATAACCATTGTTAAACGATGAAAAAATAAAAGCAAGAACAGAGCAGGTGAATTTCACTGACAACTGAATGAGTAGTCAAGAATTCCCACGCTCTGTCACTCTGAAGGATACATTAGGAATAATCCTCAGAAGACAGATAAATGGCCATAATGAAGGAGGGTAGCACAGGGAACTAAGAGAGGCCAGAACTCACTTGCATCTCCTGAGCCTCTGACTCTTGAGAAAATCGTTTTAGCTGTGTTAGTGGCCTTTGCTCACTGAGCATACATGGGCAATGTGCCCTTGCAGCAAAAAAGGTCAACTGCACAGCCAGCAGGTTGAAGAAATCAATTCTTCCCTTGCATTTGGTACTCGTGAGATCACACCTGGAGTACTGTGTCCCCTTTTGGGCTTCCCAGTATGTGAATGACACCAACATAATGAACTGTGTCTAACGGAGGGCCACCAAGACCGTTACAGTTGGAAGCACGTGGTGAGGCTGGGATAACTGAGTTTGGTCACCGTTACGACAGGAAGGTTCAGGGGAGATCCCATTGCTGTCTACAACTCTCTAATGGGTGGATACAGAGAGACAGCATGAAAGGCAACAGACAAGCTGAAACACCTGAAATACCAAATATAAGAATTTTTCTTTCCTTATTGTTATTATAATTATTCATTATGCACTTGTTGCTCAAAGAGGTTGTGGAATTTCTATCCTTGAAGATGTTCCAACCTTGACAAATATCTGAGCATCTTGATTCAATTGGACCTTGTTCAAGAAGGGGGTTAGACCAGATAACCTCTAGGGATCCTTACCAACCTACATTATTCACTGATTTTATAAATAAAGAACAGAGCAGTTACCAATAAACTTTTTATGCTCTATACAGTTTAATACAAAAGTGGCTACAAAGCGTTCTACTCCTTATTAGATGTCACTTTGCTAGGTGGATTTTCTCCCCCCTGTATCTTCAATTATGAAACATGATGGCTAGGGAAGGACCCAAGATACCTATCATGAATACAAACTACACACATAGAAGAGGTCCTTAGTTATGAGGTTCTCCTTGGCTAGCGAAGGCCATGACCTGAAACAAAAGTGTGATGTACTCTTTGGAGAATGCATGGCTCTGTGCTACTGCTCTGTTACCAGTAAGGGCACCGAATAGCCTTACATGGAGAGGTGTTCTGAAATCAGAACTCTTGGAGGTTTTGCCAATCAACAGAAATACTTAGGCTGATCTCTGAAATCAAATTACAGAAGGAAATTAAAATAGAGGACTTACTTATAATTTGACTGCTGCTTCTGTTAAACGTTTAGGGTTTTTTTTTCCCCTACGCTGAAACAATGAAAAACTGATGTATCGTACCATTTGGGTGGGGTGGGAATCATACACAGATTCTAGTCTGTGTACTTAAGTTAGAAGGCAACTACCAGCATAGTTAGATCTACAAATATATCCAGGTAGGCTATATACAATGTAAGTGAAGACTGTAAAGCAGAGGGTAAAAAGTAAAAAAACCACAACTTTGGGCCGTCACTATAAAGCTACATGAACAGCTGCCAAGCTACTTTCTCCCCACAAGATTAAAATGGGAAGTAAATGGAACTCAATGCCCTTCTGATACAGATACGTTGTCGACTTCAGTGACGTCTTATTTCGTGACAGGACATTCATTACATGAGCTCTAGTAACTTTCAGGGTACAAATTAAAAGCCACTGGTTCTCACAAATTATTATTAATCTTTCGTAATTTTCTGAAGAGCATACTGAAATGACAAATAAAGCACATGGGTTTGATTAAACAAAAGTACAAGCAGCATGTAGAAACACCAAGGCCCTCTGCACCAGGTATGTCTTTCAGAAAAACTGCAGAGAGAGGGGCAAGCAGAAGGATTCCAGGTACAAAGGATGCTACTTCTATTTACCTCTCAGAAGAGGTACCGTTAGAAGCAGTTTTCAACTGCTGCATTCAACTGACTTTCTATACTCACTAAAACAAATTACTGCATTTATTTACAGTGTTAAATGCCACATTTCTTTGTTGCAAACATTCGTAACACCATATACAAAAATATGCAACTTCATGTACCACATTTGACCGATTAGAAAATTTACAAATATAAGAAGGTATTTAAAAGGAACTCCCAAATTAGCAAAGGTAGCTAAAAAAGCCTCTGCTGATGATCACACTGGCGTTGTTTCCTCCCATTTCTTAATTCTTAAACTGCTTTCACAATGATATCCTTTTTTACATTTATCTGTGACCTTTCTACTTCCAAAAAGAAAGGTTCAGGGACTTACCCTAGGCAAACATTGTTCTGCAATTAGGCTTTTTTTTTTTTTGTATTTTTGTTTCTTCTACACAGTACAGTCCCTCCACTTGGGATTCAACAGCGACACAGGGTTCTAAATGTACCAATTGTTGCATCTCATCCAGTGCATTAAAATGGGAGACACTGAAAAAAGAGAATCTCATTGACTTGCACAAGAGAGTCTTCAAGTGCTACAGCTGTTTCCATTCAGATACAGCAATTAATACTGACAGAATTGATTGGATTTTGAACTCATCTAGCATCATTAACGCTGAAGACAACCTCATTCGTGCTTAGCAACTGAAACGGGCTGATAGGGACACGCAAATCCTAACTACAGTTGCCTTAACCAATAAGGGAAGAGGAGCAAGAAACTTCATGAAGTCCATTCCTGATCTTACTATGCAGATTTTATTAATCCGCAAATCACTTCACTATACCTAGTGCGAGAAACATAACAGGAGCAAGTCCTTTGCTTGGGAGAAGTATCACAGAAGGCTGCCTTTGTTAATTTTCTAAAATAAGTAGAAGCCATATTGGTAGATCAGTAAGATGCCTCTGTTCCTTGGCAGTGACATCAACGAGACCTTGAAAATCACTACTTTGCCTAGTCAAGTGCAAAACTACCACCATATTCCAGAATGACATCACCATGCATATATTTCAGAGATGAGGAGTCAGCAACCAAAGATAAATTTTGTGTGTGGATGCGTGTGTGCGTATGATATGTCAATACTTCAGTGCATCTACTTCTCTTATATGCAGGGCTTCTTACAGGAAAACCCCGATATCGCATTTTGTCAGAAAGCACATATTTCATTGTTCAATGTCCAGTTTCCACATGGATTTTAAAAGACTTCCACTAGACACTAGAACTCCTCACCCAGATGCATGCCTGTCACAGAGCACGTTAATCACTTTTTTCCACAAAATAAAAGCACAGCTATCACTGAGGTATACAAGCAAAGCAACAGGCTTCTCCTTCGATTTGCAGACATCTCTATGACATTAATTCAAAAGAGATTATTAGAAATTCAAAATAGAAGGTGACAATGATTGGTTTTTTTTTATTCACAGAAAAAGCACTCTTCCTCTTCACTTTATGATGTGGGATGCAGTCTAAAAGAAATTTCTAAAAAAACAGTCATACTGAATCCCACACAGTCTGAAAGAAATCATTAAGATAATGACATAATGATATGCGTGGGTGGAGTGACAGTGTTACACCACAGTCAGGCTCCTGTTGAATAAAAATTAAATAAATAAATAAAAGCATGTACTTGGCCTTCATATTAAAGAAGTCCATATGGTACCTTTTTTTGTGGCAAGTCTTTTATGTACATTTAAACAAGCCACTAACCCACATATTTTTAACTGCAGTAAAAGATGAAGTTTCACTAATAAATAGTATTAGTGAGCATTAAAGCAGTAATTTCTTAGTCTGAATTAAAAATGAACTGTGAACAGCCATCCTTACTAATTAGGCAAAAGTTCTTCAAGAATGCAACATGATGCTTTTGCAAAGACAACTAACAGTCAGTACGGTCACTACTTCTACCACTTAGACGTTTTCTTTTTTGCAAAATAAGTCATTTTGACAAAAAACCCAAACCACATGATCAAAACATAAAAAGCTCTGTGTGTGTGTGTGTGTGTGTGTGTGTATACACATATATATATATATGTTGAAGCCCTCTTTTTTTGAAGAGGATGAAAAACAAAACCATGTGGACCGTTCTAGATGAACAGCATACATTTGAGTCTGTTCCTATGTTTGTCCTGAATGGGACTGACAGGGAAACAGAGGAAGTTCGTGCCAGTGCAGAATGCCTCCTGCAGAATCTAGCTTTCTGCCAAGACAGTATCTTTGGGTTAGGTATTAATTTTTGTTGCAGAAAACAGACTTCTATTTGTTCTGTTATTATCAAGATACAGATAGTGGTATCTACAACTTTGAAGTTGTTCAAATGCCTTCTAGTTCACATTACCATCATAATCCCCTGAGATATGTCTGGCGTTATGTATTCAATTTAAGGCAGAAGTGGACTAACTGCAATTACAGTAGGCCATAGTTTCTAATAGTACAGTAGAACAACAAAGAAATAAAAATGCCACCAGTTTATAGAAGGGATACTGTCCCTAGAACTAAGAATTCTACATGCACTTCTTGGAAATATTCAGGATTAAGATGTTTCTTCCAATTCCACATAGAAAGATTTCCTTTGTAGCCCTTAAAAAAAAAAAAAAAAAAAAAAAAAAAAAAAAAGGCGAAACAAACCCCAGTGCATGTCAGAGAACAAGTATGCGTGTTGTGCCCTAGAGCTATTTCCAAGTCAACAGTCAGAGCGCTTACCTGGGATATATACAAATCAGATACAAGTTCCTATTGAGCCCAGTTAGGATTTGAGTACTGAATCCTGAATGCCTTCACTGCACACAGGCTATTTAATATTTTTGTATTGCTAGTCTGAAATCTAGTCTTGAAGAAGTCTTCACAGATTTCTTTAAAAAAAATTAGGTCCGAAAATAAAACAGAATGTAACCTGAACATGAAAGCACACAACTGATTGTGAAGATCCAGGTTCTAACTTACCTATGCTGAATGCAAATATTTCAGTTTGTATGCTTAGAAATGAGCTATTTCACAGTTCTAGGGGAAATAATGTATTCTCCTCCTAATCAGCAAAACCACGTTGGGCCTAAGAAAGCTCTTGGGGGCGAGGGTTGGGGGGTGTTGTTTGTCAAAACCATCAACTGCCCTGGAAAAATATTCAGTTGAAATACGTAATTTTACTTAAATAAGTCAGTTCTGCAAGGCAATTCCTAATAATTCATGTTTGCCCATACCCAGAACCAAAAGCAGTAACTTTTCAAGCGAGCAGAAAAGTTTGCCTGTCCCAGGGAATAATGAAGAACATCAGTGTCTCTTTTTAAGTTAAGAGTCCGAGACACATCGTTCATGTTGCCACCATCCCTTCTTCCACTAAACAGCCTATCTAGAAGAATGAGCTCCACATACGCACAGTCACTACATGAAAAGCTCACAGGACTGAAATTCCTGAAGCAAAATGGGAAATAAGTAGAAAACTTCCTTTCTATATGCTGGGCATTTTACATTCTGAATGGTGTCAGAATGAAACACTCTAAGTATCAGTAAGATATGAATCAGGAGTAAAATACTGAAACAGTCTTTCCCTCTAGGAAAGTCAGGCTTACCTTGCAATCCAGCAATGGAGTTTTTCTGTAGAGAAACTATTCTTCCATATGTTTTTTTAAAATGTTTCCTTTACAGACAATTGGCTTGGAGTAAATTATTTTTTTCCGAGTCATCCTTTTCATGCAACTTTTACTTACGTACCTATATTTTACATTAAAATCCATTTCAACCATGGCCCTACTTATTCAAAATTCTTAATATGGAATTCTTACAGTGACACTTACAAATCAGTTCTTGCACATGCAAATGACCAAATACATTACTGTCCTTCCAGCTCTGTTTACATCTATTTGTCCAACTCACTGCACCAGAACCATGCATGTATCTTGTGAACTTGTATTTGCATCTAAAACTTTGAATACCACATCCCCAACATGCTAAACATATGCAAAACACATACTTACAAGTCAAAGACTAAGTAATGGAATCCTTCTTCTGATATGCTGTCATGAAGCCGCACTACAGAAAGGGGGGAAAAAAGATAAACACCAGTCATCTTTTTCATGTCTTTAATGTCTGTCTTTGATTTTGGGGCAGAAGGGAGGATTATAATTCTACTGTAGAGCTGGTATTGCATCTGTGTGTGTTCTCATCTGTGGGGTTTTTTTCTTTACCCTCAGAATCATCTTTTTCATAAGGTGAGATAAACAAAGAAACCAAAAGACTGTATGTGCAGCTTGTTGTACAGTTATTTTTAAAGGAGCTCTGCCTTTGCTATGCCACAGAAGAACGCTGCAGTCGTTTCCTACCACCTCCTGCATGTATGGGCACATACACACACACTGCACCTTGCCTTTGCCCTTCATGCTGAATCATGACTAAACAAGTACTAAAAGCACAGTCAGACTTCATCTTAATATACTGTATCAATATGATTCAACTACTTTTTTCCTAAGCAGAACCTCCGCTCAATCTTTTAAATAGTATACACAGGAGTCCCCAGTCACGGGACTTAATAAATTATTATCTTAAAACAGTATTCTTAATGTGATACACAACTATTTTCTCAGCTGTATTACATCTTAAAAGTTTTAAACAAGATGGGGGAAAAAAAGAAGCCACAATTAATCATAGATTTCAGCAGAATAACAAACTTTAAGGGCTATGTTAACGAATTCCATCATCAGACAACAGATGCTAATTTTGAAAGAGAAAACATCATTGCAAACAAAAAGCATTTGACTATACTAAAATAAACGGGGTCAAAAAGGGAGTAAGCTATATTCCGGCTCATATTTCTATTACATACATATCTATTTCCCTCTAATCTTCTGACCTGCCATCCACTTCAACCACATGAATGGTGAAGAGCCACAAAGAGATAAATCTACTGGCAGACTGATGCCCACCAATCTACGCTGAATTTCCACAGTGGCAGCCAACACCACCGCTGAGAGACTAAAGCGACGGGACTGGGACTAGCCGGACCCCCCCGGCTGCGGGTGCTCAGCCAGACCTACAGACAGCAAGGGTGGGCAGGAAGAGAAAAGGAGCGAGCGCTTGGGGGTGTGACAGCTCGGCAAGGTAACTGCCTCTCATTAAATCACTGTGAGGAGCGATTTCTGGAAAGATGTAAGGTGCATGAGAGGACTTGCCAGAAGCAAAAGGATGTGATGTCTAGAAAATAGTCATTAGCTTTTCCAGTGCTTGTCACAGCCAACAAACTTACAGCATCCTAAAGATTAAAACCCCACATCATGTTTACATACACCTATGTATCCATATCTAAAGTTTTCCCTGAAAAAGCACTAGTCAGCTGCAGAACCTTCACTTTGAATTTTAAGAATTCAAATCACATCATGGTAGAACTATGAATTGAGTCCTGCGGTTCTTCTTAATTACTTTAAATGTAATGGCAATTTCCAAAGCTAATTTTCCCACAACACGTGAAGCTTTGTCAGCAGTTTGATCCAAATCATTATCACTTACAGAACCAAATAAAAAATAGCAGGGTACCCTAAAACTGCTTCGTGTTCAAAACTGAGCTGATGAAGAAAGTGTAAAAGAGAAGGATTTTCAGATTTCCCTAGATGGTAGCTTTATGTATTTATCATTTTTTATACAATACATGACATTTAAAAAAAAATAAGATCAAATAAACATGACTTTTTTACTTAATAATATTTAGCCCAGGGAAACATCTTGTGTTTACACAGTACTGAAGAGAAAACCAGCTCTTGGCTGACTCACTGCCCAGAGCTTGTGATGATTCAGAAGAGCCAAGTAGGTCTAAATCAGAATTTGTGGTTTTGGCTGGTTCTACATTCTAGATTTGCCTTGAGTTTTTACAAACTGCAAGCCTGGAGCATAAAAGACCAAGGTAATACATTTCTGCCCCCCCCAAATCAACTTACTTTCTGGTTGCATTACTTTGAGTTGAGATTTCAATACCCCCAAATGTCTGGTCTTTAAAGCAAATCAAGTGTGAGATGAGACACCATGAGACACTAGCCTAGAACAGTACCCTGAAATTTCTAGTTCAGAACAGAGACCCCTAAAACATCTGGCTTTTGAGTACACTACTTTGTACAGTAGCATCAAAGATACTACTCATGAATGAGTGCACAGAAATGGGATTTAGTACAGACCCTTGGGTATGTCACAGAGATGCAACATAGCCCTAAAATAGTAAATTTTGGAGTGCAGCTAGTATGTTTTGCATATACCTCTCCAAAAAAGTTTTTAAAACTTTTAAAGATTTAATACATAGCAAATTGTACCTTTTGATAGAAACTGCCTGTTCCTGAAACAGATTCATAACAACTCAAAGCATGGTTCTTCTGTGCAGACTTTTTAAATTCAAAGCAGCATTCCTCTCCTCGCTGCTTGCTAACAGCATTCTATTCAAACAGGCAGAAGCCTTCATATTCCATTTCCCATATCATGTACGGATATTGAGAACTACCAAATACTTCTGGTGAGGCAGAGTATTTGCTGCCAACTGCTTTCAAAGAGCTCTGAAGCATGTAAAACAAGCCAGATTTTTGAAACATCTTTAGTGAATTGAAACAAAGTATTAAATCTTAAAATTTAGAAATTAAATCCACCTTTAAAGTATTACTTTGGTATTAAAACCAGACAGTCTTGGCTTAAGCTTGTGGCTAGAGAACAGTCAACAGCCTATATTCATAGGCATACTTACTCTGTTTTCGTGGTTCACTCCTACTGTTCCAGCATGGATTTGCTAGCAACCAGTTGAAGCAAAGGACTGTATTTTTAATTACCGCTGTATTTTTCAAACACAGAACGACTTGCTTACACGCATTTATGAGAAAGTCATCTCCTAGGTAAGAATGAAGTCAGCATGAACCTACACTCCTTAAGGCACAGTTTTAAAACTGTGACCCTGAAGCGACAAAGTCATAGGAGAAGAATAACCAAAGGCATTTCATTGCCTTTGGTTCAAGGCAGTACAAAACCCCTCTCTTGCTCTTTTTTTTTTTTTTTTTTTTTTTTTTGGTAAATAATCATGTCTACCACTTGTACTGCTAGGAATATCCATATTTAAGCCTATAAATACTTCATATTTATACAGACTGAAATAGACACACTATTACCGCTATTACATATAGATACCAGAAGCTCCGTACAGAACAGTAGCATAGTCCTACTATGTCAGAGAAGAAAAATACCTTACTCAACACCACACAGCATATCAAAACTAGAGCCAAGAGTACACGTTCTATCTTGGATAGAGGCATCTGTCATACTCCTGTCACTAAGCAGACCGGCCCAGCACCACGTGAAGGAGCTTCTAGAGCTTCGCTGCCTGCCTGAAAGGGGAGGTGCTCGTGCTTTGTCACGTCCTTTTCTAGAAGAGGGCTTCTTTGTTCAGTGTCACTGCAGAACCATAGCTCCCTTCTGACTAGAAAAGGATTGCTATTTGAGATGATGGATGACGTTTTTTCTCAGCCTGGTGAGGCTATTTCCTTACTAGCCAAACTCTAGTCTCACATGTCCATGGGGATATCTTCTTCAAGGATCATGTTCTTTCTTTTTCTTTCTTCCCAAATGTCTGAATCATAGAAGTGAGATGGGATAAATCTTTCTCTGAATCAGGATCACATGCCCCAGATTGTCTCTGAAAAGGAAAACAGGCTGAGGCAGCCAGTGAAGATCAAAACTGCCTTTTGGCAAGTGCTTATGTTTGCTGCTTGGGTCAGTTCAGATACAGTTCTATGCCAGTAAATCTGCTAGGTGAAAATCCCAAATAAGCATGGGCGGAGGAGAAGAATCTGTGGAGAAGACAAGACAGCCTGACAATCCGGAGTAAAGGGTGCATGACAGCACAGAGGCAAGTCCAGCATAGGCCAGACTTTGCTACTGCATTCTGCCTGCAACTCAGCTTTTCACTGAGAAAGACAAGGGCTGTCATGATGACAATTTAAGAGGCTATTCACAAAGTTTAAGAGGTGATTCACTACAAAAAGTACTCGTGTATTCAATGCAGATATATATAGTTCTTTACACAAGCGTATCAGGCAGGATTCAGGCACGACAAACCAAAAGGCAGCAATTACAAAGATTATTCATCCAATATAAGAACTCCCAGCAGTAACCCACACTGCAATTCCTATTCCTCCAGAGACATGAAAAGCATTCATGAGTAGAAACAGTTCCATTTATCTTTTTTGAAAAGATTACAGTTAGACCTAATCATTATTAATTGGAGTTGTTTCATGAGTGCTGTCATGAACAAACAAGTTATATGGCAGAAAGGACACGAGTAATTTTTTTGCTCTCCTGCCTGCTGTGGCACTACGGTCATCTCCTCCAGTGGGTTACAGAGAAGGTGTTTAACATCCTTTGACAACAAAGTTGTTGCTCTTCAGAAAACCGCTTGAAATGCCTGATAGGAATCCAGGGAGCACACAGCTCTTTCTTTTGGAAAAATACTATAAGCCCACAAAAGATCAGGAATATTCCTTTGGCTTCAGCACCAATTTTCATCTGAAATACTTTCCGATTACCACTCTGTGATAGTCATTATAATAATTTAAGGGAGAACTCCTATTGGCTTTATTAGCTTTGTATTTAGCCATTAGTGTGAGCAAGTTCCAATCAGATAGAAAAGTAAAATCATCTCCTTTATTTGACTTTTTGTGCTGAACTATAGTATTTTGTGTCCATTTTACAGAAAACAGCTTGATATAATGGCCAAGCAACCTTATTATCTCCTTCCTGAATTTCTGCCTTTAAAGAAAAAAAAAAAAATCAAAATAATAGTATTCCACATACTTTCAATGAAATTCTTCCAGGTAATTCCAGCTAATTCAAATTCTTCCAGGTAAGGAGACAAGTCAAACAGCAGATAAAGTCAGATAAAAATTCTTCAGGATAAAGATATCTTATCTTATCTAAAACTATTGCCTAAAAAATTTATTTTTGTGAAACTGCTGGAGTGGTAATTTTGATAAATTTGGTATCTGATTTAGTTCACATTACAAAGACAAAATATTTGAGAAGACTGAACTTCAAACAGAAGTTGCAGTCCATGGTCAGTACAGCAGCTGCACAAATGTGCATGGAGGTGTCAAACTGCCAGAGTGCCGCTCATTAGGGAAGACTCTTTCCACGCAATCCCATTCATCGTGTTTATTAATGGAGCATGGAAAGAGATAACATAGTTAATGGTAATGTAGTTAAAGACACTCATTTGCCCTTTGGTGCTAAAGATTAAGATCTATGGACTCCCAGAAGAGTTAATCCTGTAACTGTGAAGCTAGATGTCTCAAATTAGTGCACTGTTAGGAAGTTACAGGGGTCATTCGTCAGCAGTGCAAGTTTAAAATGGGTCTGAAAGTCACAAAAGCCTATGTTGTATTTGCTGAAATATGCAAAAAATTTCTTCAAGTTCCTGCCTTCCTGCAAGAAGAGTGAAAACGGGACAGATGTGCCTTTCCTCCTTGTTCACTTCCAAAAGTGTACTGGAGTATTTACGCAGATCTTACGCAGATCACTCTTATTAGAAAAAAAAACTTTAAAAAATGAACTTAATTACTTTATGGAAGGAACTTGATGGAATGACTTAATTTAATCTTGGGTTTTCTATGAATTGGCATCTGCCTGCCACTAGGTATGGGATAAGCTGTTGCATTTGAAAATAACGAGGTAGAACAAAACCTGAAAAGACTCAGTCACTGAAAAGGTATAACCAGCTATGGTTTTTGGTAATATTTAAACCACTCAATTTTCTATTTCAAAACACTTGTCTATAAGCATTTTCTGCTCTCTCATCTCTGACAAAGAACGCCTCGTGCTCAGCAAAACCGCTTGGCTGAGAAGTAGAAGATCTGCAGTGGCTTAGCACTGTCGGATCTTCCTGCAAAGTCACCCTTTGTCATCTTGTCCTGTTCTACTAAATAAACCAAGGTGACGAGGAAAGGAGAATAAACCTACTGCTAGAACTTCATCAGAAACTCACAGGAATGCCAGTGCAGAAGTCATTACAGCAGTGCCAAGAACTGAGACCAAAGTAAAAATTCATCCTATAGCTTTTAGTCTAGATCCCAAGCTAAACATGAAAAACATGAAACTGCATATGGGAGCAGAGCTGCGGATACAAAAGCTTGCAAACCACTGCTCAGGAGTGCTGCTGTTTGCGCTGATCAGACATCTGCTCCCTTTAAAAAAAACCCCAAACGTCTTCACTGCAACCTCATTCTCTATACCTCAACGCTCCACATTTTTCTATCAGTGTCACTACTTCCTCTCTTTTGATGCATGGTATAAATAATCTCTGCTGAGCAACCAAACTCCCTAAATCAGTGGTGCGTAACACAGGCAGCTCCTACTTTGTCCAGCTTAGATACTTCTTTGAAAACAACCAATTACAAATATCAGTGAAACCTAGTAAGAAAGCTGGCTAAACACTCGAGTACTCGGCACTGCATCTGTGCTACCATTAACAGACCAATGCCCAGTGTCTAAGTCAGGCAGCTGACAGCTGATACGGGACCACAGAAGAGACCACGCAGACATACCCCCTGTATGGAGTGAAACAGAGCCGGCAGCTGTGTGAAGCAGAGGTCCTCCGTCATCTGCTGAGCCACAGAAGTGAGGGATGCCCAAGTCACAGAGCAGCAGTTGGCTCTTGCCATGGGTGATGAGCAATGCTCCTCAGGGTGCAGGGTAGTGTCCTTTTCCCCCTGCTCACATTTCAGGAGCTCAGAGTCAGAAATTTAGGCAGTACTCTTAAAGCTGAGATTGCTCCTTACGCTTATTCTTCCTTATACACCATGAAAGCCTGGGGCCCTCTATAATAAAGCTGCTCAGTTGCAGTAGAAAGAACTTTGCAAATATTAATAAGAGCCATTACCTAACAATCTGAAATATTTAGAGGCTAATCTGGTAAGATTACTACAGTAGCAATGCTCAAGGGTAGCTGATTTCTCAAAGACATTTAACATAGAGTAATGCTTTGCGTATCTAAGAAAATAATCCTCCCCCATGCTGTTAAATACACAAGCGGTATACTGTAATACTTACTATCATTAAATGACTTTATGCAAGTCAGCAGTGCTGTGTATGCTATTAACAAGTCTATATTCAGCAACAGTGAATCAAAACTATATAGCTTCCAAATTAATTCAAAAGATAAACAACTTTTTATTAGAGTGCGAATTCACAGTTATTTAGGGTCAACAACTTGAGAAAAAAATTCTATTAATCTGCATCTGTACTGGTATAATGAAAAATGATGGAAAAATAATTAGGCAATTTCATATTTGGAAAGAATACATTTGTCCCCAAGGCACTGTAACAGTAAGTGTTAACTAGGATGAACAAAATGCCATATATGCTAAAAATACTCATTTGTGACCAAAACCCTCCCCCATCAAGGCCCTCACACAATAAACCTCTGTATTCTGATTAAATGCCAGGAATATTCACTGCCTTCATTAAAAACCCTCAAGTCTAATGCGTGCTTGTAAGTCAGTTTGCTGAACTGTTAACCTTGGTAAAAGATTCTTGCTACACAGAAAATAAAAAATTACTTGCCAGAGTAGATAGAAGACCAAATTTTGAAGTGAGACTAAGTAAATCCAGGTACTGATGTCAAAGCAGATGGCCTCAAATTACCAACTGTTTTGTCATGATTAGACTCTTGCTTCATTCCTGCTGGATGAAGACTGACAGTTTAAACAGGTCATCAATACATGTTGTGGGATATGTCAGGAAGAGAGGAAAAAGAAAGAATGCTTTAGAAAAAGTATGTTTTGTGATCAGAAGAGGCTCATTGAGCTACTAAATGCCCTAAAAAAACCCAAGCAGCTTCTCAAGTCTTTTAACAGTGATGTGTAAGCACAGACAGACCCGCAGGTCTAGCTTGTACGTGTGCTTCAGGCACTAAGTGCTAACAAACTAAACTTAAAAGAGAAAACCCAATTCAGCCTAAACATCAGAAATCTAGCTGCTAAAAATAAAACATCCCAAATAAAATTAACTAATTAAAAGAAACGTAAACAGGTATTCCAAAACACATCATTCTGCATTAGCAGTCTTCAGGGAGAGAAGTTGTAATAACTCTGACACTTTTTTCTTTAACCAACAGATTTTTGTTGCTTTTCAGTGCACCGTAACACAGGTATGTGTGCACACAAGCACAGAAGAGTATTGTGGAATCATATCCTATATCCTTGAAGTTAAAAGGAACAGCTCGAGTTACATGCCTTTAACTATTCATATATGAAAATAGTAAAATTGTATATAGTTGTTTAACTATAAAAAAAAAGAAACAGAGTACTAAAATGTACACCTGTATCTTTATGTCTTCATTTAATATATAATCACATCATTTACTGGAAATCCTGTATTTCAGGTTGAGCTAATTCCTCTTTGCAGTTAAAGCCGTGATTCTGTAAGTTTAACAAGATTTTTTACAACACAACAAAAAGCCTTACAAATGTCATCAGATTAAGCCTTAGGAGGATAGCGGCATGGATTAAAAGAAAGTCTGACACAAATTTTTGCTAAGAGCAAACTGATGTCTCAGCTGCCAGTGTTGATGCTTTAAGCGCTAACATTTTTTAACCATTTTAGCATTCATGAGAACATGTAAGAAGAGGGATAATGACAATTCAGAGTGTTAACTAATAAAAGGACAAGCTGTAACATAGAGATGTTATATTAATTAAAATTAACAGGTTCGGAAAACCACACAGCATACTTTAATGGAGGGAATGTAATTTGCTTAATTTTTCTAAAAGAAGGGCCTAGTTATCATGTTAAAGCAAGTCTTCTTCATAGACCAGCGATGACAAAATTGCCACAATGGTTGGGCAGCTCATCGATTGCCAAGATCCATTATGAAATGATGTACAGAGTTTTAGTAATTCAAGAAACTGAAGTGATGGAAAAGATCAAATGTAAAACTGAATGAAATCTGCTCAATGCACAGAATCTAACATCCTAATTAGACAAGCAAAAGAGTCTATTAATCCCTGCTGGAAAGATACAGTTCTGTATCTTTTTGATAGATACTTCTGCCAAATATAAATGTGGCAGAAGAAAGCTTTCAGCTAGATTCTGAATGCATCACAAGAAAATAAAACCTCAGACAGAACTGCCCTATTGTCAAAATGAGGCTACGTCCCTTTTAATATTTACAGTGATGGCCAACACTGAAAACAGATCTATATAAATAATATGTAGGACCTACATGTCTACAAAATTGGATATTGGGGGTTGTAATCATTGGGCAGGACACAGCCTCCCTTCTTGGCTTTCCTCTCTTAGAACACATTAAATAGAAATATAAACAATTTATATAGTGACAACGCAGAGAAGTATGTTTGTTTATTTTTTTAAATGCTCACCTTTCATGATGAGGAGGCCCCAAGGTATTTAAAGGCATCAGCTTATGAAAACGAAGTCACTACTTTAAATATTTTAAACAAAAAGGAAAGCAGAAATTGTAATTCTGTGGCATGACAAGAAGGACCACAGAAAAGAAATGCCACCTACTCCACTAGAACCTCTCATAAAGGACCAAGGCATGCACCAAGCAGCTTTAGACAATGTTGTCAAAGCAATTAGCACTGTATTTAAGGCACCTTTAGTAACAATCACTTTTAGAAGACCTAGGCCAAATTCTTTCAGTCAGTATCAGCAACTACTATAGCTAAATTTCCTAAAATTTTTCATTTTTAGCTTTTTTTTTTTTTACCCAATTGTAAAAGCTTATTCATTAGTTTATCAGAGTAGATCATCAAGTAAAACCAAAAGGGGATGACTGTGTATTCAAGGTAACTTAGTAAAAGTCTTCATTTGAAAGTTTATTTGAACTGTGATAGCTTATAAAAGTAAGAAAAGATAAAATATGATCTTTACTGATCTTCATGTTAGATATTGAATTTTTTTTTAATAACTGAGCAATAATCCAATTCTTGTAAGCAATTTTAATTCAGAGACCACTCCTATATAACTATCCTAACAAAGAATATTTGTAATTAATCTGAACTATTGATTTGACCAAGGGCAATACTGAAAATGTAGTATTTATATGCACAGTCACTGGTTTTTGGCCTCTCAATGCTTTAGGAGAACAAGGGCCTTAAAGTTTTAAAACAGGTCATCCTGGCAGCTGGACATAACTAAAGCATGGAGCTATTCTCCCCAAGATTATCGTTCAGATCATTATACTATATCTACTTTGTAACACTATGGAAATGCAGGAGGGTTGAAGAATCAGCTCTGTAGTCTGATAAATATATTAAATGCACTGTAAATGGCAATCTTGCTGTTAGAAATTGCATGCCAATTTACCCTAACTGAATTAGTGAAGCTACAACAAACACTATGCATGCCTATCTCCGAAGGCTGACTGAAAACTTGACATTCCTGCCCACTTCCTACCCCCAAGATGCACAGAATTTTTCATTTTACTAATAACACTAAAAAATAATTTTCAGTCTACAAAAATTAAAGAAAAAAAAAAAATCCCAAACCAAACCCCAATACTGATTTAAAATACATTCATTTTGTTGAAGGAAGTATTTTCAGATTTTTGACAAAACAGGCATTTTCTGTGTAAAGCAGTTATATTACAGAGAAAAAAATTAAACAGAAAAATTTTCTTGAATGCATTTAGAAAAGCATCCCAGTCACTTTGGTGGAATACGATCAATAAACTTTGGTAAAGAGGATGTTTGTAAACGAACTACATTTGTGAGGAATTTAATAAACTATCATGTAAAGTCACAGATACCAAGCTGGTCTTTTGCTATTTAATGGAATGCAGACCTTAATTATTAAGAATTTAATTTCCCCCCAGCTGTGATAAAAATGGCCACAGAAAGTATTCTGCTTCATTGCACCAAGGCACTTAACCACTTTAAGAACCTGACCAGAACAAAAATCTGTAACAAATATGCTTATACAAATAAAGAAACACATGTAAACATTTGCAGAAGTCCTTTCCATATGGACTGCATCTGCTTTAAAAAAAAAAAAAAAAAAAGAAAATAAATTCTGCATGCAAACTTGTTTTTCCTGTTATACTTTCATATTCTAGTATTCCAGCAGGTTCCACAGCTAACAGAACCTGCAGACAACTTGCAACATCCCTCTATCACCCCCATCCCTTTCACAGTTACGCAAGGCTGTAGCTCTGCAGTGAGCCAAAGGAGATGACAACTTAGATGTTCACATCTTTGAAAACCCCCTAAAGTAACTCAAAAGAACATATATATACACAATTGCAGTTTGACCCATTATCTTAATAAAAATGGTTTCTCCTCTGATTTCTGTATAAAACAGCTCACGACGACCGGGAGGTCAATAAGCCTATTCAATAATCTTCACAGTAGATTCTAACGTAAGTGATAATTGTGCAAACAGATATGTGTTTTTATATCACATTATTCATCCTAGACATAAAAAACTGCTCCGCAAACTGGCTTTTTAAAGTAAATAAGGAAGACTAATTATCCCTACGGAAACAAACCCCTGAGACTTGTCATCAAGGAATCCCAACTGATTTCATTTCCAGCTATAACAAAGAACCAGAAACATATTTCCATGAGGCTAAACTTTGGAAACTTCCCATTTCCTATAATACTTCTGAAACAAGAACAGGCTTTTGGAGAGAAAAACATAACAGAATGAATTTTACTGCTAAAACATTACTGTGTGAGGGGACAGAAAACACAAGTGCACTGGAATTGCCTCATTCAACTCCCAGTGACATCCCACTGCCAACTGTGGAGTGTGAACCAGGGGAAAAAAACCTCTCTGCAGGCTGCTGATCTGGGGAAGCTGGACTCCGAGCTTCATTTCCCTCAGCCAAGAAGCCGGTCCCTGAGCCCAGCATGAAGCATCCCTTTCCAGCATCCAGGAAATGTCAGAGCAAATGCTCTGTAATGGACCCATTTCCAGGGCAGGGGGAGAAAGGAAAACCCTGCAGGACTTGTTGCCTGACATCCATGTGAAACTGCTCCCCAACCACTCTCTGAAATGAAAACACGCTGGGATTCCTCTCCCCGTCAGTCAAGGCAAATCTTTGAGATGAGGAAGCAATAGACAAGCCACGTACCACTTCAAATAGGAAGGCTGCGTGTCCTGGGAATCCTTGGGAACAAATGACTTTTGAGATTTAACAAGTTATGCACGTAACAGCATAACGTGCGAGGAATGCTCCTCTTTCTCTTGACTGTTGTGGGGATGGGGGTACAAAGTACTTCCTACGCTCTGGCCTTAAATATATGTTAATATGTTAGACACTGTGCATAAAATAGGTTGAAAGTAGTTTTTCAGTATATAGACATAGATGTCAAAATTATCACTACTGTCACGTTGATCTCCTGAAAATACATAAGTTCAGAAGAAGCTGCTACTGTGCTTTGTTTTTTTCATAAAAATTACACTTAAGGCCTTGTAAACATTAACTACAAAGTTCATTTTACCTCAAGCTGGAATAAATAATCTTTCAAATGGAAACTTTAATATTCTTCTTATTACAAAATACAAAGGGATTACAGAGAGCCAAGAGAGACCTCAACGTTATTTTAGCTTCCCTGGTTTTCCCAGCAGGAGGACAGAGGCCGAAGCAAGAGCCAGCCGCTCCCCAGGCAAGAACGCCCCAGCCCTGCTGCTGAGCACCATCGCCCCTGTTACCGCCATCAGGGAATGTAAACTAGAATAGCCCCATCCCATTTGATTCATGAACAAATCCAAACCTTAAGTTCTGACAACAAAAAGGATTTAGTTGTCTTACGGTATTTTCTCTTTTGCCTTTAAAGCTTTAACTTATTTTCAAATAAAGTTGTCTTGGGGAATTCTTGCCATCCCTCTCAGTGGGAAGATGACAACAGAATATACCAAGAAACTTTATTTTTCCCTTATTTATTATGTTGGCATAGAAACAAAGTTTATACTCTTTCAATTCAGCTTAAAACAAAATATCAGCTAATTTAAACTGAAACAATTTCCCAGTTTACAGAACAGTAGATGGCCACAAAAAAATAGCTATATCAGTTTAAAAATAAATCAGCTTTTGATTAAGTTGGGGCAGCTTTTATATGCAGATAGACCTAAAACTCTACCCCCTACGTGGTAAGTTTAACCACCATTAAGTACCATTGTGCTAGAAGCGTTATATCAAATTTAACTCCTATTGCCAGTCCCTCATGAAAGATTACACATGTTTGATCATTGTCTTTGTGGACAACAGAAATCACCGTGATCTTGAAATATTCCAGATTTGCAATGAAGATCATGCATTGTATCATTATCTTTTCCATAAGACCGGGAAGTTTAAAACAAATGAATTACATTATAAATGTAGTCACATTTTTTAGTGAAGTGGTTATAAACATTAGACAAACAGATCTGAGCTCATTTTCTGAAGACCTACACCCAACTATCTTTACGCAGTACAACCACCAACAGTGCACACCAATTCACTTAATCATAATAGGTACCACCTTTTGAGGGCAGCTGGAATTTAATGACTATTTATTTAGTTTGGTAACAAGACAACGAAATCACTTATCCTCTACTACAGGCACCAAGACAAACTCTAAGCACTTTTCAGTGCAATACTAAATATCAGAATATGGCATTAAAATGGGGATATGAGTATTCTCCCAAATTAAAACCATAAGTAAAAAAAAAAAGCTAAGATACCAAGTCAACATTATCTCTCAATTATTTCTTGATTATGCTGTATATTATTCTAACGCACAGTAGTCCTCAGAGATCAGAAAATGCTGTATTCTGAAGTGATGGCAGCATTTGCAGGCGATGGACCTGCTCCAGCAAAAAAAGTTAGTTTCAGGACAATAAAGTCAACTTCGCAGAAGAGACCCACACTGCTACTAAAATACATACAAGCTTTCATTTCCTTAGGAAGCTCCTGACCTGCCATTATTGGAGACCAGGGAAGTATTCAGGGGAATTATCACTACATGCATCTCCACAGTCTTTCCCAGGCTTCCACAGCTACTATCAGATACCAGACAGACCTGCTTTGATCAGATCCAATGCAGCCAGCCGTTCCTACATGTCTCATGTGAGCAAAGGACCAAACGCAAACAGAACACTCCTACCTTTTCAGGTTTTGCAACTGTTAGTGTATCTTGCTACACACATTTTCTTGCAGTTTACGTCTACTTGGCTAATCTTTCAGTGCTGTGGACTGGTTCATCACATAGCTATATATGGCTATACTTCTTCTTTGTAGATGATGAAGGCTGTCTGAACATGTCTGTAAGACGACCTTCTCATTCATAGAATGCGAATTAAAATAACGTCTTCCAAGTGAACCAAGGCAAAAGGAAACATCTTTTTGCCCTATTATCATTTCACATTCTATATTTTGGGGAATGAACCTATTACTTACTTATGTTACACAGTAGCACTGTAAATTTAGCCTCTCTGTGCTTTTATCTGATAGCTTTTTTTATATCTGTGCATGAAAATAAGGCTAAAGCCACTTTCATAGGATTGGGTCCCAAAATTGTGTGTTATCAACTTCAAGGAAAAAGACCTAAAATGGATGCAACAGACCGAAAACATAATTATAATCACATCTCTGTCCTTGGTGTCCTTTTTCACAAACATCAGTCCTGAATATCCTGAATGTGAGCAATATGATCAACCCAGAGATCAGCTCTATGCATACCACTGCAGCAATGCATACCACTGCAGTCTGCGGTACATAAAACTCAGATGTACCCTCAGACTTGAGATTACCCAGTCCTTGTGCAAGAACTTCTTTAGGGTAACAACAGGGGAAATGCAGGGACTACGTTTTTTTCTCGCATCAGTTTCCTGAGGAAGCCATAACTATTCTGAAAAGAGCAATTACACAGGTTTTATTAGGACCTGATTAGTTTCTCATGACAATATATTGGTTACTACGCAGTGAAAACTCCCTGAACATACGGGGTCAGGGAGCAAATAGGCTCACACTTCTTTGCTAAATATTAAAGTAAAACTACGCCATTAATTTCTCCTGTTCTAACTGAGCATTGTGCTAGGTTAGTACACAAAACAGCAATAGCCTATGGTAGGTGGAAGAGCTTACCTCCTCTGAACAAGCAGCTGGGCTAGAGCTTCCCACAGAGCCAGCAGCACAGAACGGGAAGCTTCTAGCTAACACTGACTAAATCAAGATGTTTCCAAAGATTATTGACTTTGCAGAAGGATTTCTGCTGCTACTTCCTCTTCTCTTAGCAGGGCATGATTTAGCACACATCAATTACAGATAAATACTTTCATTTGTAATTGTTATAGTTACAGCATGTTTCCTAGGGCATGTCTTTATGGCAAATGGGAACATGGTGTAGAGATATCCAAACTGACTTTAAACAAGCTGGTGTGTGCACCTCTGTTAGTTTAATTGTATCAGCATGACTTATTTAACCTGCTCTTCAACAACAGCAAAACCAAAAAGCAAGCCTAGGCATCTTTACACTATGCCACAGGTTACAGTGAAGATGCAAAGTCTGTTTCTTATACTCACTACAAATGTGAAAAAGCAGACTGTGTGATAAGTCTCAAGGAAAAAAATTACGGTTACATAAGTGGTCTCTTATTTCTAGCTATCTGTACGATGCTGCCAACATCCATACAGCATCAGATGTAGTGAACAAAAATTTCCCATAACCCAGATAACCAAATGTTTCTACAATCAATCAAGACAACATATAAGCAGTAGAAGATTTCAGTAACTTAACAGAGCAGAAGACTGAGACATTCAAAGTACTATACCAAGACAGGGTGTTTCCATAATAATCCCACTCCATCTCTATCCACTGGGCTAGGCTCAAAGCCATCTGTATTATTTTCTGAGTGAATGCGGCTTCCCCCTCTATCAATTAACTATCACAGTAAGTCATGCTACCAGAACTGAAGACAACTATAAATTACTATCATTTTCCTAACGTGCAAGTTTACAAGTGAATGATGATCCTAAATGATTGAAAGGGTTTGTTTTACAAAAAGCAGGGAATGCATATTAGCTTAATAGATGACAAACTTGAGGCTTATGATGAGAAACTGCCATTGTCTTTTAATCACAGTCTTACAATAAATGGAAATTAGCAAGTTTGTCCTGTCCCATGGGACCATTTGTAAGATTGTAATTAGCTCAGTGAAAACCCACATAAACTTGGATGGAAGAGAAGCTGCAACAGAGCGCTGGAAAGCCAGTCTGTCTGTATTCACAAAGCTAGACTACTAGTTGCAGTTGAAGCATCTCTCTAAATATTCCTCTTATTTAGCACATCCAGTAACTCCCAAAATGTATATGCTACAGAAGATAGCTGCAAGCCATTTAGCTTTAATTATGACTTTAGATCATCAACCAATTCTTTCCCAGTAATGCTGCATAGCCAAATTCAACATAATCCTAGCAATAACACCATCAATATTAGACCAAGTAAAAATTGATGGAATACAATTAAATAACCCTCAAGGTCACCTGATAAATAAATGCACAACAAATAAATTAATCAAAAAGCACTACTTTGATGATACAACTGCTGATACATGAGTGCTATTCACTGCCGTGCAGCACAAGAGCAGAAGCTGTGGATTTGATTACAAAACAATACCAGAACATCTTCAATATACAAGTATCAGTAGCAGAGTGCCATGCTTGGCCCAGCGTGGCTGTAATGAGAAGTTGGATGTATTTAAAGGAGACAGACATCTAGAGGACAAACTAAAATTAGAAGCACATTCCTATGGGCAGTCCATGAGAATACTAACACTCTGGTGAAGCCACTAAAAAAAGAACTTCCAAATTTGGAAGGTGACTGGGAGGAGAGAGGTATCATTAAACCCCTATCTACTGGAAAAAATCCTGGATCAGCAGTTTTGTGGGAGTAATAAGGTCTTCGGTGCAGAAATCTGCAAAAAAAAGACTGAACTGAGCAATTACAAGATATTTACCCATTGCCAGCGATGGAGGTTAGCGGTATTTGCAGGACAGAAGCATTCACTCTGTGCTAGGTTGCAGCACATGAAAAGCCGAGAGACCAGTCCAGCTAGCATCCCTTGGTATGCTGTGGCTTTGACAGGTACTTCCAGGAGCAGAGCAACACAACAGCCTCCCGTCACGATGAAAAGTGAATTTGTGACTCTAAAAGCAAACACTTGGAGGAGCGAGGAAATCCTAAAGGACACCTGAAACATTTGCTACAAGACAGGGAATAGTTAAGGGGACAGCTGTCAACCTGGAACTGATCGATTCTGTCCCCTCACCCTCGAGCTCAAGGGGAAGATCAGCCAGACTGGCACCAGCCACTGGCACACCGCTGCCACGCAGGGGGACAGTAAAGGGTAACATCCCAGCAGAGCTACGGACACGCTAAGCTTAGCAGGCAGTCCTGACTCCCGGTGAGGACAGACCTGTGGCTGGGGCCGGGGCGGAGGGGGGGAGAAAAAAAAAAATCATTTTGCTGTGGTAAGTAGTTTACAAGAGAACTCCTCTTAGGAAAACACAGATGTAGACAAGAAGCTCTTCAAAATCTAGACGTTTTTGGTGATTTTTGAGAGATGTACTGGCCAGCAGTCTCTAGCAGGCAGTTGCAGTCATCACTAGTATCACCGCAGTTACACAATCTGAGCAAGGAAAGAAACTGTACTATGGTTTTTCCTCTCTCATGACTTTTCCGGAACACGACACAGGGTTAATTTGTACTGCCACTACTCACAAGGTGCATTTGCATAGACAGAGAACACACCCTAGGTCTATGTTGCTAAATAAAGAGCCATGGACTGATGTTCAGCCAGCCTCCTAGCGTCACAGCAGTACACAGTTTCACTGTGCTTTGTTCTTTATCTTCTATGTGAAATTTCAAATTTTTAGAAAGTAACCAGATTTTCGACGTGCTGTTCTCAATATATTATAACCAAGATATTATAAAATCTCTTACTGAATGGGCATTCCATTGGTAGAGATGCAAAAGATGTATAAGAGGCAAAAAGCAAGAGGAAATAGGGATTTCTGCACGTGACATGACAGTAGACAAATTCAGCCTATAAAATGTACTTCCAAATGCACGCCTTGCAACCAATTAAAAACTGCATTCCAGAAAGTCAGGCCCTGTTTACAGTTTTTAGTCAAATTACACTTTCATTAAGAATTTATGTCACAATATTTAAACATGAAAGCGGATGTATTTTTAAGAAAAGAACAAAAACATCCTAACAGGGATGCAGCTGTATTCAAGAACATGCACTTTTCATTCCAGTACCCTGTTTCCTGATCAGCAGGAAAGATTTTAGAGAACGACATACTGCGAATGCCTTGCTCCTTGCCCTAAACTATTTTCTTCTGCAGCATCTTGGCTGGGAAAGCATCCTAAGACCAGACTAATGCAATGCTCAGATCTAAAATTATGAGCACGAAAACAGACCATACCCTGAATTACATCGTACCTTGTGCCTTTGAAATAACCTGTGGCATTAACTTTTTATTTCAGCCCAGTCTTAGTACTTAGGACAGCTTAGTTTGTTGCTAGCTATTATTTCTCTCAGGCGTTCTCCAGCAGACAGCCACCGTGATGCGTAGGGGTCTACAGGTGGCACATGAGGAGGGGCTGGGCCGGCTCTAAGAAGGGAAGGCTGGAACACATGTCGCTCCTGCCATCAGCTACCAGAGGAGAGGCTGTCAAAATGGCAGAGGCGGCCTTCTCCAGGGTGCAAATGGCAAGACAAGAGGCAACAGACACATGTTGGAGTATGGAAAATCCCAGTTAGGCATAAAGACACTTTTATTTATTTATTTATTTAGTTTTGTTGACAGGAAGGTGGTCAAACACTGGAGTGGGGCCCAGAGTGGCTGTGCAACCTCCTTCCCTGGAGATTCTCCAAACTCAGCAGCACAGGCTCTGAGTAACCTAATTTTACTGGACATGGCTTGAGCAGGGTGTTGGGACTGGATAGCCTCCAGAGATCCCTTCCAACCAGCATGATTGCATGATTTATGACGGTGTTTTTCAGGGGGCAGGGTATGTAAGTAAAGCAAGATGTCCGGGCAGATGGGAGTAGCCCTGAGCATCGCCTCTCCTCATAAGCTTCCTGGGTTTGTATCGTCTTTGCAAGAGGAGCAAAGACATCCCTAAGCTCCCCAGTGAGATCCCGAAGCGCCACTCCCGATTTATGAACGCTTAAGTCAAAACATGATCCATGATCCAAAGTCAGGAGACCTTTTTTTCGCCTCTTGCCGCTCCTAGCTCCGATCTCCAGCCTTCCCCCGTTCCCTCACTCAAGTGCTTCCTCCTCCCCACCAGTGGGTCATGCCACCCTTCCTCCTTTCCCGCTCTCTGCCCCCATGTCTGAATTTATCCTTTTCTGCATGTCACAGGTAACTGAAGTTGAGACAGAAGAGAGGAGGGGTAAGGCTGGAACTGAGCTCCGAGGTGGTCCCAACAGCCAAACACTTTCTCCTCAGAGAGACCTTTTCCAGAAGCAGGCACGTACCGATTCCTCCCACCAGCCTCCCTGCTGGTAAGGGAGACAGCCCACCCTCCTTGGGTTAGGATGCCAAACACTTCAAACGGGCAGATTTAGGCTGCTTGGGAAACAAATGGTGCCCAAATGATAATTCTCTGTTTTCTCTTGGGCAAAGGGAACAAGCCGAGACAAAAGTGTCCCACAGAGCGAGTTCAGCCCACAGCCACAAATGCCAAGGCTGGAGCTAGGTTTATAATGGAAACTACCCAACAACAATTTTACCACCCATACAGGAGCTGCACTAATGCCATCCAGACAGTGACACCCATCCACACTACGGAACATACTGTAAACATTTTTTCTGTTTGGGTTTGGTCCCGTATCCCCCCCACCTCAAATAAGAGGCTGACAATATTTTTTTCCAGCATTTGGGTATTGATCCAAGAACCAGTGCAGAATTCACTTATTAAATCATCTACACTGTCTGTACAAAGCAAAGGGAACAGAACATACAATATCCCCTAAAAATGCTCTAAAAATGTCTGTGCTAGCTTTACTGAAAGAAAAAGCTTACTTTAGCTTAAGTAGTAGAGATCTATGTTTTTGGAGGAAAGGGTCCAGAGGAAAATTACATATTTGTGGTTTAGCTGGGAGCCATGATGTCTATCCGTATGCATAACACGTGGTTGCAGATTCATAATAAACAAAGCTTTCAAACAAACAAACAAAAAAAGTAAGTTCTCAAAGATTCATCCTCTGTGTGCAAAAAGAGAGCAATTCATTTTAATCTAGCTTATTTATATGGTTCTTGAAGTCAGCAATGCAATTATGAAACGCTTCTTTCCACAAAGCATATATAGAAAGTAAAACAGAACAAGAGATCAAAATACAAATGGGAAGTGTGGCAGCCATCCTAGCACTCATCCCCTGCAGCAGGTTCCTCAAGAGAGATGTTTAAATTCCACTTCCCGTTTCTGTGGATTACTCTACTTTACATTTAAAATGACTGGCTACACAAGCATAACTGACTTTATGGAAAGAAAGAATGTTTAGAAGAATCTGGACACACTATGAAAAGAATTTTCATGCATTTAAGTAAATGTACAAAACCAGCTATAAGAAGGCAAGGAAAATCCTTCAAGGTCTGGTTCACACTTGATTTATACTTTATCATTACCTATTTTGGTGCAAATTATGCATATACTTTCTGAGGCAAAAAATGACAAAATTTGTGGCAAATCTTAGTGAAACCTCATTTCCTTGGTATATTATGGATGTTGCTACAGTTATCAGGGATATTACAACCAGCAATGCTTCACTTGAGCTAGAATAATCTTGTCCTCCATTAAAAGGAAAGAGAATTAACCTAGTGTGGCAAAGAGTAGTGCCACTGTCTATAGTAAAAGACATTTTTATGCTCCACAGTAACCCAGAAGAGTAAAACCTAAAGATTCAATGCCACCTTTACCGGAATAAAAGGATTATGCTGTAAATGAAACACAGACAAAAGCTTTAGCACCTAATAAAGCTGCCTTCACACTCAGACAGACCACATTATCTGACACTTAATATGTTACATGTTGAAAATGGCTGACACACCGATTAGCACTAAACAACTTACAGTATTTTAACTATGGTTTGGGTTTTTTTTATATTTCACTTGCTGTTAGGGCTGCCAAGAGCTCTACAGAAAGCCCTTCCCCCACCAAATGCTTACAACATCAGAAGTGAAAACTTTCAGTCTCTTTATCTTAAACATCAACCCTGCATTCACAACTTCACCAATAAAAAAATCAAATGCATAGTAATAACAAAAACTACTGAGAAGAGAAGGACTGCAGAAAAGCCATTTGCAACAAAAACCATGAGGCCCTCCTTGTGTGTTTTGCCTGGTTCAGTTTCATTACAGTACATTTAATTTTACAAATAGCTACTACAAAACCAGCTTCTGTATGCTGTTGTTGCACTTGACTATTCAGCTACACGCTGTAGCCACAGCTGAATTTAAACACTGAATCTGTTATTTTATAATACTCATTAAATTGGCTTTTACATTAAGTATGAAATCATGTTATATCACCAGTTTATTTGGTTTCTTGATGTTTTATTTTAATTCTCTCAAGGACTATGGTTCATCTTATTCATCATGGAAATTACAAATTTAATTAATTCAACAGAATGGATGAGATTTAAAATTGTTGAAATGATCAGCTCATCTAAGCAATAAAAATAATTAAAGTAAGTGAGATCCTCTACATGGATCAGTCCCACAGATTTCTGGTTTCACTGAGGTAAACAAAAGCTTTTGTGTGTGTGTGTGTGCATGTATACATAAAAAACTATATATATATATATATTTATATCCATAGATACAGTTAATATATTCCTGAGGACCATGTTTATTGAGCGTAAATTCATACAGTGGAGGATTTGACTTTCACTGCATTAGGAAAGATGCACCAAACCTGAACGGGCCTGACTTTTATTCCATATTTGGTTTATATAGTAACTCAACTAATGCCAGCTGAGCTACTCCTGACTTTGCCACACTAAGTCAAATGAAATTCAGAAAGGATTTACTAAATCCACATTTGCTGTATATTTGTGTGAATTTATGTGAAGTCCCATGCACAAACTTGGTGAATATAAAACATAAAGGACACATTGCCTTGCATAAAGGACAGAGAAAACCCACATATCTTTAATTACCCTCTGTCCAAAAAGGACAAGACAATATGAAGTTTCATTAGAGAATTCATTTCATTCATTTCAGAATATTTCTCCCCCACATGAAGGATTGAACAACTTCTATGCTCGTGTTTTGCGCTACTGCGGGGAGAGATGAGAAAAGCCCAAAATGCAGGCTTTTCCTCCTTTACTTCAGGCAAAAGAGTACACTCCTGATTAAGTAAGCTGAACACAAGCACGAAGAGTTTCATGAGGAGCAGTGCCAAGTCTGGGTGCTATCAATTTCCTCAGCAATTCATGAGAAGTTCCCAGCTCAAAGTATGGAAACCAGAGCAGACTGCAAACAGACACCAACACATTCATGAAATCAGTTTAGTGATTTGGCTTTTTTGCTGGTGTCCCAGACTGTCCTGCATCTAGCCTGCCTCCTGACCTGATGCAAAGCTATCCTTCCTTGGAAAGATTCTGCTCCACATTCCCATATGCTGGTACAGCTATAGCTCTCCATAGAAGACAGACTTTTCTACCCTCCAAAGCACGGCAACTCATGCTAGTCGGCAATGCCACAGCTCCACTCCAGCCTAGGCTACGCAAGCGGATCTGCACACAGCTGGCTCAGGCCTATTAGAGCTGACATGGCACCGTTTCTGCTCGGCAGTCCTACTTACCTCTAAATATCCTGACTTACAAAGCCATTCAGGGACAACCTGTCCTGTTGCCAAAAGGACTTCATTTATCACCTGAAGGGCTGCCACATGTCAGTAAAATCTGCTGTGGCCTTTCGGGAAGGATGAAGATTCATCAGAGTCAGACTTGAGCCTGATGTAGTTGGCTAATGGATCCTGTCTGCTTGCCATATCTTGTACAGTGTCCATAAAGCAAAGGGAAGGAGGCGACAGCAGGCAGGGAGCGATGTGCTGTAATGAAGCCAGACATGTTAGCGCTGCCATGTGAAAACAAGGAGATTCTGGTTATTTACATGATCCTACTGCACTGCACATACCATTCTGCTGTGTGTAGCTTTTGACAAGTGGGAATGTAAAGACAGCAAAAGCCATTCCAGTAGCTACAGAGAGAGACAGTGTAACACTGATTTAGAAAAATACTACCCAAACTCAGCACAAAACCTGCAAGAGCAAACTCAACCTGGGAAAAATGCCACATTTTTACCAGGTTTGAATCAGCGGTTTTCCAGACTCGGTCAGGACTTGCATCATCAGGCTAATGCAGTTTTTATCATCTTTTGGGACCTTATAAACAAAAATTACCCAAGTGGGCTCTAAATCAACATCAAAAGTAATAATAAGATGGTGCAACAGTGTTATACTACCAAAAATACGTGGATTGCTACACTAGAAGTCACAGTGCTAAAATACAACTTTACCTAAAGTTAAAAGAGGACCAAGAAATCAAAGTTTACCAAAAGAAGATAAAGGCCAGAAAATGGGACAATGAAAGTGGATTTCTTGGTAAATTTTCTTTCCAAAATTCTAATTAAAAATTGGAAGCATTAGTACACGTAACAGCTGTAAAATTAATAGTTACACAAGATGACAAATCCTTCGTGGGTATTTGTTCAGTAAAGGAGGTAAGCTTTTAACATAACTCGACGTGTAATCTTACAAAGAAAAAGCACTAGGATCTCCAAACAGTAAGGCTTAACCTACATTTACATCTTTCATTTTAAACTCTATTATGTTAGCAAGCTGTAATAAGTAAAAAAGAAAACCTATACAGCACTGATGTTGTTACAGTCATCTCATCATGGTAAGAACCTGAGAAATACAGCAATGCTGAAAATCAGACTAATGTTCAAACTACTGCAGCCCAGCACAAACTGCTGGAGCTCTGTTACTAAAGGAACTTGAGCTACATTTGCCTAGAAATTTCCTACCACAATATAACAGAAGCAGCAGGCCAGTTTACTCAAGAAATGCTGGAAAAAGACAAAATACCAGTATTGCCAAAGACTGATCAGGAAGAAAGGACTCCGAACCCCCACAAAGTTTTTTCTCAAGGCCTCAAAGTTCAGCTAATGGATTTTGCATCATTTTAATTCTCACACAAAATTCAGTGGGGCTCGCTTTCTACTGCGATTACTTTGATACAAAGAACTGAGGTGAGAAGAGGCAGAAGTCACAACATAAGCAATGAGTATTGCTAAGGAATAAGTTGTAGGTGAAAAGGATGAGGAAATCCTGTATTTTTTAAACAAACCTTCATATATACGTTACTTAAGTGGGAAATGGAGATTTGAAAAAGGAGAACAGGAAATACTCTTTCTAATCCACTTTCCCTTTAGGCTTTTTTCCTACACCATTCATTAGGCATCATGACTACATCGCTGGATAGAGAAGAAGAAATCATGGATTTCTTCAAATTAAAAAATGAATAAAATAAAGAGATGAAGAAAAGCTAACTGAATTAGTTATATGCAAAGCAGTGTCTCGACGGCTTTCAGAGATATCCTGGAGTTATACTTGTATGTGAAGTGAAAACCAGTCTTCAGGGAAGACTTCTGTGTCACTTCTGTGTTGGATATAAACGTAACCAGTAAGGACTGTCCAGCTTCCTAAGCACTACAGAAACAGAATCATTACCTTTCAGTCTTTCTTCAACAATACTCAGCTTTCCAAAAATAATGGCCTGTGCATAGTTCTGAATTCCAGGACTATATACATCTTCAGTAATAGACGGTACTTAGCATAAAGCTTAAAAAAAAAAAATCCACACTTCGAGTCAGAAAACAGCATACCACTAAGTTATTCTCCTAATTTTACTGCCAAAAAACTAATGCCTGTGTTTAACTTCATCACCATAGTCATGTTTCTTTTTGCCTTTTGTTTGACAAATAACATTTTCTGGTTATCTTGGTAGACCTCCTCAAATCACCCCCTTTACCTAGATCATACTTATTGACATGTGGATGTCAAAGCTCAGCACAATACTCTAGAATTGACTTCTGTGGGCAGGTACAAAATAAATACTATTTTCCTGTTTCTGATTGTTACTTCCATGCATCGGAGAATAGTATTGCCCCTGGGTGTTACAGCATGCCGATGAGATTTGTGTTCAAGTAGTTATTTCCTGTCATCACAGGCTTTTCAAAGTCATTCCTTTCCAAGATGCAGGCACTCCTCTTAACACTGACATACATTTTTTGTTCTTAGATATGTAGGCTCACATCTATTGGCTGTAGAGCTCCTTAGTCGCACCATATCAAACTGATACCACTTCAATTTCTTTTTTTAAATCTGTTGATAAAAATATTGAATGAGACTTCTTTAGAACTCCGCCACAGATAATCCCATCATATGAGAACTACCATCTTACATTTTTATTGTGGTTATCTGTTTTCTTAATATCCCTAATAAGGAATATGCTGATTTTACATAATAAAAAAATTAGCACATAACACAGCGGTAGAACAAATGCCTTACAGAAGGCCGTTTACACTAGTACCTACATTCATGACTTCGTTAAAAGGGTATCAAATGCAATGGGCAAGATCTGTTTCTTAAAAAAACAAAAAACAAACAAAAAAATAATTGCTGCATCTAAAAAGCATTTTTCAAATGACCGTATGCTCCTATAGGCTTAGCTATGCATAAATACATGTACCCCTATCAAGCTACACAACATCTGTATATCAAAATGAATTAACAGGGATTTCTTCAATTTGTAAGGATTTGGAACTGCCAGATAGCTGGATTTTGATTTAGTTAGCTTCCCTTCCTGACACATGTCTAGTGAGAATAATCATCAGCAATTTAAATTTTCATACATGAATTCAGAACTTGGTATCTTACCCTAGTACAAAATCATTCTTTCAGTAGAAATGCCTAATAAGAATTAAGCTCCCTCAGTACACACTTAAAATACTTTATTTGTGAACGTTTGGTAGGTATGTTGATTCCTGAAATAATATTCCGATGTCATAAATACTTCCAAAAAGGCAACAGAAAATGTTTGTTTCCTCTCAGGTTTTTTTTTTTTGTTTGTTTAACATTTTACAGTGACTACCTGGGGAGATTCAAATCAAGAACTGCAATGAAAGCATTTTCATGTGTGTCACCGTAATTTCCAAATTTCAGAGTTTTATCCTTTTGAAAGAAAGCATTATGATTTAGCTTTCAATTTTTCCCCATATGCTGTGCTGTTCCAAATCTTTTGTTCAAATTCTACATTTAAAACAAAATTAAAACACTCATGTCCAATTTTAAGACTCCTCTCCCAATACCAGAGGAACTTCTGAGGTTTAGTGCATATTAATATATACTAAAATCGAAAGCCTTTTTTAAATGTCATCCTAAGATTTCCTAACTGCATAATGGCCCACATTTAATAAAACCACCATCAAATCAAGATATGAAATGGATATAAAAATAGTATTGTTGGGAAGCTAAAAATAGGTATGTCGATTGTTAAGAAGTTTAGTCCTGAATTCTTTCTTATCCTGCTGAAATAACTAAATATTTTTCTAGTTAGGTACTAATTGGTCACCTACCTTGGAAATACAAAACCAGCAATCTGTAAGAGTTTTCGATAATTCTCTATTTTCTCTGGAAAGATAATGGGAAAATATTTCCAGTGCTTTAGAATTTTTTTTAAACTCTGTTTCTCTAAAGAAGAAAGATCTCGCTCATGTGAAAACTACAATGTGTTTACTCACAGGCTGAAATCTAAAAATGTGATTCACCACAGCTGTGTTGCCTTACTCTGACTGGAGGGGAAGTATGAAAAAGGTGACTAAAAAGGTTTTTTCACCCTAAAGTATCTGCTACAGTCTTAAGACTTGAAAGATAATTAACCGAAGAGACCATACAACACTCTAAAACTGAGTACTATTACGTATGCATTATTTTAGAAATAGAGTGTATTGGCTTTGTGTGGCAAGGTTTTGGTAGCAGGGGGGGTTACAGGGGTGTCTTCTGTAAGAAGCTGCTGGAAGCTTCCCCTGTGTCCGACAGAGCCAATACCAGCCGGCTCTAAGACGGACCCGCTGCCGGACAAGGCCGAGCCAATCAGCGATAGTGGTAGCGCCTCTGTGATAACATTTTTAAGAAGGAAAAAAAGTTGCAGGGGACAGAAACGGCAGCCGGAGAGAGGAGTGAGAACACGTAAGAGAAACAACCCTGCAGACACCAAGGTCAGTGAAGAAGGAGGGGCAGGAGATGCTCCAGGCACCGGAGCAGACGTTCCCCTGCAGCCCATGGTGATGAAGACCATGGTGAGGCAGGCTGTCCCCCTGCAGCCCATGGAGGTCCACGGGGGAGCACATCTCCACCTGCAGCCCGGGGAGGACCCCACCCGAAGGAGGCTCCTGGCAGGACCTGCAGATCTGTGGAGAGAGGAGCCCACGCAGGAGCAGATTTTCTGGCAGGACTTGTGACCCCGTGGGGGACCCACGCTGGAGCAGGGTGCTCCTGAAGGACTGCAGCCTGTGGAAGGGACCCATGCTGGAGAAGTTCATGAAGAACTGCAGCCCGTGGGAAGGATTCGTGTTGGAGAAGTTTGTGGAGGACTGTCTCCCGTGGGAGGGACCCCACGCTGGAGCAGGGGAAGAGTGTGATGAGTCCTGTCCCTGAGGACGATGAAGCGGCAGAAAATAACGTGTGATGAACTGACCGTAACCCCCATTCCCCGTCCCCCTGCGCCGCTGGGGGGGGGGTTGGTAGAGAATCCGGGAGTGAAGTTGTGCCTGGGAAGAAGGGAGGGGTGGAGGGAAGGTGTTCTGAGATTTGGTTTTATTTCTCATTATCCTACTCTGGTTGATTGGTAATAAATTGAGTTAATTTTCCCCAAGCTGAGTCTGTTTTGCCCATGACAGTAATTGGTGAGTGATCTCTCCTGTCCTTATCTCGACCCACGAGCTCTTTGTTATATTTTCTCTCCCCTGTTCAGCTGAGGAGGGGGAGTGATAGAACAGCTTTGGTGGGCACCTGGCATCCAGCCACGGTCAACCCACCACACAGAGTTAACCTAAAACTGACACCTTTACACTAAGTCACTTTTAGAAGGGATATTTAATCAATCTAACTAGGAAGAATAAGGAAGAATAAACCTGAAAGAAAAGTGAAAGGACTACTGAATTCTAACTTCAGAAATCTGCCATCCTGCAACAAATCTGTAATTCAAAAAGACAGGTAAAAAACGCTACATTGGAGGAAAATAAAGCAAGCCACTGAGATCATCTTTAGAAACTGCCCAATCAATTTAACTACATCTCTGCTTTCCTATAGAGATCACATTTGAAAATTTTTTACAATTTTTTCTTAATTTTCTTAAATTATACATGCTTATTGTTAACATGACAAGTTCCTTTTCAAAAAATCTTTTATTTTCTGGGCCATTAGAAATTATTCCATGGCAGTAAATTCAGGAGAAAATATAGATGAAGAGAAAAGCATGAATTTTATATTCATGGATTTGCTAATATTTTTTAAACATGCATACTCTTTGTCATACACATAGTGCAAGTAAAACCTGTTTACAAGGGTTAATCTTTATCATTTTGAGACATATAAAACACACTATAATCTCTGCTGTTACAGCTGAGTTACCTTACCCTGGTATACTTCCTTTTTCGCTATTAGTGCTTTCATGTGATGTAGTATTATTACCCACTAAAGATGACTTTTTTAAAAAGGAGATGTGTTAGTGACCCAAGAATAAGAGATTCGGTTGGATACCGGCAGCATGCACCTAGAATGATTTTTAGGGTTGACGTTTAGCTGGCTGAGGGCATGACTGCCGGAGAAGGGGTGAGAGCAAACCACTGCCAGGGCCGGGCTGCAGCCCAGCAGCCTCCAGTGGGCAGCCCCAGGGCGAAGGAGAGGGTAGGCACCTGGCCGAGGCAGAGACTGACAGCCAGCTCAGCATGCAAACGTGAACCTCTTCAGCCCAGTAGCTTACGTGACAGACTTCAGAGGCTTTAAATTATTACTTTCGAAAAGAGTTACCTTTCTAAGTTTACAAAAACGGTTTCTCAATTTCAGACCACATTTATGATCTTCCTCCAAGAGAGAAACCAGATACAAAGTGGCCTTCACTCAAGCAGTTATGCAAACAAGGAACTATTGTAACCACACTAATTGGAAGAGGTTTTTTTCAGGCAGATACACGGGCAGGGCTGGCAAAACAGCTGACAGTAGAAACGGAATGACAATGACAGAATATAACACCTGCTGCCAAACCCTGGCATGTTAATTCCGAGTCATGAAAATCTTCTCTTAGACAGACCTAGAACATGGCATCTTTTCTGAAACAGGAGTAGAAGAATTTGTCTATAATCCTTCGACTGAGTTGTGCACCTTGGTGCAGGTAATGATGCGTGGAACTTGTGCTGACTTACAGAACCCTACCTGCCTGTCACCAAAGTTGTCATCTCCTGTTCGCATTTCAAGTCATATGTTCACAAATATAAACATTGTATATGGAATAGCTGGTCTGCTACAGAGGATCTGGACTACATCCTAATATTGGTCCAAGCTACTCAACAAACTGAAGACATGCAATCGCATGAAATCAATCTAGGCATTTGTTTCAACTGAGTTCTTCTGCGCACTTCGGCTCTTCATCAGTTTACTATTGTTTTTTATTCATCTTCCCTGGCTTGTTCAAACTCACAAATATACTCTAGTTACAGCAAGGCACAGGTAAATTACTCTAGAGTCAGACCAGCACCATATGTGTAACCACTGCTCTCCGTAACTGCAGAAGAGCTGCACCTCCTCCCTGCAACAAGTGTGTCTTGCATCACTTTACAATGCAAAACTTTTGGCTCGGATAAAATAACACAGATAACGCTACTCTTTAACGAAATTTGCATGTGAAACCTCTAAGCTTTTGAGACTGCATAAGAGAGCTTTTTCAGAGATTCGACATTTCATTTTGAACTGTGGTACATTTGTTTTCAATTTATGATTATTATTAAAAGGAAGGAGCTGGTTCTTTCCCAAGCATGAAACAATTATATTAGTCTAAAAATGTCACAAAGACCACTATTTGTTGGTTAAAAATGAAAAGGAGAAAAACGAACTACATGGGGGTAGAGGAACAAGACGGACAGGAAAATCCCACCCTTCTGCAAAAGTCTTGGGTACAGCAAATACTCTTATGAGACCGACCCTTGGCATATAATTCAGTGTCTGAAAAACCCAGATACAACTCCTTAAAGATCAAGGTACTTATCTGTTTCTACTGTTTCTAAAGCAAGGAAACGGACACACCCACCCACCCCCACACCCACCCCCCCCCCCAAGTATCTTTTTTTTTTTTTGCTTTCCATGAGCACTTGAGTAGAAAACATACAGTTCTGGAAATAAAAGGAGTAGATCTTTCTGCATCTACCTATCTTTTCTACAGAAGAACAGACTCTCAAACACAAAATAAAAGAGGATAAAATAAGCACCTCAGTAAAAAGAACACTAACTCTATCGACACTGGTCTGTGTCATTTTGCAACATATGCTGTTAGATGAAATCCTGCAGGTCTCAAAAAGTCATGAGCAGTACTGGAAATAACTCCTCCTACACACTGCTCAAAAAAACCCCAAACACCTGGCATAGATAGCTCATTGATGGCAGAGCAATAGCTCAAAGAAGATGAGAACAGTACAAGTTGCTTTAGGTGATCTATTGGGATATTACACCCCAGAGTAGAATTAGAAAGGAGCACCACATTATAAAGAACTAGTCTTGCAGGGAGATATTTCCACTTGACTTCTCTGAGCTGGTATTTGTATTTGTTATTTGGTATTTTCCCCTCAGTTTTCTAAACCGATATCTACTGTATAAAGCACTTAAATATTCCTACCAATATTGGGATGCTTCAAGAGGCGACAGATTCTAGCTTCTCTTTCCAGTTTCTGGTGATCTGAAACAAAGGAAAGCAGAACAGTTGCTTTAGTATGAAAATTAACATAGTTCAATGTATTTGCTTTACAGAAGCAAAATAATACATCATCTGATGTGATCTTTAAAAAATACCTCCTTTATTTAGATCCATTAAGATTTTAGATTCAAACTGTTTATAATATTGAATTAGGCTACTGCATCCAACCACGTCTTTGATGGACTACCACAGGCAGTTCCATTAGAAAAATCAAGCTGCCGATTTATTGGGGAGAACAGGAAATATTAATGCCATAACCTGTAATTATCAGGCAATAAACCACGTTACAACATTATTCAAAATATGGACAACCTGAACCTCTAGCATTGCCTTAAATCCTACCTGTTAACTGCTTTAATGATACCTAGTGCACCAGGTACACAGTTTGACACGTGACAGCCACCCTGACAGAGTGCCAGCATTCCTGCCACCACGCACTCCCACCGCAATATGATGCTACAGGAACTTCCGATAACTAATGACCAGTTATTATTTTCCCAGCCAGGCTAATCTCCTTCTCAGGCTGCTTATTCATTAACCTGAGGATACCCTGAACATGCAGGTCCAGGTGTACCATCTGTTGGCTCCTCCTCTCCTCACCATTTGATTTTTTTAACCTTCGGATAGAGCAGCAGGCTGTAGGTCTGAACTTCTACACCACTGAGCCCTAATGACACTTCTGGAGATAAAATACTACTACCTGCATCAAGCTCCAGTTTACTTAAGCTGCTTTTTTTACATAGCACACTTTTATAATATTTGCTCCAAACACTACCATTTATAGTACTACTTCTGCTGCATTTTGGTTAACGTTAAGTAATATAGTACTTGTTTTATAGAATACATATGAGAGTGTTGGGGGGTGCATAAATTATTTATACTGGAAATACCTGAAGATCTTCAGGTATGCTAAAATGTCCAGTGTCAGGCAGTATCCCACAGACACACACACACAGAGGTAATTCAGGCAATAACATACGTAATTTGGAGATAATAAGAACAGCCAGCTACTGCCTACTGTAATCCTGTAATTCCAACAATTCTTCTAGTGCATTTATCCTCGTTTTCTGCAGCATAATTTCTATGGCTGCTAAGAACACTAAGCTTTTGTCAAGAGGCAGAAAAGCAGCACAGATTCAATTTTATAATATTAGCTAAAGATAATTTTTCAAGATTAGAAGAGAAATAAACTGTAAAATGTTCTTGGAGATGAGGCTCTTTTGCTATTATTTTAACTAGCTCCAATTTGATATCCAAGGATATTATAATAACCAATCCCTCTTAGGGACTCAAACTTCAAACGTCACACAAGTAATTAGGGTTGTGCTATCTCTGCAATCCTAATTAACCACATTATGTTTGAGAACACTCCTAACAACTGAAAGGGGCAATTCTTAACTGTCCTTCCACCCCATAAAAACAGTAGTCCGCACAGTAAGTTTTGAGTTGAATAACCAGCATTTACAGAATACAAAAAGTTTAATCTACAGAAGAGTATTAGGCATCAAAATACTACAGCAAGGATCAAGAAGTTACCTGTTTTTGTAATGTAACTCTTACAGATCTATTATGGTATCTGTTCTCTCTCATAATACCATCAGTGTAATTAGGTTATCTTTCCACGTCACTAAATCATAGTCCCTCTGATACCAGTTTGACATCAGAGTCTACTGGACAAGAGACAGAATAGGGTTCAAGAAAAAACACACTGTAAAACCCTTCCTTTTCGGTGCTCGACTCCACCAGCCTCAGATTGCCTCAGCACTCCTCCTTTCACCTTTCTCTTCTGTGAGGAGTCCTAATGTTCCCTGTTCAAGCTGACCACAATCCAGAAGCTTCTCCTTCCTAAATCAGCCAAAGGGCAACAGGAAGATTTGCAGTCACATTTAATCAACAGGCAGTGACCAGGCTCTGTGGAAAATGCACTTCCAGCTCTACTCTTTCCAATCAAGCATTGGGTGCTACTCTTTTTAGAGATTTAAACTAAACATAGATCACCACAGTCATCCTCAAAGCGGGAAAACTAAATTCTACACAGATGGCTGTGCCAGCATAAGGGAGACGGGGTGGCACAGTGCGACAGCGAGGATGGCCAGCTGCCTCTGCTGCTGCCAAGAAATTCTGTCTAATGAAACCGCAACTTTACTTTCCTGAAGATAGCTCTGGCTTCAGCCTGCCCACTGTGGAGGTGCTCTATACGTGGCTCCTTAAACAGGACAGAGAGACCCTCTGAATGAGTGAGGTGAGAGCAGAAGGTGCAGATGGGAGCAGTGGGTGTGTAAGGGCAGGCGGCGGCGATCCCGGGTGTTCACGTTGGTCCAGGAAGACACGGCCTCCCTGCTGTGAGGATTGCTTCACGTGGAAAGCATCAACAGCCCCGGCGTAAAACACGAACTGTGGTGGGAGCGATGACCACAACCTAGGCATCTTCCCACCAGGTTGGCAGCTCAAGTCACAAAATTACTTACATATCCTGCTTGTTCCAGTAACCATTACTATCAAGGATTGAACTGGGATCTTGAGTGCTGTTTCTCCTGCCACTGACTGTGTTCATTACCAGAGAGTCAGCTTCGGCAGCCTGTTTGCACAATGCACTGAACAATCGGCTCCTGATTGCACACACAACCTCCTAAGTGTGACAATAATATGAATAAAATGACAAAGAGTAACAATTCCAATCCTTTGGGATACTTCAGTGCTTATAAAAGCAATGATGGCTAAAGGAATATATCAAAGACTAATTTATTGATGAACTGTGGAAGCTGGGGTTTGGGAGGGGTGGTTGGTTGTTTTGGGGGGTGGGTTGGGAAGGCGTTTGTTTTCTGGGTGGTTTTTTTAAGTAAACTGTTACCAAACAATTCAACTCCTACTACCCTCCTGCTGCACTTAATTAAAATGTTCTTAAAAACTCGGGCAGGATACCAAAGGTTTATACATATAGACCGCAAGCGTCACACTCTGGCAAAGCATAAGCCTGGAACTCTGAAGCTAATTAACGGCAACCAAGCTGACCTCTAAAAAGCGCCATAAAGCCTGAAGAGCACAGTGTGCATGGAAGTCAGAAAATGTAAAAGCTTATTTAACACACTCAAGAAGATGACTCTTGACCACCGTGTATAAAAGTGCATGGGGATAATGGGACAAGCCGGGCAGGAAAATCCTAACCTTCTCCTATGGAAGATGTCTCAGGTGTAGCACGTACCCTTACAGCACAGAGACACTTGGCATACAACTCTGGTCAGCTTCTTAAAGCTAACATCACACCAATCTGGGTGAAGCAAGACAGACTGACCTATTTTACATAGATTTGGAAAGCAAACCGTTAAATCATATCAAATCGTAGTAGCAGAGATACACTAAGTCTCCAGCTCTTGTGACAGATCTTGACAACTTAATATCAAGTAATTGTCCTCAATGAGCACTATTTTTTTGGTAATTCACTTCATCCATTCAAGTGTTTTAGGCATAAGCAGTAAAGACTTCAGTAAGCACAATTAATAATGTCAACAGAGAGGTCATTAACAAATAGCAATGAATTTGAATGCAAGAAGTCCTGTAAAATTTTGTTCAACTACTGCAACAAATTTTAAATTAGGACAGCTTCAAGACATAGAGGAGGGAGGGACACGCTGTCATTATCCACCAAATTTCATGCATTAAAACCAAGCAAATCTGTATTTGTGACACGAGCACTACCCTGCAACTCCAGCAGAAGGGATACTAGGAGGGGCATGCCAAAGCCCTGTTCCAAGAGGAACAGAGCACCAGGTTTCACACACAAACTGGCTGGTGACTTACCAACACAGACCTGACATGTAAAGAAACACACAAAAAAACCCAACAACAACAAAAAACAAAAAACAAACAAACAAACAAACAAAAACCAAACCAAGAAAAACCACAAACAAAAAAACCCCAAGCAGTACCATAATGGGATTGCTCAGAGACATCATTTTTTGCAGAAAACATAAGCAGCATTTGTATAGGGCCTTTTCATTAATTGAGAGGGAATGTAAATCAGAGAACCACTGACTGCAAGAAGAAAAAGACAGCAGAAATTGTATTTGGTATGAATGTTAAGGAAACATCAAAATATCCTGGACACAGCTGTCAGTAACACTTAAATGCTGTAATAACAAAAAAGGAAATACGAGGATATTGATAGAGAAATATATGATGTAAAACTAAATATAAAGGTACATTATTTACTTTTACACTCTTGTGATGGGTTGACCCTGGCTGGTTGCCAGGTGCCCACCAAAGCCATTCTATCACTCCCCCTCCTCAGCTGGACAGGGGAGAGAAAATATAACAAAGAGCTTGTGGGTCGAGATAAGGACAGGAGAGATATCACTCATCACTTACCGTCACGGGCAAAACAGACTCAACTTGGGGAAAATTAACTTGCTTTATTACAAATCAACCAGAGTAGGGTAATGAGAAAAAAAAACGAATCTCAGAACACCTTCCCTCCACCCCTCCCTTCTTCCCGGGCTCAACTTCACTCCCGGCTTCTCTACCAACCCCCCCCCAGCGGCACAGGGGGACGGGGATGGGGTTTACGGTCAGTTCATCACACGTTGTTTTCTGCCGCTTCATCCTCCTCAGGGACAGGACTCATCACACTCTTCCCTGCTCCAACGTGGGGTCCCACCCACGGGAGACAGTCCTCCACGAACTTCTCCAACATGGGCCCTTCCCACGGGCTGCAGTTCTTCACGAACTGCTCCAGCATGGGTCCTTTCCACGGTGTGCAGTCCTTCAGGAGCACACTGCTCCAGCGTGGGTCCCCCACGGGGTCACAAGTCCTGCCAGAAAACCTGCTCCGTGGGCTCCTCTCTCCACAGATCCGCAGGTCCTGCCAGGAACCTGCTCCAGCGCAGGGTTCCCACGGGGTCACAGCCTCCTTTGGGCATCCACCTGCTCCGGCGTGGGGTCCTCCACGGGCTGCAGGTGGAGATCTGCTCCACCGTGGACCTCCATGGACTGCAGGGGGACAGCCTGCCTCACCATGGTCTTCACCACGGGCCGCAGGGGAATCTCTGCTCCGGCGCCTGGAGCATCTCCTCCCCCTCCTTCTTCACTGACCTTGGTGTCCGCAGAGTTGTTTCCCTTGCATGTTCTCACTCCTCTCTCCGGCTACCGAATCTGCCTATCCCAACTTTTTTTCCTTCTTAAAAATGTTATCACAGAGGCGTTACCACTATCACTGATTGGCTCGGCCTTGGCCAGCGGCGGGTCCGTCTTAGAGCCGGCTGGTATTGGCTCTCTCTCGAACACAGGGGAAACTTCCAGCAACTTCTTACAGAAGCCACCCCTGTAACCCCCCCCGCTACCAAAACCTTGCCAGCAAAACCAATACAACTCTCTGAAAGTAAAAGAGATTTCCAAAATCAAATAATGATAAAGTAGGCACTAATTCAGTTGTAGAGATTAAGACAAACACACAGAGTTCTGCTGGTTTAGCAATTCTCTCTATAATAAAGGGGAAAAAAAGTCACAATGCAAAATGTCAGCCTCTACAGGCAGAATAATTAAAAAAATAAATACAGAAACATATAGCAAATATACTTGCTCAGGGAAATCCAAGTATTTCGTTTCTACATTGCAAATCTAACTTAGTATGTTGACAAAAAAAAAAATTATTAGAAAAATAAGCACTATCCTGCAATACGTCTGAAACAATTAAGCCAGAGTAAGATCTTTTGAAGGCAAATAACATGCAGTTTAAGCATGTTTAAATATCAATTAATTAGAAAGGAGCTCTTCTGTACATTTTGCCCTCTGTTAGGGATGCTATTCTCATTTTCTTTTTCCATATTTAAAAAATACACAAATGAAACACATAACAAGCTAGCAGTTTTCACTCAAATCACACGAATTAAGACATAATTTTTTAATACAGTATTCTTTGCTAAAAGAAAAGTTTCCCAGACTTTCTGAAGCCCACAGAGATGTACAGCAAAACTCAGCTTTCTCTCTCTGCAATAACTGTACTTTTTAAAATAAAGTATGTGAACATTAAATTATAATATTTACTATGATGCAACCACAATAAGCATCACAAATTTCCCAAAATATTAACTCTGGAAAACACAACTGTTCGGAATGTAAAAAATATGCTACAATTGAAATATGGTGATTTAACCCTTAAAATTATCATGTGTCACAACAATTGCATGTTAAGGTTAGTTCTGAAAATACTAAGAAATTAACAAGTTTAGAAAAAGTTGCTATGGATGACAACTCTTAGAGTCAATAATTTACCATCATATGTTAGAAGTAAATTAAAAAGCTCAATCCTTACTGCAAAGTGTCCAGGTAGTTCATATGTATGTTTAAAACAACTATAACAGCAGATTTAAAATAAAGTATAAAAAGCAAACTCCATCTTTAAAATAGTTAGCACTTCCAAGTTTGTAAAACACTTTTTAAATCTGGAGGGGAAAAAAAAACAGGAAAGGAAACTTCATCACTTTTTCTATAATTTGTACTTCCCAATATTTTCAGTCAACTTTAACAATAAGAACAACTGAATCAGTTCTACATATGTTAACAGTTCAGATTATTTTTATACTCCCTTAAGAAGTATGCAGTCTTCTGCCCAGAGGTATAGTTCTTGAGCTAGTCATCACTTGCCAACTGAACCACCATAATTCTCCATGAGACCTCAAAGCCTATGCCACTTGCATGAGAAAATTTGTCAGCTTAGCCCTCTTCTGTGTTTACTTTATTGTTAATTTTTTTTAAAAAGTAATTTTAAATTTCAGAAGTTCAAAATATAAAAAATTCTTTAAAAAAAATCTGCAAGATAAGCCTAAAGTTCTTTTATAAACTTTAACTCTTCCACTGAGGTTTTATGTTAAGGTTTTTAAATTCAGTTGCAGCAAGTTTGAAACACAAGCACAGACATATGCAGTTACAGCATCTTAATGCCTGTCAGCTTTGGCCGTAACTTAATCATGGATTGACCAATTGCCATATCATACACAGCACACAGGGAGATGACCTGAAATGCAAACTAAACTAAGCTTGTTTTAGAAGAAAGATGGAAATATGATACGTGTCTCCGGGGGGGGAGGGGGATAAAAATCAAGGGACATTTGGTCATTTGGCATAAGATGTCTATCTCTGGTGTACTACCAGCTCTACTTTAAAAGGCTATTCTGTACTTACCTCAATCTATATTTACAGGATTAGCCAGCATAGCTAGAAACCTAGAAGGTGTCCAAGAGTCTTCTCTGAAGTGCTAAATACATCCTATGTTGACTTTTCAGGAATAACACAGATATAATAAAGCACTTCATCTCTGACTTTGAATCTAAACACCACAAATTTCTTTGCTATTAATTGCTGTAGCACAGCTTCTGAACTGACACCGTACATGATTAATTTCTCACATACACTAAACGTTTTCATTGGTCATTTAACTGTTATCACACCACACCTGAGAACACTCTGAACCCACAGAGCAGGCACGTACCACCTGGGTAAGGCAATCTGGAGTACTAACCCATACAATGCATGACAAACATGACACAAATGTTCCTCCTGCTTCCATGCACAGTCAGTAAATTAAACAAGATGAAAAAAACAGACAAGTAAACATGACTTCACAATTTACTAGGTGAAATAAACTCTCAGTGACAGAGCATAAACTAGATGGAGCTCTTTCATTTAACTGGAAACAACTTATCGAGTCTAAACCTGCAAGATTCTGGTAGCCCTTGGCACCCACTGATGTCACTGAGAAGTTAGCATCAAATGCATTAAAAAAATAAAGGGTATCTCTACATGTTCACGTACTGAAATACTTTGAAACAACAGCCATTGTAATTGAACAACATACTTCATTTATTCAACTACATAAATTCTTCTTGCATACTGAACTTCACATTGCTAACTCTGCTGCTTCAGATGGTACACTTCTCTGAAAAAAAATACATTTCCCCCACAAATTAATAAATTAATACAATTTCTTAGAGACAAACCTTCACAGTGTAAGGCCTGCCAATTAAAAGCACCCAATGAATACAATCGTTACTCATACTTTCACAGCTTACGTGTCAAAGCAAGGACGTGCCCCGTGTGTCATATGCCCTCAGTATTCAGTCAGAGGTAGCTGTGCCTGCGGAGACTGCTTCAGACTGTGCCTCAAAACAAGAGGATAATTCAGGAAACGATCACGTTCTAGTAAAAGGATAAGCAGCACACCATGCTGAGATCTGTTTAATATTCAGCTCTCATTTACAGACATAATATTGTGCTCAAATAACAAATATTAGAGCTGAACATTTTCAAGTATGAAGATAGGCTAAATTGTTACTGCACGACTTAAGAACAGTAACTGTACTGATTAAAAAAAGCATGCCTGGTATTTTTGTAAATCACAATAAAAACATCTTACTGAGGTACGCTGCTGATGCAGCGTATTGCAGATGGATGCACTGCAATATATGAAGGTTACGTCATCATCATTATTATTATTATTGATTGCATTGTAGTATTCCCAGACTTTCACCCCCAACTTAACTAGTATATTGTCTGGTGCCAATTAGGTGGTATCTGGTGTCACATAAATTATAATAATGAGCTCCCTGCATTTACCTCATTCAGTTGCTTGTGTCAGAGTAGTTGTTATACCTGTTATAAAAGAAAATGCTAAGTGAATGGAGATACCTCACACCATCTACATTGTGCCATGAGCAGCAGAAAGAGCATTAAATACTCCCTGAATCAGGGATTTAAGTGGACATCAAGGTCCAGAAGATGACAGCTGCACTTCCAAAGAAATAAAGTAATCCTTAGCATTGTTAGAGGAGTGTCAGGAACCTTCTGAGTAAGTCCGCAGTAAGTTTTTGTGGGGGGGACCAAATGCAAATTTAACCTTGTGGGGTACCCAAGAAGACGATTCGCCTTTAAAGTCTGCATGCTTCTTCTACATGTTTCAGGAAATACTGTGTTCCTTCCTCCACTCAGCTTATTTACAAGTACATCCAACTGCAAGCGCTGTACATAAATATCTATTTGTGTTATGCTGTTTTCAGCCAGGTTTCAATTACTGGTGATCTGAAGGTGAATGTCAAAGGGCAGGTCAAACCGAAATACTTCAAGCACTCAGCTCCCAAACATCTGAAGCGTAAAGAAGGTGTGCCGCTGCACCAAGAGTTGATTAGGATAGAAGTGTCCTGCCATGAAGAGTACTGCCAGAGAAATTACCTAGCAGGCAGCAAAATCTCACTAATGCTGAGAAAGTCTGTGGTACCATCCAGCATAAAATGTTTATGCTACAACAGTATCAGAGGAAAAGCTCTAGAAAAAATAAATTCAACAGTAGGTCACTTACTAAAAACAAAAAGTTAATTCCTCTAATATTTGACAGTATATAATTCATCAGCTGAAACTGTGTTCACCTGTCAGTACGAAAACGGAAAAATGATTATCAGTAAGAGGAAGCCAAGCTTTAATGCCAAACTTACAAAAAGGGAACACGCAAGTACGTTTGTATACTTGCTTCCTTTGCTCTCATTTAATTACCTATACTTGATTACAAAAAGGTCTCCTACACTATCTACATAAGAAACTGTAAGAAAATTAAATGAAAAATACAAAGCAGCAGCTCAAAAAGCAGCAAAGCAAATGCAGAAGAAGGAATGGTCTATAAATTCCAGATTATTTTATGAAAGCAAGTCTCCATTTGTGAACAACGGCATCTATCACAACAACAGCTAGTTATCAAGACTGGAAAAAGATCACTGCCTGTGAAACATTGATACAATCAGAAAGAAGGTAGCAATGAGAATAATAGATTTTTATTTATGGAAAAAAACCTTGCAGCCAGCTACAAATAACTTTAATGGGACACATTGCCAAGAAAAAGAAAAAAGAAAAAAAGCTCTAATGCACTGAACCATGAAAAATTCAGCCTTAACAATAACAAATGAAACTCTGTGAAACCTGAAACAAACAGAATATGGATGTGTAAAATTTGGGGCGCTGACAGACTGTATGAATGTAAAGACTTGAACTAATCCTAATTCATGTGACAATACACTAATAGACCAAAACCTCACATTACAACTTAATGATATCTGCATCAGAAAATCAGACTGTCTGTAGAGTTTATTTTAGGCAGGCAAATAAAGTAACAAATTAAGTGGTATCAAAATTTACTTTCTTACAAAAACTTACATACATAGACTATACCTGTTTCTTGGATTAAGTCATAATATATTTTATAATTAAAGAGGGATATAATTAATGTCTTCGGCATAAATCTCTTCTACTACAGTGTCATGATTCTTAATCCAAAGTGCTGATACTGCATGACCACCCAAATTGAGCGTATCACTGTGGCAGAAATGTCTACCGCTCATCACCTATCTACACAGGTACCTAAAATTCAAACTTCTCCAAAGCAAAGCCTCCTTCTATCGATAATCTGTACTAACTTTTGTGGGTTTTTTGTTATTTTATTATTAGAGCTTACAGTCCACAGCGAACAATGTAAGTGCACCTCCCCAGTGCTAACTTTTCTATCTTTCAGGCCCTTCTCATTGTCTGTACATTTCATTTTATCTCCAGTATTGACTGGATATATTATTATTCAGTGTGAGATGATGTAAGTTTTCTCACACAGCTTGCTTAATCTTTCAGAGGATGGTGTCTACAAGCTGCTTTCTACTCTGTGCAATACAGTTCAACACTTAGCAGTTTTTTCCATGTTTTTCTTCAGACAGCTAAATGAAGAGAAAACAAGGAGCTCTAAGTCCCAAGAGGCTCTTCAGATTGCACTGCAGCATACCTTAAAGCCTACCTCAGACCACCTTGGCCCTGTTACATTCTCCCATGGAAACTGGAAGACGACTGCAGAAATTCTGACAACAGGTTGCACTAGGACACAGCTGTACTTTCTTTCTGGTATTAGTATTATTTTGAGTGAAAAGAGATTTTCTTTTGCTCACTCTCCTTCACAGAAAAACAAAGCTCCTGTTAAAAGGAAACTTTGTCATGCATTAAAATCTCTCTCTTCTCTTCATGCTTTTTTTTTTGTTTCTATTAGAATTTAAAACTTTATTGTCGCAGAACATAACCTCTGGGCACCTAAAATCTCACCAGAATAAGCTCTTTTATCTCAACAAGAGAGATCAAGAGACTATTCCCTGAGCCAAAAGGTGTTTAAGGTGTTTGAACTGATAGCGAGTCAAGCTTCAGAGAACTTTGAGCCTGCTTAGGAGATGAAGCCCTTTGCTAGAAACTTAAGCCCTGCTCCACATAATTTCTAGGCAGTTCAGTTGCCAGGTAGGGCCTCACCGTCCAACCATTTAGCAGTTTCCGGACTGTGCAAAGACATACCTAACACCTGGTGATATTTAGGCAGGCAGCTGCTGAATGGGAATTTTCATGGGCACAATGCAGGTGCAAGGCACCTGAGGTCTGCTTACACCCTGTGCCAGATCTGACCCTTATTCACCACATAGAGGACATTTGTAAGATCAAGGGTTTAGAACTGAAACCAGCTTAGCAGGTCTGTGAATGTTTCACTGAGGAACAAAACCTTTCCTTTGTGCTCCTCTATCATAGGAGCACCGGATTTGTTTTAACCTATGTGAGGAAGGGAAACATGTAAGTGGGCTGACCCTCTCCCTACCAACGTGCGCAGTGCACAGTCATTCACGTACGTTCCAAGCCACGCACAGGACACAGCTCTGAAGGTCTCCCACCCCGGACCGCGAGCACATCTAGAGCTGCTACACACTTTCATGCCAAGGCCTCTCCTGCTTTGCACCGGCTCCCTGCGTTCTTATTTTTCATCAAATCAGTCAAAAGAATGTATCTTCCCAAAGTAGAAGTCCTGGGGCCAGTTCACAGGCTGCGCTGACACTGTGAAGTGCCAAGGCCACGTATACGCACAAGAAAAAGCGGACTTGCAGCAATACTGCCCTCCTCCCAGAGCCTGGCCATACACGGAACAGTAGGCAGACCACACTTCCTCACGGGAACACAGGTTGTCCAAACAAACCTTCCCCTCTCACTTTTGAGGAACAAAAAGGACTGGCTGGAACCAGTCTATGGATGGCATTGCTACAATGCCGTGGCACAGATGAAGTTAATCAAGCTCTTCCTTGAGAAATAAATGTGCTGTGTGTAGTTAAAGTATGTAAAATTGAAATGTTAAGCTTACGATAAACCCTTCCATGTGTGCAGATTCTATGCCAAAAAAACCACACAGCTGCAAAATTTTTTTGGGGGGGGGGCAGGGGGAAGCATCAAAGAAAGCTTACTTTTCAGTACTACCAAAATGTCAAATGTGATGCCTGGGTGACCTGAAACAGCAGCCATATTCTTTCTACACATTTTTCCCTGGCAGTTATGCAAACCAAATCTTTGTAACTCAGTGGAGGAGTGGGGGAGACACACAGAGCAATACAACTCCCCCCCGCCCCGGATTTTGTCAACTACTCTGGCAACTATATAGGTATCATGGAATGTAAATATTTGTGGTTTAAGGGTATATTGTGTAAGAGGAATGCTGTTTATACACAATCTAACTGCATCAAACACATTTTTAAAACTCTCTCTGAGGAAGTATTAAGGTTCTGGACACAGTCCAGTTCTATTTCTTAGAACTGATAATTTCTGTAAATTGAAGTCATTAGTGGGGACCAACAATATTACTAAGCCCTTGACTGAGCTGGTTCTTATGAAAGATAATTTATAGACCATTAGCAATTTGCAACCCAGTCATTTTCAGCCTGTAAGATAAAACAAGAATCACATTTATTCAAATAATAGTACATCATGCAGCCCTTTGAATTTTCCATTATTGAGTTCATGCTACAGAAATGCTCACAGATAAACCTCACTTACCACCTCCACTACTCTTAAAGAAGGTAAATGCTAAGAAATACAGTCCTTGAATTCCCAAAAGCACTTTTTCAAAATGAATGCTCTAGCATTCACTACCTGCTCCTGGGGAAATATTTGAAAACACAGTTTTTACTTATTCCTCTCTTCCTAGTACTTATAGCTAACAAAGTGGGGCATTCTTACAATAAACAATTACAGACAGTGAGAGTCTCATCTGACCCACCCCTCCTAATGTTTCCTGAACAGAAGCACACACCAGGTGTTCATTGTTATGAAGACATCTTTTCCATGGATACCCGGGTCCATAATGGATAAGAGTATGTAACAACAATAGCAGAGCCAATTCTTTTATTAGGCCATTGGTCAAAAGCATCAACAGACCAGAAATCAGGGCACAGAGTATGCCTCCAGTTATTTCTGTGGCTATGTTCGCATACACACTTCTATTCAACCAGGCTTCTGACTATCAAGGAAAAGCAAAGTCTATTAATCCAAGATGCATTGTAAAATGATGAATAAAGCCCACACCTGTTGATTTTCAAATTCTGCCCCAGGGCTTTAAGAAAACAAAAGGCACATTTGTGCTCAGCTGTGAAGGCGGCCAACAATAGCAGTTTTCAGTTGGCTAATGTTCCTGTAGGGCTTTCTTCCACTTCCCACCCACTTTCTATGTTAATAGTTTAGCGTTCATAGTGTGTGCTAATTTAATAAGTAGACACGGAGACTTCATTCCTACCTACAAAGCACAGATTACAGAGTCAGAGATGGTGCAAGTGTCTTCAGGCCACTTTATCAAGACACTTTAGCCCTGATTTCTACGACAACTCACCAAAAAAAGGCGCAGGATATTCCTGTGTTTCTTCTATTTCTAGCACCGCTGCTGAAACTGAGAAGCATGTGATTTACTTTAAAGTGAGGTGACAAAAAGAGTAAAGAGAACATGTGACATTAATAGCAAAGCAGTGAGCCCAGAAGATTTTACTTTTTTGTATGATGTGTGTTTAATGATGTCCAAAATTAACAGACAGAAGAGACCAACAGAATGATTATAAGAACACAGACTGGATTTTACTCAAATGTTGGGAACCTTTAAACAGCTCTTAAAAGCATGCATTCACACAGTGCTGAGTTCAAGCTAATAAATCCTTTTTCTTTTTTTTTTTTTTTCCCCCCTTTTTATACTCTAATTTGTTGTGGATTTAAACAGCCAGCTGGTGATTCACTCACTTCACTCTTCTGAGAGAAGTGACTTAGAAAAGCAAGAAAAACATTAGTAAAATTCTGAAACTGCTGCATGGTCCCAGCAAGCCACACTGGCACAAGTGAGAACAACTTTAAACAACAGTCCCTAGAGAAAAAAAAGTAGTTATTGTTTATATGCATTTTGCCCATTTCTGGATTAAATACCCTCATCAGGTTAGAGGAGATAAATCTCCACTTTTTAAAATAATATATGTATTAATTTATGGTTTATATATTTTATAAAAATATATGCACAATTAAACATAGTCATTTTATATATATTATATATTTTAGGTATTATATAAACAGTACATGTTCTGAAATTGAGTAATGTGCTGTGAAACTCTTCAGTGCCAATGTAAACAGAAAGGCCCTGAGAGCCAGTAAGTGCAAGTTTGATCACCTAGTCACCTACAGCTCTTTGCCAACCAATCTTCACCTGACATTTAACTCTGTTTACAGTGTGTCCCATCATCTCTCCTCTATATCACCTCTTTTATTCTGATCTTCTGCCCAGAGCTGCATCTTGTACGATCTCCCTAATATGTCCTCATGCAAGACTTACATTTGCCGTAACAGGAAAACCTGAATGCACTTTTCATCCTGAATCTTCTCCTTACTACCTCTTTCTGTCCCTACTACAGCAGTATGTTTTCCTTTATGACTCAAACTTGCAAATTCTTACAACCGATAGTCAGCCAAATCTTCTTCAACCCTTCCTCTTTTTGGACCATAATTTGGTTTTGGCAACAAGTCTACGTGCAAGACCTGAGTATATTTAAAAGCAGTACAATGAGGCTTCTTTGAGACTGACCACTTACTTTTGTTCCATATTGTCTCAGTTTCCCACTTCTGGCTGGAACACTGTTACTTTACCCAGTGCAGCCTCCCAGAACTCTCCCCTCATGTGGCACCTCAAACCAGCTGCTCCCCACCACTTTTACCAGGTGACCCTCCTGGAGTCCCTCAACTGACTTGGCACTTTTTGCATGATATTTATATACTAGGTTTTGAAAGCTCTTCACATTTTGTCCTTGCAGCCCTTTGCTCTCTGCATTTTCCCCTTGCATCTCTAAAACAAATGGATGTCCTTCGTCTTGCAAGCTGGAACTCTTCCTTTACTTCACTGCCCTCCTTTCATTTTTGGTTCTCAATTTTAGACTGTATGCCCTCTACCTCTAATTTTTTAAATTTCTGCTGATAAATATCTGAGTACATATGGTATTTCTCATTTTGTCCTATCTTCTATTTTCCCCTGGTTTGTTTAAATTTTTTTAGGCTTCTCAGTCATGATTCATATTTGAGTAGTTCAGACATTAAACATGTCCAGAATATGCAAGCTTACTCCACTTACTGTCAGCAGGAGTTAAAGGAGAGCATGCATGTAAGCGGACCAAAAGCACTGAGACTGCTTTAGCACAACACATTTCAGCCAAATGGCAGCTTCCATTTTTCAGATTTTACAGAGAAACACGTAACGATTCAGTAATTAGAGTTTCCGGGTGCTTACCACCTTTTTTGCATTGTACAATTTGACAGGTATGGAGAATGAGATTAAAGGAGAGCAATTTGAAGAAAACTCTAAATGTCTCATACATTGAGCTTCTGAAACTAATACTGAAATAATTTGTAATTACGAAATGCTGCTGAATCAGCACTTCAGTGCCATGAAGCATCTGCCTGAAAGCCATTCTACATATCCCCTTGTGCTAGCAGGTGTGAAAGCTATATGACGTATTCACAAAAATCACAGATTTGGTTTCCTGATTCAGTCAGAACTGCCTGAAGTAAAAGGAGTATATGCAGCACAAGTGAGTCAGTATGTACAGCTAACGGAAATGACAGCTTTATCCCACATGGGCGACACTTCAAACTTGGTGAGCAGCTTAATGCTTAGTTGCTTTTAAATGGAACTTGATAAATTTATTAGATTTGTATAACACAGCCATCAGATGGCTGTGTTATATTAAGTATAAAGGTTTTATTTTCCAGTCCTATGTTCCAACGAGTCAAAATGAAGAGAAGTTGGCCTGCAAAACACTAAATCCTTGAGTACTTGCTCCCACATAATTTCATATACCCTGTTTATAATACCAACACTGAAAATTCGTGTTATATAACTGCTCCTGAATGAATAGCTCTAAACCATAATTAGGGAAATATTTTTTCCATTTCTTAACTAATTTCCTGCAGAAAGGTTTGCAGTAGGTTTGCAGAAAACAACAGTATCTGAAATTCTTAGGAACTGAAAGCAAGTTCAGAAAAACACATCATATACAAGAGATGCCTGGAATTTGAGGCATCGACTCAGCAGTCTAACAAGCACTAAAGCATCTGCTTGCCCTCAAATACTTCACTGGAGAGGGATGGGCTTGAGTACATACTTGAATGCCTTGCTGAACTCCAGTCCTACAGACCCCATCTTAAAGAGGAATAGTTGAACCCATTAAATCCATTAAGAGCATTATAAACTCTGAACAGACTTTTGTTTGACAACTAAAATTTTGAAGGCACCTTCAAGTATCTAGGCTTCTAAAATAATGCTGCAAGACATACATGAGACATACTAATTTTCCCTCCAACTGTTGATAAAACAATATTGTCTAACAGTAAAAAGGAAAAAAAAATGCAGCTTACTATAAACCCCAAACCCACTGTCAGCTACATCAATATGTAAACTATGGTAGCAAATGATTTTTTAACTTGAAATAAATCATGACCTACTGACTGACACTAGCTCATTTTAATATAAATGAGCAATTACTCCATGTAAGACACCAAGTCACAATGACTGCCTAGGATATCCACTCGGCTTGGATAGATATGAGTAAGTTACTGATTTTGAAGCTGTTGCAAAGACCTCTTAAACAGTGCCAAAGGGAAGAACTTATTTTTAGAAAGCATATCAATGATCACCATCTTTTGCCTTGATGTCATTTCTAGAACAAGACAGTGCATTAATTGTTTGGGAGGGAGAAACTTTTTTTTTTTTTTTTTAAGCAGCAGATGACCAGTGAGGATGTTCAGTTCACTGCTAGCTTAGAGACACTGCAGTATTCCATATTTAATAGAAAGGAAAAAGAGAGGCCAAAGACAGAAATTCCACTGTGCAGAAAAGGTCAACAACTTTTATTTCTAACATTTCCTGTAGTCACTGTTACTTTAAAACTGAACATTACACATAACTTATTCTACCAGAGACTAAGGGCTTCTTTTATGCAAATCCACTTGAAATCACTGACATTTATCTTAATAAAAGCTCATGGACTTTAACCCCCTAGGAGGAAACGACTGTAGAACTAGAATCAAGTCCAAAAAGAACAAAAACAATGGTTTGGCAACTATCATTATGACTCAGAGGAAATTTATTAAGCACATCAAAGCCAAAGCTTTTCATAAGAAAAAGAAATGCTAAGAATACATAAGCACATGCCTACAGGAATATTTCTTCAAAAATAACAGTAGGCTGTAATCGTACTATAGGACTAAAGATACTACTGCGTTAATAAAAATATCCTAATGACTAAACCTCAGTATTTACCAAATACTAGGTCATAAGTAAAGTAGGTATTTATTTCTACATGGGCCGTAAAAAGCTAAAACAGTAATAATAATAAACTCAAAAAGGAGTGCCACATTAAACAGTAAGTTGATTACCTTCCTTCTATTAACTTATTGTAAAAGAAAGAAGTGGTTTACGACAAACCCACCATATAAATTTTTTCTGCTCTGCCAAGTTACTAAGTCTTTGCTCATAAGACTAACAAATCTCCTCTTCAAATACCATGTGCATGAATAGGTCTTAACCACCTGAAGCTTTATATTACAGCAATCTTCAATACGAGGATTCTGATGCCATGACCTCCAAGCTACGTGAGTATGGTCTTATTTTGAAAGTGGATCACCTTGAGATTATTTTTAGAATCACTTTCTTGTAACTCGATTCACTGAGTCTGTAAAAGCAATTTTAAAAAAACCCAACTCTTAGTCTTGCAAACGCATACTAATAGAAGATAGCACCCAAACAGAGTCTTTTCTCATAAAAAAATAAATCTCAGAGGATTACTGTTAAAGTACCACCACAGTAATTTCCGTGAATGCTAACTGGTGAATCCTCTATTGAAGGTTAGTGGTCTAATTTGTATTAATCTAGAGTTTTGTCCCTGAGTTTGAATAGATCTCTTATTCTTTCAGTTTGATTTTCTAACAAGAATGCAAACCCACCGTAATTGACTGAACCATGAAAACACAAAAGCCTCTAATACTTGAAACAAAGGATAAATGCCCCAATCCTCCAAGTGTTTTGCCTCCTAACTCCTAAATTGTCTAATTTCAGTAAGACATTCACACCTCAATAGCTTGCCTAATTCAACAGTTGCCATCATTTCACTCTTTCTACAGACAGTGAATGAAGATGCTCCCAGGCAAGTAAGTCTGAGGCTTTTTTTTTTTTTTTCAATTAAGGTGGGGATAAACAGGATTTTTAAAAACAGCCACAAATAAAAGTAAAGCAAGCATTACTAGATATTTAAACCTTTGCTTTTGACAAATTTCTGGGGTTTATTGTGTAAACAAGCTCTCTTCCTTAAACGTGTGCTTTCATTAGCTTCTGCACTCTGTGCCATACATCATATCCAGAAGGTAATCAAAGGAACTGTAAGTATACAGAAATCCTGTCTCAGATTAAGCCATCTAGTGCTGCAAGCAGGAAGTCCCATGAGGCAAGCTATCCTCTTTAATGGTCAGTGGTTGCACGAAACCTGACTAAAGGCATTTAAGCTTTTTCCCACTATTAGAGCCACCAACACTTGGGTATTTGCACGTGTAGTGTTAATTCCCAAGCTGCTAGCCTTTTCCCTAGCTACTGAGCTTCTTGGGAAACGCTATAAAACTGGGTTATCTCTCTGTTGGCAAAACAAACAGGCTAAGTAAATAATTCTGTGCCTCAGGAAAATAAAAAGATCCTAGACTACGTAGAGCATGAGAGAGAAACAGAACTGTCAGGAAAAGCTGTCAAAGAAGAAAAAGCCAATAATCCTACTATGCAAAAGAACACTTGATGCATTTCAGTTTCTTGTGGTGTCAGGTTCATCCCTGGTACAACTTCAGCATTGAAAACATGATCAATCTTTTAAAACCACATGCAACTTTCAGGGATAAAACAAAGCCAGTCAATAGGCCATTCTAGATAATGAATGTTTATCCCTTGTTTCTGTAAATAAAGAAACCAGGGAAGATATTCTAATATTCCAGAGAGTCCAAATGCTGGCACAGTGACTAGTATTAACTATCTGAAAAGGTGAGAGACTGGAATATCATTGATATTAACTGTCTGAAAGGGTAAAACTGGAATATTTTAAATGGTAAGCATTGCATAGTATTCTATTGATATTACAAAAGATAACAAGAAAGTAATACAATTGTGAAATTACTGAATTTAATTAGCCTGATGATTTAGAGAAAACAAGTATATATGAATGTATTTACAGCAACATGATTTGTTCAAAATATCCACACTGTCACTTTAAGTCAGGAATTTTATTATTCTGATTACAGATGGTATGTTTGAGGTGTTCTATTGCCTAACCCTAATCACTGATGCAAGTATGTCTTTGAAAAAAATCACAGCACAGGGCTCTGGCAAAAAAAGCAAAAGCCCATGACCCCCCAAAACAATGCAGCCCAAACCACACCTGAACAACAACAATAAAATGTAATTCAGAGTCAAATGGAAGAATTTCAATTTACTCAGCAGCAAAACTCTCGACTAGATAGAGGTTATTTCCAACAAGAAAAAGTGGTGTTTTGTTCAATTCCAGTTCCCTCTAAGCATCAGCCTCTGGTATTCTCATTGTTTTTTCTAGGATCTGCTGCGTATCTGAATAAGTTTCGTGGCAATACTTTTAATTATGAATGTTATGTGCCACTGTTATTAAAAGACCAAATTTAATGTGGCTTCCATGGTAGAGCTGAATATTCTACTTACCATACACACTTTTCTGCTAACTGAATCTATTGCAGAAAAAATCCTTCTCTTCTGAAACTGAGGTAAGGGAACTGGAGAAGGGAAATAAGCCAGCCTCCAGTTGTGTTATTTAATTAAAACTGCCACTTCTAATTAAATTGCTGGCAAAGCGCTGGGGAAATAGTACCAGTGCTATACCAAATTTATAAAACAGAAATTCATTACTCATATACTATATTTGCCCACAGCCCTTTCAGCTAATTCCAAGAGCTCACAGCCAGTATGCATATTGAACAGCTATAGGAGATGGAAAGGCTTTGTAGTCCAGCATAGAAAAAGGACCACAGCGCTTCCACCACTTCTAAAACATCCATGAGAACTGACACAGAAAGCATTGGTAATGCACAAAAGCAAATCTCAGCAATTTCTGCTTCTTCCTGATACAGCTCATCAGTTTCAAAACAAAATCTGCATTTTAGTGCCTTCCACCACCTGTCACACAGCTGGACGTCTTCCAATTTTGAGGGCACAGAAACCTGTGGCTGTATTTTTTCAGCTGCCTATAGCCTTTGAGAGAACAAGTCTGTGACAGGAAGGTAGCTTATAAAACAAACTCATCAGAATAATTCATTAACAGACTCTCTCCTCTACTCTGCACTGGTGAGGCCACACCAGCTGTGTCCAGTTGTGGGCTCATCAGTAAAAGAGAGCTAAGGAGCTACTAGCAAGAGTCCAGTGAAGGGCCACAAAGATGATGAGGGGACATGATCATCTCTTCTACAAGGAAAGCAACACCCACCTACAAGAAGGGCCAGAAGGAGGATCCAGGGAACTACAGGCCTGTCAGTCTGACCTCAGTGCCAGGGAAGGTTATGGAGCAGGTCATCCTGAGTGCCATCACAGGGCATGTATAGGACAACCAGGTCATCAGGCCTAGTCAGCACGAGTTTATGAAAGGCAGGTCCTGCTTGACTAACCCGATCTCCTTCTATGACAAGGCGACCCGCTTAGTGGATGAGGGAAGGCTGTAGATGTTGACTACCTAGACTTTAGTAAAACCTTTAACACCATTTCCCACAGCATTCTCCTGGAGAAACTGGCTGCTCATGGCTTAGATAGGCGTACTCTTCACCGGGTGAAAAACCGGCTGGATGGCCGGGCGCCAAGAGTTCTGGTGAATGGAGTTAAATCCAGTAGGCGGCTGGTCCACCAGTGGTGTTCCCCAGGGGTCAGTACTGGGGCCAGTTCTGTTTAATATCTTTATCAACGATCTGGATGAGGGGATCAAGTGCATCCTCAGTAAGTTTGCAGACACCACCAGGTTGGGTGGGAGTGTTGACCTGCTTGAGGGTAGGAAGGCTCTACAGAGGGATCTGGACAGGCCTGGATCAGTGGGCCAAGGCCAATTGTATGAGGTTCAACAAGGCTCAGTGCCAGGTCCTGCACTTCGGTCACAATAACCCTGTGCAAGACTACAGGCTTGGGGAAGAGTGGCTGGAAAGCTGCTGGGCAAAAAAGGATCTGGGGGTGTTGGTCGACAGCTGGCTGAATATGAGCCAGCAGTATGCCCAGGTGGCCAAGAAGGCCAATGGCATCCTGGCCTGCATCAGAAATAGTGTGGCCAGCAGGACTAGGGGAGGGATTGTGCTCCTGTATTTGGCACCAGTGAGGCCACACCTCGAATACAGCGTTCAGTTTTGGGTGCTGGAGTGTGTCCAAAGAAGGGCAACGAAGCTGGTGAAGGGTCTAGAGAGCAAGTCTTAGGAGGAGCAGCTGAGGGAACTGGGGTTGTTTAGCCTGGAGAAAAGGAAGCTGAGGGGAGACGTTATCGCTCTCTACAACTACCTAAAAGGAGGTAAAATTTCTTCTTCAAAAGGGTTGTCAAGCATTGGAACAGGCTGCCCAAGGAAGTGGTTGATTCACCATCCCTGGAGGTATTTAAAAGACGTGTAGATGTGGTGCTTAGGAACATGGTGTAGTAGTGGACTTGGCAGTGCTAGGTTCACAGTTGGACTCAATGAGTTTAAGGTTCTTTTCCAACCTAAATGATTCTATCAAAGGCTTAGAGAACTGGGACTGTTTAGGCTAGAGAAGAAGCAGCTCAAGTGGGATTTGTCAATGTGTAGAAAATACCTGAAGGGAAGGTGTAAAGAAGATGGAACCAGGCTCTTTTCAGTGGTGCCCAGTGACAGGCAATGGGTACAACCTGAAAAACAGGAGGTTCCCTCTAAATAGCAGGAAACACTTTTACTGTGAGGGTGACCAAGCACTGGCACAGGTTATCTGTCCAAGGAGGTTGTGGAGTTTCCATCTTTGGAACTATTCAAAAGCCACCAGAACACGGCCTTGGGCAGCCCCCTCTAGCTGGCCCTGCTTGAGCAGGGGTGTTGGACCATATGACCTCCAGAAGTACCTTCCAACCTCAGCCATTCTGTGATTCTGTGAGCCCTCAGTGTGAAGAAAACCTAGGTGCTGGACATCCCACACCAGCTGACTGTTATGAACATTTGGCTTCAGTGTCTTCAAACACAAGCGTTTCAAACAGAGATCATGATCCTCATTCCTTGAATGAACATTTTCCAGAAAGTGTTCCAAAGTCTGCATTTATATTAAACCAAGCTCTTCAATACCCATTTCAAAAGACAACTACCCATTTAATGCCACCGCAGGAACTAATAAGAGCACATGCATTCCTAAAGCCCTCTCACCTCCTGGTACATCAAGATTCCACTTGTGCAACCTAGTAGATGTTTCCCATGTTAAGAATGCAAAGAAGTTTCCTGCTTAGGTAATTTTTATTTTATTAACAACATTCTGACTAATCTGCCATGAACTTCATGCTCTAAGATGTCCAAATTAATTGTAACCACTCCACACCTTTACACATCATACCATTTTCTGATTGCTTAGGTAACTACATGTGAAAGCAAGCTATCTGTTAGCTAAATAGGATGTCCATCATGACAAGAATCTCGCTGTCAAGGAGACCAGGATTAGGCTGATAGCAGAAAAACCTTTAATTCCCCAGACTGTGGTGTGGACAGATGTTGATTTCTGGCTCTTTCTTTGCACCTACTGAAAACAATGTGCAACAATATCTACCACTGTATTGGTTTTGTGTGGCAAGGTTGTGGTAGCAGGGGTGGGGGGGTTACAGGGGTGTCTTCTGTAAGAAGCTGCTGGAAGCTTCCCCTGTGTCCGACAGAGCCAATACCAGCCGGCTCTAAGACGGACCCGCTGCCGGACAAGGCCGAGCCAATCAGCGATAGTGGTAGCGCCTCTGTGATAACATTTTTAAGAAGGAAAAAAAGTTGCAGGGGACAGAAACGGCAGCCGGAGAGAGGAGTGAGAACATGTAAGAGAAACAACCCTGCAGACACCAAGGTCAGTGAAGAAGGAGGGGCAGGAGATGCTCCAGGCGCTGGAGCAGACGTTCCCCTGCAGCCCATGGTGATGAAGACCATGGTGAGGCAGGCTGTCCCCCTGCAGCCCATGGAGGTCCACAGGGGAGCAGATCGCCACCTGCAGCCCGGGGAGGACCCCACGCTGGAGCAGGTGGATGCCCGAAGGAGGCTGTGACCCTGTGGGAACCCCACGCTAGAGCAGGCTCCTGGCAGGACCTGCAGATCAGTGGAGAGAGGAGCCCACGCTGGAGCAGTCTGTGCCTGAAGGACTGCAGCCTGTGGAAGGGACCCATGCTGGAGAAGTTCGTGAAGAACTGCAGCCCATGGGAAGGATTCGTGTTGGAGAAGTTTGTGGAGGACTGTCTCCCGTGGGAGGGACCCCACGCTGGAGCAGAGGAAGAGTGTGATGAGTCCTGTCCCTGAGGACGATGAAGCGGCAGAAAATAACGTGTGATGAACTGACCGTAACCCCCATTCCCCTTCCCCCTGCGCCGCTGGGGGGTAGGTAGAAAATCCGGGAGTGACGCTGTGCCCGGGAAGAAGGGAGGGGTGGAGGGAAGGTGTTTTAAGATTTGGTTTTATTTCTCATTACCCTACTCTGGTTGATTGGTAATAAATTGAGTTAATTTTCCCCAAGCTGAGTCTGTTTTGCCCATGACAGTAATTGGTGAGTGATCTCTCCTGTCCTTATCTCGACCCATGAGCCCTTTGTTATATTTTCTCTCCCCTGTCCAGCTGAGGAGGGGGAGTGATAGAACAGCTTTGGTGGGCACCTGGCATCCAGCCAGGGTCAACCCACCACAACCACAAATACAGCTGATCAGATTTTCCTCTGGGATCTGCCCCCTTTTTGCTCCTCAAGCAACACAAAGGGGAGAGTATCTGCAAAGAAGCAGAAAATTTCCTTTTAAAAAGGGAGGTCTCTGTTTCCATCTTTGCTCCGACTGGTCACTTAAATGAACGCATCAATGATGAGAAAGTATTATACTGAGGAAGCATTAGTACGCTGTGCAGCATCAGTCTAGCCCAGATACACTTTAAGTTAGCTGTCTATCTTTAGAGCACACTAGGGCTAAAGCACCTTTCACAATTAGCAAGTCTTAAATAGCTTCCTTGCACCACCCTTTCATTTCTGCACAGTGAGTAGTACAACAAACTCCCTTATGCTGTGCAGCAGAACTGAGTGATAGTGCCATGGAAAACATTACTCTGAGTTGCCTGAATTTCACATTCTTGAAGTCTGATTCATAAACTGTATTACTGCTGAACTGTGTGCAAGGTTATTATGCATCATGTATGAACACCGTTGTTTCCAGTCTTCATCCACCTAGCTCCCACATGTACAATACTGCACGTAAAACCCGTGCTATGCAAGGTAAATGCTAAGAATCCAACTGTGGCCTGGAGGTATGACAGAGCACCAAAAATCTTAATTACCACTGGAAGTATTAGTAGTGCAATTACCTCCTCCACAACAGTGTCTGCTGATATCTGCACATTCTTGAATTTAGTCCTGAACAAGGACGAACACTCTTCAAAACGTAGATTTTTTTTTTTTTTTAATTAAGAATTTAGAGGAGCTCTTGCTCAGAAAAGAGCTAATAGGCACCTCAGTAAACATACAAAGCCAGATACTCGCACCCTTCATTGGCAGAGGGCCAGGCACTGTAGTCATTATTCTGGGAGAACTCTCACTGATGGAACTGGTCCACAGCGCACAAATTATGAGTCATGCTACAAAAACTTGGCTCCAGTAGTTGTTTCCCATCTAATTAAAATTCACTCAAACATCCTACAATCTGGCTTTAACCATAACAATATCAATATCTGTGCCTGCTGCCAAAAGACTGTTCAGCACCACAAACTGGCTCCAGAGGTAGCGCATATACAGAATACTGAGACACTGAAAATCACCTATTTTGTTGCCTCTCTCCTCAAGGGACCCAGTTACAGGCAGCCAGAAATCAAGCTGCTGCATTTTCTTTTTTTTTTTTTTTTTTTTTTTTTAAAGAATCAATTGAAGCAGCAGTAGCACAGTGTAAAAGAAACACATACGCACAAAGTAAACTGTTTCCATATATTTTAGGCTAGCCTAAAAGATTTATTGAACGTGGCTTGCCTTTACTTTTTCCTCCTACAGGGTTTGTAAAAACCCTTCTGCTGCCTTTTATTTTTAATTGGATGTTTTGAAACAATGTTTAGTTCATTTATCTTTATTGGTTTTATTCCTACTTTAACTCTCCTGAGAACTTCCTCAATTGCCACTTTTCTTTTTAAAATGTAGTCCAAAGATACCACTGAAGATTTGGTGAACCGTGCAACTGTCAGGCATACAGGAATAAGACAACATACTACATAAAGATTTTTCTCTTGCGAAAAAGATACATTGGGTTTGTCTCTTTATGCAACCTTGTGGATCAGGCTACAACCAAAGCCAGTGTCACTGTCACGTAATATCGTCAGATGGCTGCTAAAATGAAGTTATACTTAGTTTCTTCAGTGTGCACTAAGAACCACTAAGAAAAGAGATTAAAATACTTAATATTATTGTCTGGGCCTTTGAGGAAAAAAAAAAAATAATCCAGTCATCATCAGCAGAAATACACAAAAAGTAAATACATTCCTATTGAGAATAAAAACCTAACCCAATCTTTTTATCTATAATATAATTGAAGTACAAAAGACTTGGAAGGAAAGAACACCTTTAAATCCCAAATTAATAGAAGTTTCTTTTACAAGCCCATGCGCTCACTGAGACAGTCTTACCTTTAAAAACAGACTAGTGTTCTGCTATTTTAAACTAATGTTCTGTGCTCTCAGAGAATTAACTAATATAGTAATTGAAATCCCAATCCATGAACACCTCCTGCTTAATGTTAAAAAAACAGAACAAAATAAAAACTACAAAAAAACCCAAAGGCATAGGGATGTTGTGCATACCTAAACACAGAAAGCAGCGTGCAGGAAACACAAGCTGGTAGTTACTTACACCTTCTGTTCCACGTCCACGATTATGCTTCAAGTCCTCACACAGGCAAGTGGTAGCTGAAGGTTCAGCAAGTTGGGTGAAGCCACTGACGCTCAGTCACACTTTGTTTCAAGTAACTTAGAAATGCACTTGGCTGAGGAGAGAGGAAAACTACCTGCTGTGTCTTTTCTACTGAAACATGTGGCTTAAGAGAGCTTGCTACATCATTTAAGGAGGGGAGGGGAAGCTTTTTCTAACACTGACATATCTTAAGTTCTGTGGATTGCAGGCACATGAACAGTGTTAATGACTCATGTCTGAGATACAGGCTGATAGTACATTGGTGTATATACTGCCAGCACTGAAGGCTAGCAAGAAGAAACAAACTGCTAGACTGTAAATGCTATTCTTTAGACCTGTAAAAATCCAGAGGCAGGAAAATGACTCTTCTATTACTAGCAAGTATCTTATTCTGGAGCATGAACATTTCTCATCAACTGTGATGTTCAAATTATGCTACTAATTGAATTTTAAATATTAGCCACTGCTGTATTTCATTCAAGGTTTTGGGCACAGTTGCCCTCACTCCTGACCCCCTGCTGCTCCCAGCCAAGCTAGCCTTGAAATGGTCATACTGTGACCATTTCAACAGAGCTGTAAGAGAAACTATGCCAGCATGCAAAAATATTTAGGTATTGTCACTTTACTAACAAAAACATTAAGAGTTCACCTTAGCAAGGGCCATGTAAGAATAGCAGAAATACTTCTGCCAGGCTTTCAGAGATACTGTTCCATTTTCTACCACTGTCCATTAATCATTACAGGTCAAGAAAAATCACAGTCTGCATAGAATAAGAGCACAAAGTCTAGTGAAAAGACCACTAAAATTTACTGTGCAGTTTCACAGCACATCAGGTTAAGTATACATAAGTTAAACTTCAGTCTATTGGGTTTCAGTGCAAAACCAGTAAGCTTCCCATTATGTCTACCACAAAGCACTCTGTCGTACAATCTATTTGGAATCAAACTGACTTGCTTTCTGTACCTGTGTGAATAGCCTGATGTCCTATACCGCAAAAGAGTCACAATCAACTTAATTTATCTACAAAATAAAGTTGAGGAAAACACCTCTCTCAAAAGGAAAAAGGTATTTGTTATTTGGATCCCAGTTTCTCAAGATAAAATGTGAAAATTTTATGTGGCTGAGGGGAGACCTTATCACCCTCTGCAACTACCTGAAGGGGGGTTGTAGCGAGGTGGGTGCTGGTCTCTTCTGTCAGGTGGCTGTTGATAGGACGAGAGGAAATAGCCTCAAGTTGCGACAAGGGATATTTAGGTTGGATATTAGGAAAAATTTCTTTACTTAGAGGGTTGTCAGACATTGGAATAGGCTGCCCAGGGAAGCGGCTGAGTCACCATCCCTGGAGGTATTCAAAAAGCGCGTAGACAAGGTACTCCAGAACATGGTTTAGTGGGCGTGGATGACTGTTGGACTCAATGATCTTGAAGGTCTTTTACAACCTAAATGATTCTATGATTCTATAAAATATTATATCATCAGCAATCAGTGAATTAGATAGCCATATGGGAAGTGACAGATTTTGGAGGCAAGATTTGCATTTTCCTCGTAATTCTCAAGCTGGAACAGGTTTATAAAAAGCAAAGTACAATTCTGTATCCCATTGCTAGGGCTTCTCTTTCCCACCTACAGGCTTTGGGCCTACATCCACTTTTGTGAATTTAGAAATGTCTGTCCCACATTCGTAAACAATCCTACACACAAGTTAAAAAAAAATAATAAAATCACTGCTTCATAAGTGCTATATAATCAGCTGTGGATACAGAGGCAAAACAAATTCCTATCTGTCTGAAGAGACAGAGTGTTTTAAGGTTCATTAGGAAAGCTACATAAAGGCAAGCTACATAAAGGCAGTAACAGCAGCACTTGCTTCCTGCTAGTTAAAGGGCTTTTTCAGATTACAATAATAAAGAACCAAATTTTAGCAAAGTTCTCTTCCAGATACTCATTTTTTTTAATCTATTTTCTATATAGTCACTGAAAATATTGGTGATAAGAAGGAAAATAACAGGTATGAAATTAAGCGGTTAAGATCTTATGCCTACTTTTGACAAAACTGCTTAACAAAGTGTGTTCCACTTTGCAAAATATACTAGTTTTTTATTCCTCCTCTACTAATAAGACAAGCTATTTCCTTTATTATTAAAAAAAAAGTACAAAAACCAACCAAACAAAACCCCACCCAAACCAAACCAAGCCTCTTCTACAGATAAAAGCTATTATCTGCATTTCAATGATAGGGAAAAAACAAGACAGATTGAATATTTTAACTATAGTCTTCCACTAGGTAGAAGACAGCAACACAGAGAACTACATTTCAACAACCTAACAGTGCCACGGAACAATTAACCAAAATTTACTTCCAGCCAGAAGCATAATATCGTACGAAGACTTAAATATTAGCAAAATTCCAGGTTGATAGTGTCACTGACTTCTGTAATAAATTTTCCTCAGTTCACAAACAGCAAATTTAATAGTCAGATCTCAAGAGGCAAGCGGAGCGATAACCTTTCTGCCTTGCTCATTGCTCTTACAATTAAACGCCAACCTGAACTCCTCCTCTCTTCAACTCTCCAGGGTCTAGTGTAATCCAGAACACAAAGTAAATCCTGTAACTGTTTCAGAACTTCAGTACTAGATACAAAACAAAACACACACACCCCCCCCCCCCCCCCCCAAAAAAAAAAAAACCAAAGAAGCCCCATTTTCAGTGCAGGAACATGAAAAAAAAGACTTTTGCTGCATAGAGGAATCACTCTCAACTGAGGCAGAATAAGCTATTTGCCTATAACATCTTTTCTCACCATAGTACAATTTCCTTAGGAAAAAACTTCTCGTCTGTAGTCTCATTTATTTATTTTTTAATATGGAATGCCACGTTCTCAGAAAGTAATTGATACAGACATCTAGTAATTTGTACTTCATGACTAACTACAGTAGAAAAAAAAAAGTCAACCTTGAAAATACTCTCCTGGTTCAAGTGCGTTTTAAAACGTCACAGTGATACAGGTATGAAGCAGCTAAGGATGTGGAATTTGCAAAGACGAAATGACTGAGCAAGGGTGAAGTGCTAGCTCAAACATCAGAAGCAGGCAAAAAAGGCAAAAGCAAACCACAGACATGTTAAGAGCACAGGGAATATGAACAAATCTAAGTGCTTGACTGCATAGTAACCACTGAATGGCTTCCACTTCACCTATGCACCTCAAGCTAGAGCTGGAGTAGTCTCAAAAAGAGAGTATTTTCAGGCATTACAGATTCTGCATCCACTGTGAAACTGACTCTTCACTGTATAAACTTAAATACTCCCAACTGCCTGCAGTGAAAGAGATACTCTCCAGTTATCTAGCACCAGTCTGACAACTTGTTACTAAACCCATACCACAACTTAAGAGTTCACTGATAGCAAATCCACAAATCCACTTAGTTGGGACTAAAGAACAACATAACTCTGTTTTGACCATCTGGTACAGCAAGTTTTCCAGCTTTAGTAAAATTGGCTTTCTTGTTGTCCCAGCTAATAGTACTGAACAACCTTTTTGGAGTCAGGCTTCAGCGCCAACACAATATACGTGGACGTATAACCAGGGAATATGCTTCCTCCCCAGATATTGCAGAGACTTGACCAAAATCAATTACGGATAATAAAATCCAGACTATTTCTTTGAACTTTAAAATCACTTTAGACAAACAGCTTTTGAGAAGCATTAAGAAGGAACTGCAGAAAGCTACACAGACAATTATCACTCTCTCCTTAGATGTATTGTATGCATTGAAATATCTCAACCTCTTCTAATTTTGAAAAGACCTGCAACAGCTTTTGATTCAGTTCATTGGCAAACGTGAAGAGAATATCTAGATCATAATTAATTTGAAGACAAAAACCTAGGATTATATCTGTATGTGTATAAAAAAAAAAAAATAAAAAGGAGACACACACACAAACATTTCCCCCCCACCCTCACAGCACTGTTTTCCCAGCACAGTAGAGGTACACAGTAACGCACAATCTTACATAAAGAAAAGGCCTGGCCACTAAGAATTTAAACAAGCAAGACTTTTCCCTCAGGGAAATTAATCTATAAAAACTCAAGCAAAAACTTAAAATAGAAAGAACAACTGCAAAGCTAAATTATTTCAGTGACACAAACTACCAACACTGCCTATGGCACTAAGCGGTCCTTTAAAAAATACATTCATTCAAGAGCATTTTAAGCAACCTTGGTGTAAGTGCAGTTTTGGTAATGTTGTGACATTTCTTTCCTATTGTTTTCATTGTTTTGCAATAAAATTAATGTTTTTCCCTAAGCAACTTTTGGTATATATTTTAAGTAAGGCTGCACCACTCCTAACATTGGAGTTTTCATACTGAAAGCATCTGATTGCAGTATTCATGAAGGCGTGAATTCTGCAATAAAAAAGAAAATTTCCCAACTCCAGTGATTTATAAGCCTGAATTCAGAAACAGTGCTCCTGAAAAGCGCTATTTTACAGCTTCAGGTGTAACCAAGAAGTGTTTTAAGAAGCTGCCGCCCGCTATGTGCAGTTTTAGCAACTCATCTTTTAAGATTAAGACGCATTTATTTTTACCCACTTAATATCTTCAATAGACTATGAAAATCAGCAGCTTGGCTGCAAGTAGCGCATTACTTAAATGTGCAATTGCTTTGTCAAAAAGCAAAACAAAAATGTGTTAATGAGGCTTGTGTTTTCAGTAGCTATATACCCACAGGAACATTTTAATACACTAGAAGGCTGAAACAGAAGCACTGAAATACCTCAGTAGGACTTGTAAGCACTCACAGCTTGAAGTGCCAAGCAAATGAAACTAAAAGAGAATCAAGGGAAATCGATGGTCACAGCCCTTGCTGAGCATTCTGATGCAGAAAACACGTATGCTTTTGAGTTGCCAGGGCAGAGACCCAGTATCATCTACAGCAAGGGAGGCACCAAAATATCTATGACATTTGAGTCTCCTTTAAAACATAATTGAACTTTCATACATTCTTGGGTTGATCATTTTACTCTAGAACACAGTATTTTAGGCAAGTTAGATATTTTGCAACTGATCTTTGAAACCCAACACCCACTGCTTTTGAAATCACAAGAGAGAGATTTAAGAAAACAATATCACCAACTGCACATAAAAATCTTACCACAGTTTCAGCATCCTTACATAGCGCTGTTTTCCATTATGTTAGGGCATACCACCCCTCTTGCTCCCCTTCACCTGCTCCTTCCACCTTTTTGAACCACGAACTCCTCTTAAAGTTTCTACTCTAGCCAAATAAATCTCCAAGTAAGCCTCAAAATCTTCATTCACAAAATCAAGTTTTTTCCAATCACATGTTTTATTACTTGATGTCTACCCATCCAAAATTCAGGATGAAAAAGTGGAGAAGGAAGGGAGGCTGCTCTTTTTCTTACTGTTTTGGGGGGTTGTCCCATGCTCTTTACCATGCTCACTTAATGGTTCCAGAAAAGAACCATTCAGTGGCACCTTCCCTCCACTCCCTCAGCATTGTCTCTGTCACTGAACACCATATAGATCGTAGTCCACGGGGTAGTTAAAAACACATTACGAAAAGCATATGATGTACATTACAGTCAGTGGAGGTTCACAAATAAATGGAAGTTTGCTGCTTCATATAGGCACACTGAGACGCTATACCCTCACAGTAACACCTGGCAATATACTGAAGTGCTCATGCACGCAGGGACATACACACAATTCAAGTTTCATTTATAAATGTTAGGGTAAATAGAACACATCACTTGACAACTCGCAACAGGTCAATTCTCGGTCACAAGCATAGGCATTTAGAGACAGTTCTCAACACAGAAATCTATAAAGGACAGCAAGTACTTACAAAAGCACTGTATCTCTACATAAAGTTCATTCTGGCCAAGTGCCTATTTATGCATTCCTTTATGTGTCTCTTGACTCTCTCTCACAAATACTGCAAACACAACTTAAAGATTTTCAAACCTGACTATTGCTGACAAAAACATGGAATCTCAACGCTGAAGAAACAAAGCCACAGATTTAAAAAAAATCTAAATTTGGATTTTAGGGTGTAACTTTGTGCTCAAAATTGAAAGTGCCAATTAATAAATTCAAGATTTAATGCCAGAAATAAGGCATTCAAGCCAGTAATTATCTGTGTTAAGTATAACCAGGATAGCATTCCGCTTGGTAGCGTAACAACACAGAGAATACAGCACATTCCATTTTACTGCTTTGATACTACTTTGAGAAGAGCTTTATAAAAATAATGGAACAAAGTAACTTGCACTCCCTTGGCTTCTACATCCATGCAGTCTTTGCAGCAGAATTAACATTTCTCTGAAATGCAATCTCGTTCCAGAATTCAAAAATCAACTTGTATTATTACCAAAAACAAAACTTCAGCAAACAAAACTGTGTCTTTATACTTCTGCCTGCAAACAACATTCTCTGTGCAACTGACTCCTTATAATGTAAGAAATCAGGCCAGTATTTTTACTGCTAAAGCACCTAAAAAAATCACAGAGGAAAAGTTTTGAATATAATTCCCTGCAGTAGAAACAGGAGTGAAAAGCAGCAGAGAGGTATTACTGCCCCTTGAAATAGCACTCTTGATTAACATGCTTTATTCAAAACTGACTAATATTAATCAAATTACTCTCACCAACTTCAAACGTGCTCAAAGTGAGTTATGAACCCCAAAGCTCCCTTTGAATGATCCAATAGCTGAACCACTAAGAACAGTTATTCTCTTATTTTTCAAATACTGAAGGGCAAAATAAACTCCAAACAGACACACAATTTTAAATGGAACCTCTTTCAAATTCCCACTTAAGAGTACTCCATTTGAAAAATAACTAATCATAGCTGTCTACAGTTACAAAATAATGTTTCTCATCGTGCTGTCCACATTAAGTCACCAAAGAGTGATCTGAAGCACTTCCAGGACAAAGCACTGCACAGCTAGTTGACTCAACATATCAAGCTTGGTCACAAGTGCTGATCAAATATTACCACAAAACTACATCACATGTCTCTGCCTCATTCCACTTGTGTGCCTTGCAGCTGCCTGACCCAGCCATTCTTCCCCTCCTGAGAATTAACGTTCCCAACACGTACAAGGTAAACTTCCTGCACTGCACCATGACCGATACACAACTACTTAGCCAGCCGTATTGACAAAGAAAAAATGGAAGACATGTGGTCACTCTCCTGAAGATGGTTTTACTCTCCTACTGCCAACATCACTGCAGATGTGTTACACTTAAAAGCTTCAACTGACAGGTGTTACATTGCCACATGACAGTTCTGCCTAACTTTACTGAGCTTCACGTAACACTTACGGTAGTTAAGAATGTGTTTAAAAATAAAAAAATGCACTCCCACAAAAAAGATTCAGTAAAGACCACAAACATGGACAGGCAGGTAAGAGAAAAAAAAGCAGAGAATGGAGGAAAAGTGCACAAAGACTTAAAGGAGAAGAGAAAGGATGGCTGACTGAAAGACTGGAGAAAAAACAGCTCCTGCCTCCAGCTTCAAAAAGGACGAACAGTAGTTTTGAAGCAGGGGAACAGTTTCAAAGCAGTGCCAATGGTCTTTCATGGCTAGATCAAAAGAGAAAAGGTTCCCCTGCTCTCCTGAGCATCTTCCTTTTACTGTTGTTACACATGGCTATATAACACTTGTAAAACCAGACAGATTTTAGAAATTTCTGAAGCCATGTTAAAGTACAGAGAGAGAAACACGATTTCAGGACTCCACCATGTCAATAGTGTCTTCCACAGATATTAGTCAATGGTGCTGAGATCCCTATGGATCCTTGCTTCCGCTACTGAGCATTCTGAAAAAGTGAATTTAACTATGGGGAGAAATGCATCCATATAGATATTCAGGAATGTGTTTTGATATTAGGGGAAAGGCAACTGGGAAGATTTTAAGAAATCAGGCCTAAAATGAAAATCTGTTATGTTTCAGACTCTGTTTGATCTGAAAACATCTTTTTTCTAATTAAAAAAGCTAATGACTAAATACATTTCTAGTTTGGTATGACTGGTGAGGTCAGAAGACAGTTGACAAAGAAAAAATCATAGCACCTCTTGGAGATTAATGATCAGCTCTAAGCAATCAAATCCAACCAACAATTATTTATAAATTAATCCAAATGCATGACAGCATTCCTCTACCAGGATGTTGAATTACTTCGATATTATGTGCCTGATTCCTTTCAGCAAATGTACGATAAACAAAATTTGTAATGCTGTGGTACTGAAAACAGCTAAATTCTCAAGTACATTCATTCCTGGAATATCGCCCTCTCCAAGGATGCCGCAAAGGTGTGTCACGCTTCTGAGTTACCACGTAGTGTTTAAAACAGTGTTTCTCAACGTTTTTTTATTCATGTCACAAGCTTCTAAGCATAATTGCCTTTGCGCAGCTCTTCATCTTTGTTTCTGTTCCCTGTTTCCATTTCTCATCCTAAGGAAGATAAGGTAGTTTGGAGCAATTACAATTGGTTTCATTTTCACAACCAAGAGGAACTCAGCTTTTTGCTAGCAAGGAAAAGGAAGGGATGCATTCTTCTCAGCTCACCTTCTCCCAACCACCTTTGAATCCACTCGTGACTGACCCCTAATCCCACCACACCAGGTGTCAGAACACTTAATCTGACAGAGACCACTGTCAGCAATGCGTCATCTTTCAGATGTATAGAATACCTCAGCTGTAAGTTGCCTAGCAAAATAAAAAATTATTTTAAACCAGAAACTTCCTGTGTCACACTTCCAACTAATAAGCATTTTCTCAATAACACCGCCAGCGAATTTATGACCAGCTGTGCCTTGAAGGTCTCAAGTTGAAATATGAAAGAAGCTTACTTAGCATGTAAATTGCTGACCACACCTTGCATGCTGTCATTTCACTAAAGTAATACAATCTCTTTTAGTAATTATTAGACTTAACTTCAGTTAAGAAAAAGAGGGAAAAAAACCCTTCTGGATTGCCTCAGGGATGACACATCTTGAAACTCAAGTAATTCAACTACTAAGTATTGGAAGTTCATAGCTTCTCTTAAAAAGTCCCCTTACAAGAGGCAGTCTGACTTAAGTTATCCGTTCTGATGATCTTCCTAACTAAATTGCATACATATCAAGTAAGGCATAAAAAAAAAAACTATACAGACTTAGAGTTTCATGAATGAAACGAATGAAAAGTATGTGTGGCTTTATATACATGTATGTGTATGTTGTTTCTCCAGCCACAGTGGCAGGGACTTCCCTTTCACATCTTTGATGAACACTCTACTCATTTACAAAGCCACTGCAGAAAAATGACACGTTTCCTAGGAGGCATTGCAGCCTGGTACAGCACTGTAAGGATAACACCAAACACACGAAACTGATGTTACCAAGGTCTACACGTAAGAGGTTTTGGTTCAATATAAGCTTGCACTTCAGAAGATGTCACACAAGAAAAGAACTTCCTAGATTTCAGAGGGGTGAGATATAGATTAAATGGCTAACTGGCTAACCATCAGCTATAAATTATGAAGAGTAACTCTTCTATTTATTCCTAGAAGCATTAGCATAGAAGATGAGACTGTTTTATTTGATGCCATACAATATAATGTTATTACTAGAAAACAAATCTTAACTGCTACAAATTAATTTTAAACCATAATATTGAAAAAATCATGTACAGCTGACCTGTAATAAGTAATCCAAACTCGATTACCTAGGAAATTCCCCTTGTAAAAGAATACAGTAACTCAGTGATGTCCATTTTCATTTAAAAAGCAGTAAGACCAACATTCAACTGGAACAAAACATACTTCTTACTCATTTATGGTAAAATAAGGTAATCCAACAATAATAAAAAAGCCGTAAGGCCTAGCCAATTGTAATTCGTGGTCAGAATGTCATTTAAGGTATGCAGCATTATGTCCTATGACCAAAGGGAAAGAAAAACACTAGTAGAGAGGTATGATCAGCTGATGTGACTGATTTAATTACAGATTTATTTTGTATATCTAATTAATCAAACAAATTATTCAAATCCCTTTACTCTGGCAGAAGATGAACTACTAAATGGGTGAAGAGGGAGAAACACTACCAGGAGCTGAAAAGATAAACAGCTGCAGATTAAAAACTAACTTCTCTGCTAACAAAAGCATGATAGACCAAAACCTACAATGTTGGCAACAGACCACTCTGCAGAAAAGGCCCATGGAAAGTAATATGTGAAAACAGGCAATTTTGACCAGAACTAGGCCAACAAGTGTTCAACATAGTGAAATTTTCCAGACAAAAGCTACAAAGAGTCATAAAAAGGTCTCATTTCTCACTGCATGAAAGATATGGCTGTTCTGACTGCACATTTCAATTCTCTGCCTGAAGCAGCCACTGTCTGACTGACCCGCATCCATTTTATTCCTTCGAAAAACGTCCAGGAAGTTTTGTGCAGGAAAGAAACACTACATAACTCAGTTAATTAAGTAATTACCTTTTTTTTTTTTTTTTTTTCCCCTCCCTCCAGACTAATGAATCCAAGAATAAATTGGTCCCAAGCTGAACTTCTCCTACGGTGCAAGGCTGGTCAGCTCACCTGAACTCTCCTATGTAGTTCTGAACTTTCACTTGCACATACAACTTCCCTGAGTTACACATAACTAACCAATCTTTGCTCACATTCCTATTAATTAAATACTCTTGTATGCACATACTGCTATAAATAAGGTCTTAAATATTCTTTGTCAATCAATATTTGATTCTCTGGGCTCATTTACTCCATCTAAACAGCAGAGTTAAAATGCTTACCCCTTCCAAGGCCACATAACTATTTTTCATCAACTATTTTACAACATGGTAAACTTCAGAAATATTTAGGGCTATCATTTTGGAGGTTCATAATGTTTCTGCACCAAGCCAACCAACAGTACTGGAAGCAAAAACAGCAACTGGACACTAAAGAGCTGCCTGCATGCCAAAACATGCCTGAAACTCATTCCTACGCACAACTGGGTGCAAGTTTCTGGCTGCTGGCTGAAGACCATGCAGCTGAAGTATAGAAACTGTATTACTTTTGTATGCAGCAGTTCATAGATAATGGAGGGCATCAACTGCTGTATATAAATTTCAATTCTTGTGTAAGCTTCCAGCCACCTAAGCTCTATACTTAGCTTTTCACAATTAGATTTTTTCCTTTATTTAAATAAAATAATGTCAAGCTCTTGCAGTTAATTTGGCAACCCTCATGCAAAAAAGTTGTCCGTAACCCACTAATTTCATTGCATTGATCAGTATTTGCCTTATTTGCAAAATTAATATTCTAATTCATGAAGCCAAATGACCTGTGGTTTGATTACACAATGCTAATTTACTCTAAAGTATGTATGTAACTAGACATTATTAAACAACACATTTCCTTCGCTATTCTCAATCTGTCAGGAGACTTTCAAAAGCTGAGAAGTTTGGGCACCTTTAGCATTGCACGAGTGTTTTAATGTCTGATCTGATGTTTGCTGTACCTAAACCGGAGACTACCACAAAGAAACGCAAGTTGACCTTTTGGTCCCAGTGTAAGCAAAACAGCTGTACAAACCCCAAATTAATAGTTTTACACAATGTAACATCATCAAATGAAAGAAATGAGTACTTAAAATTCAATTTAATTTAATTATATAATTAGTTGATCTGGACAGCATTTTATTCATGTCCCCACTTGACATGTTCACGGCTATTTTAAATACAAACAAGCTTAGAGAAAACACATGGTAGTTATTGTTTGCTTTGACGTTGTTAAGCAACTGGAAGTTTATCAGGTTTCTACAGCCAATTAATTGTCCATCCTAATTTAGCAGAAAGCAAGATGAATGGGTCAAATCCTCAAATAGCTTTAAGCTCTGCACATAAGGCTTTGCTCGCTACTACCAAAGAGAACTCTAGTAATTCTCATGGGGAAAACTAGACTAAATAAGAAAACCCCACTATTGTATTGAGAATTCCCTCTGCATTTGTAGTTCAGTTTTTTCAGTGGAGAAGAAACATGGTCCACCAGGACAATCTAAGCTCTTCTCATGTAGGAATCCATCAACAGATCCAAATGGAAACAGTAACAGCCTATCCGAATTCACCATGTCATGCTGCAGAAAAGCAGGAGCAGAGTACACATAAAAGAAATCACTTCGCCCAATACCACCATAGCTGGGACTGCTTTATGTTAGTGTGTGCATGAGTGCCAGCAATGAGTGACAGCTTTACGAGCTTTATTTTTACTTTGTTAAGCTACAGAGGGAGAAGGGCCATCACTATATATAACACATTAGTATAGCTTAGGAAAGTAAAGCAGGAACTAAAGTTTGTTTGTTTTAATAGGAACACATTGTACCAACTTATCAGTAAACACACACCACTCCACAGAGCCCATCATCACATTTTCTCACGATTTTCGCAAAAGATTACACTGAATTAGAGCAACATTAAAAAAAAAAAGCAACACAAAACCATTAAGACTACTTTTTCTTTTTTTTTTTTAAATTAGGTATCCCCCTAAGAAAAAAAAACCGTAAGCAAAAAAACCCCTAAGCTCCACAGCATTAACCAAATTGAGCTTCTGCATGTCACAGGGAAAAACAGCTTGCAAAGTTACACAGGAAATACAGTCTCATCCTGAATACTTCTGATTCCTTCAGAACCTATGTAGCTCTTCAGGTAAACTTAACATCCTCCAATCCCTTCTAATTTCAAAGCGGTATTTCTCAACCGCTAAGCACTACATGGGGATACAACTATATCTCTGGCGCTTATCTAAGTTACCCAATGTCATGAAACATCCTGAAAAGGCTACAGAATTCAGTGTACAGAAGGATACTGAAGCTACAAATCAGGTGCAGCATGTAAGAGAGTAATGTAAAATCATTGCTCCATGGTTAACCTGGTGTAAAATTAATAAAAGTTCTCCCCCAGCCTTAAATATTTGTTCAGAGTGTAACAATGTGACATAATATCAAACCATCCCTCATGGAACATTCTAAGTTCAGCCTTTCACTTCTACATTACTTCAATAAACACGTGAGATTTAAACATGCTTACCTTTTTCAAACGCCATCTTCCATACTCCTTATCCCCACTTTTATTTCTTCAGTATTGAACTACTTCAAGAACTTTAATTTCCAATTTCCCTCAGCAAAGAGAATACCAGGCTACAATCTGACAGTTTGCTTAATGGGTTGGATACTGTACAGATAGCACTTCTATTTAAAGATACATTTTTCATTGCTCACTCGTATCTCAATTTAACATATCTGCAGTTAGGGGTCATGTGTCAATATTTCTGCTTATAGATCAAATTAAAGAGTTCAAAAGGTTTAATGGGATGCAGAAGGGATTCCAGACTGAACAAAATTGTCCATTTATCAGTAACAATGAGATTTTACTCCTTTATCTCTTTTCTAATGCTTCTAAAAATATGAAATAAAAATCTGAATTTTAACAGATAAAAATAAAATGTGTATTCTGATGGCAATTAAACATTGCACATCCATGTGTTTTAAAACTTCCCATCTACAATCTTAATTATTTGTGACGTAAGGCTTCAGCACATCAGAGTGCTCTCAAAAGGATGTTCACAAACTGGCTACATTTGGCTTTCAATGCACTGGGCTAGTCTAACTTTGGCCTTAGCAGCCCCAAACCTCTCTGACAATTCCCTGGTACAAATACTTTATCAGCTACACTGATTTTGGAAATGATATTCCACAGGCTTTCAAAAACCCTTCTGATATCCCATTGAAGTAGACAGGTGTCTTTCTATTTAAGTGATACACAAAAAAGTTTTCACTGCAAAATCTTAAAAGGAAGTTGAAGCCAACAGCTGAAGAAAAAAACAAACATCATGTAGCAAAAGAACCTGAAAGGACTGGCCATGCTTACTACTACACAGCAGATAAACCCAACAGCAAAAGAAAATAGTGAAGATCCAAAGGAAAATCACCAGGAGAAAAATACTGTCAAAAGCAAGTATTTCAAATCTGAACTCAATGAAAACAACTCAAGTATCAAAAGGACTGGGATGCCACCCAAGGATTCAGACCAGGTTTAAACATGGAGGACTTTTATGCTCAAAAACCATTCCAGGAGCCACCAAGAAAAAGTCTCCTTTAAGAGTGAGTTAACCTTTGATCAGAAAAGCTTGTCTAACATTCACTTGATGTTAAAATTCTTTGGCTCTTCAGATGACTCTAGAGATTAGCACATCAGTAAACAGCCAGTAGGGTGAACATATTGAAAAGCATTTTCATTAAGGCTAGAAGACTTGTTAAGGTAGCTTTGTTGAAAATCACATTATGATTATACCCAGAAGGGCATAAAAAACCCCAACAAAAGCAATAATTATTACTTTTAAAATTATGAATTGTCACAGATATCTGGGTAATTTTGCCTGCATTTAATCAAGCTTTTGGGGATTTGGAGGGACTTTTTATTTATTTGCCTTTTTAATAATTATATCATCTTGCCATTCAACCTGAACAGTTGCTAGTATGAATGCGCGCGGTAGTAGTAGGATAAATATGCCTAAAAAATGTAAAGGTGTAAATTTGATTTATTCAAATTAAGAAAAAAGGCCTCTGGTAAGTAACCTGTAAAAAAAAAAAGCCTACAAAGCTAAATCAATCATTTAGCTATAGTGAATATAATGGCAATTTTCAGTCACTGGATATCAGAATCACAGGGTTCAATACTTACACTGAAAATTTAAAAGTACTTACATTCCCTTCCACATAAATATTGAAGAATGTGTTACTCCTCTGCTCTGCTTAATAGCTTTGTTTTACATTTGGCTAGTGCTTCTTTATGACCTATAAACATAAACTGTCGGGGTGGGGGAGGTAATCACTTAGCTTTGAGTAAAGGACAAACTAGGCAGAAATTCTATTCAGTTCCATTCAGTTCCTTACGGCTAAGTAAAATTTCTTCTTTAATACCCAAAAGAACATTAATCCAAAAATATAGCAGTTTCTCCTCCAAGTTTAAAAGGAGTCAACAACTCATTCTGCCCAGATAGAAAATAAGAATGTTCCTCTTCAGAACTATATTCAGTTCCTCCACAATATGCAAGAACTACAGTTTCCCATTCATTTCCCTCCATGAGCAGTTCAGCAAGATTTTGGTTCACAATTTGGGCGAAAGTTATCAAAGCTTCTTGAGGAAGTTCCTCAACAGTCCATTTTCCTCTAGAGGAACTGTTATTTTTTGGTTGCATTTTTGGTTTTGTGTCCCCCCCCCAAGGGGAACCCCCCTCTTCCTCTTCCAAATCAGAAGACCTTGCTCAGCGTGTTTCATTGCACTTCTGAAATTTTCAACTTCACAAATCTCTTCACCTCTTGACTTTTTCAGACAAAGATTCTACTTCACCTAATTATCCCAAAATAAGCTTTTCTGTCTTATCCATGTCAAAATTTGTGAACTTAACAAGGTACTCATCCAGAGGTACTTAGCTTCATTTACAAGTATAAAACACAGAATTGTTTTATCCAAACTCACTAGACCTTCTTCGAAATTACTCTATTACCCAGTGATATTCTATCATTCTAAGAGAAATAACAGAAACCAAGGCTGCTGCTTTAACAGTGAAAAGCTTCATAAAGAGACTGCATACTGCAAAGTCTGAAAGCACACAAAATTATTTACTAGGTAGCATCACTGAAGCCTTTATTACATTACTACTTTTAAAACAAGTTGAACGGCAACGACATTTTTGCTTTGGGCAAAAAGACAAGAACATGATTCCTGGTTTTGCCAGAAAGGTAAGAGCAGCTAGGATAGACTTCTTTAAAAATAACCTAATATTAATAGCTTAGCAAATTTTTTAAATAATGGTTTATGCACAGACATAATAGCTAAAGAACTTCCTCAGAAGATTTGTACATCTATGCAGTAACTTATGATAGCTTACAGGCACACTTAAGTATGGAAGAACAGTAGCCTGAATATTTAATGTGAAAATGACCTTAAGCTATATGAGAGAGACTTCCCAATAAAACCTGAAGTGATAATTTCTGCTTTTCAGTTAAGTAGCCTTTTCAGAGATTGTTCTTCTCTTTTACATGTGCTTTTTACTGTCCATCCAAAAAGCATCATTTGATTTGAAAGCAAAGTCATCTTTTCAAAGTTTCTTGTGAAGAGATGGTATATGTAAACATATACTAGGCAACTATAGCAGAAAAACATCCTTTCTATGTTACAATCTGCCTCCTAGAATGAATGTGTTCTTGTGAGTAATTCTGTGCAGCACAAGGACATTTTCTATCCCTTCAAAGTTGATTCCATAGTGTCATGGCAAAGCATCATAAGGAAAGTAAAACAGATAATATGCTTTCACAGCTTTCCAACATCATAAGTAAAAACCCCATGCTCTTGTTCCATCCTCGCCCCCTCTATTTGCTTTTTTCTCCTGCTGCATTTTCTTTATGTTCATAAGCCATCTCTGTCTCATGTAGAACGTAGAAATGTAGGAAGAGGGGTGAAAAAACCTAGCAGGGCCATTGCTCAGAAGAAACAAAATATTCCATAGGACTCTATAAGAACATCTTGCAAAATTTAAAGACACCCAATAGCTGAATTTCCCTAACAACCAAATGAGCCTGTAAAAGCCTATATAAATATCCATTTCAGCCCTCTAAGAAGGCATATGTTGTTAATGCTGTACCTATAAATATCTTGAAGGAATAGTTGTAAAGGAAAAGGCCTGTGCAGACTAACTAAGGAGCTTATCAGACAGAGATAATCCCTTTCAGGAGCACGCAAAGACATTGAGAAAGGTGAACAAGCATTACAAGACCTGTATTTCATGGAGAACATGTGGCACCTCTGTAGCAGTACATCTGAAAACTAGGAACCATGGCAAGCATCCTGCATCAGACTTTCATTAAGAAGAGCTCAATTTGGTTAATCTCCTCTGCACGACACCTTCTTCACTAACAGTAATTGCGTCACTTACCAATCTCACTGCAAACAGGAATACATCATCGCAGGCAGGGGCACGGCTGGCTTCTCCAACAAGTATTTTGCAGCAGTTAAGCTGCACATTATTCCCTGACTCACAAGAAAAATTCTGTCAGAAATAATATTGTTTAAAGAACACTGTAGATGTTTTATGGTCATATGACCAAACAGTCATTTTTAAATAAAGTGTGCCAAATCTGAACAAAATTAGGACAAAAAGCAAAACAGCCTTTCACCTTTCATCACCATTACCCTTCTCCCCCTAGTAAAAAATACTTAATATTTTCAACATCAATTACTCCCAATTTTTCCACGGAGTTTTTAATATTGATCAAAGCATTTCATCCTCTGAGTCTTAAAATGTTGAATATTGCTCTAGCCTATTTTTAGTCAACTAATGGCATAAAAATTATTCCATTTAAAGAATGTTTTATTACGGCATATGAAAATAAAGACCAAGAAGTAACAGAGGTTAACGCAGTATTATATAGACACCAGAAGCAGTTCACTTCTGAAGATAAAAGACTATTTAATCACTTGGTTTTGAAACATCTTAGAGTAAAACAGACACCTACATTTCCCTTCCGCGTGTTGTTAAAATTCAAGAGATGCTAACCCAAACCAGGACATTCTGTACTACACCTCAGCGCTTTCAAATTTTTTATGGATTTTATACAATAGTGTTTATAAGTGAAGCTTATAGGGACTGTCACATTTGTGCCGTATCAGCAGCAAGAGAAAATACTACTCATCACTGTAGAAGACCCGTAACATGATTACACACCCGAAGCTGTAGAAGCTGCAATAGGCAGGCAGAGTACAAGCAAGGTGCCAAACACGTGTATCTTGCTTATTACTCTGTTAAACACCGCACAACTATTTCAAATCTCTCAGTCTGCTTCCCAGTGCTACCTGCAAAGAATCTCCCCCTATGTCCCAAAAGGAGAGGCAAGAAACAGACATAAGAGTTTAACAGGAGAATGATTTAATCAAACCAGTAATCAGTTTACAGCTTACACGGAGAGTCCACACAACAGCATGCAGAAACGACAACTAAGCTATGTTATCATCCAAGGACACAAACCTCATTTCTCTTCCTTCCTCTCAACTGCAAACACCCCACGTGGCTTTTTAGTTAAGGGCCACGTTCTAATAAGATTTTCAGTACTATTATAAAAAAATAGTACATAAGGGCCACGTTCTAATAAGATTTTCAGTACTACCATAAAAAAATAGTACAGATGTTCAGTTCTATTGTTAACAAATTGCAACTAGCTTTCTCTGCCTCTTGATTTTTATAGTAAACATAAATAATATCCTTCAAGTCTCAATTACTCTGGTAATTGTTCCATGAGTTACAGATATAGAGAGAGAGGTAGAGAGGTAGAGAGGTAGAGAGGTAGAGAGGTAGAGAGGTAGAGAGGTAGAGAGGTAGAGAGGTAGAGAGGTAGAGAGGTAGAGAGGTAGAGAGGTAGAGAGGTAGAGAGGTAGAGAGGTAGAGAGGTAAAATGTAACATGTCAAATTAACCAACCTACCAACTGGCATTATCTGCCAAATCTATCACATACACTAATTACCTGTGCTATTAATATCTATCTCTTTTCATTAGAACTATGCAATCACTGAGCAAGCCAAGATGATCAGTATTCTGGGTTTGAAATGGATTTGAAATTATGATTTAGCAGAGTATGTAAACACAAGCAGACTTCAGGTATGTTTAGTCCCATGGATTATTCACAGGCTTCAAGATATATAATTAATTACCAGCATCTGAAGCTTCCTAAGTAACAGTTTCACCACCTCACAATTTTAACATTATGTAATATCAAATTTCACTAATATTAAAAACACTATCACCAAAGTCTTCAGAAAAATGACAGTGTATATCTCTTTCTTGAAGTAAGCCGCCTTTCTTCCCAAGCTACTACTGAGTATTCCATATAATACAGAAGATTTCTATATTACTAGTATTCTAGAGGTGGGAAGATACTAGCTCTGGTTCTTCACTTCAAAATTAAAATTCCTCATTTGAAAGCTCTATGCAAATCATTTATCAAACAGCCTGGTAGCAAATACTTCAAAAATCTAAAACCTAGTGCAGCTCAAGAAGTAGAAAGTATACAGTAATTCTGTGGTCTAAGATTGACTGGCTGGATATAGACCAGATTTTGGTGGAAAAATGTCACTTGGGACAATTACTTTTAATTTTATTACTACATAAAATAAATCAGATGTTTCCTTTCAAATCTACCAACATGTCTTCAAGAATAAAAAACCAACCAAACAAACAACAAAAGAGTAGTCCTCCATCTAACAGAGCAGCATGATTTACACTAGAAAACGAGACGTCTGAGATTTGCTCAAAGAATACCCCTGGTAAAGAGAAAGCTTACACTGGCAAAAACTCCCCTCCCAGGAAAGGTCAATCACCTTCTAAATAAATAAATAAATATTTGTATTTAAGTGTAAACAAGATCTACGTGAAACCTTCATTGCAACTACTGAATCATGGAAGCATATTACAGAGTTTCAGGTGCTATTTTAAATCTATAAAGTAGGTTATGTATTAATCGAATGGTTATCTGACAAGACTACTTGTACAAGTGTTCTCATAGCCCACGTCAGAGAAAACAAATTCCCCATGTGCACTGGAGAAGGAGCAGGAAGACAAACAGTACTTAGCACTGAGCGTAAAGGAGAATGAAAAGGGAGTTTTGAACAGACTGCCTGAAAATTCTTTCCATAGTCCATTTACTAGAATCAGCGAATACGCTCTACTCATCAGAAGAGTTAAAGTTATCTTTATTTGGCGCAACATCGCCTGGATGAGTGGCAGCAATGCTATACATACATAAAATGTTTGTGACATACCCTGCAATTTTCCTATCGGCTCCAGTGTTAATGGGGATAAAACACTGACAGACTACTTCTAGTGGTCACTTGCTGTGTAACGTCATTCCAAATCTGAAAAATTTACAAGTTAAAGTTACATGCGTGTTTTTAGAAAGGAATGGAAATTGCAATTTTACTGACTGCCACCTGTCAACATTAGAGTACAGATTTCACCCACATGTTCTGACCAATTTAAACTCTCCTTGGATTCAGCTGAAACTCGTGAAGGGATCACCCTCAGAATCCTGTGCTTGGTTTGACACAAGATGCAGTGTTACTAACACATAAACAGAATTACTGACACCATTTCAATCATTTGCTCATTTTTTGAAGACAAAAGGCAATTCTGAAATTAGCCCTCTATACTGTGAATTTTTATCATCTTCCCAAGGGCAATTCTCTGGTTCCTGATTTAGTTGCTGATGTTCAAGGGGAATCACTGGAGAAGTACACAAGAGTGAAAAATATAATATGCTATTTCCTAAAAGAAACATCAGAAATCAAAAGTTAAAGGAAATACTTGGTCTCTTATTGTAATTTCTTTGGCAGAGGGCACAAGAAAGCCATCTGCCATTTTAATAGCATTGCCTCCCCATCTGTCCTTGGCACTGTGCAATTGTATAAATCCAACAGTTTCACAAGTTAAAGTTAAATCTACTGAGACAACGAATCAGAAAAATGCAGTTCAGAAGAAAAATTATGTATCATTATGGTGACATCAAACACAGCCCACCACAAAGAGTACGACAGAAACGCAGTACTAAGCGTTGGTCGTGACACTGGTGATAAACGCAGCAAACACAGTCATCACGGGAAACAACTACGCTGCCCTACCCTGTGGCTCTGACAGACATGGGGAATTACGCTGAAGCTTATAGCACAAAGATCAGATAAAGAAGAGGTCATCATGGATTCTTCTCAGATCCCCACCTTGCTGTGCTCCCAAAGCTTCACAGGTTTTTGCCATGGATGATTACTAGGACATTAAAAGAAACTCTTACTAAGCTGTTGCACGGTACTCCTTTCTAACTACCACCTCTGCAGTAGGGAAAGACATAAGATTTCACAAAAATGACAGTTTCTGGTTTTTTTTTTTTAACTTTTCAACCTGTTGTCACCAAACTGCTATAATGATTGCCGTTTGCCATTTGTCAAAACACTAAAAGTTTCCATTTTAGACTACCTTATTAGTGGGGTGGGGTTTTTTTCCTTTGGTTGACAATAAAAAAAACCAGTGACATTCAGGTAATGGCAACAGACTCACACCAAACAAATGAATGGAAGATTTTTTGATTTTTTTCTTTTTAGTTCTAACTCCAAACACTCTCAAAGGACTGTAGATTCTCCAGTAAGTTATTTAGTCCTACAGAAAAAAAAAAAAAAAAAGATAAAAAAGCCAAGCTGACAAAGGTTTATGTTTCAACTGAATGCTATAAGCAGGCAATAAAACCGTAACTAATTATTTAGGCCTTTGCACATTTAAGTACGAAGCTAAATTTTTCCACCATCTTTAAAAATTGCTTTTCCCCTTTTATAATCAACCTTTGCAAATTTCCAAGTCAATTAAAGGAAGAACATTACAAGTACTCAAACCAACTCTGAGAACTTGATGACAGGTTTGACAACATCGCTCACTCCTGCGCAGCCTTTCATTTTTATATTAGGCAAGAAAGCTTAGTCATTAAGGAAAACTTCAAGTGCATTTGCAATGCTTGTCACTCAACAATCCACCACAGAATATCAATTTATTTAATAAGAATCAGGCTGAAGTAGCAATGGACCATTTTATTCAGCTGTTTCATACAAAGTCTCATGAAAATACAAAGAATCTTCCCATACTAATAAGGTAAAGGTATCACTGTAAATAAACAATTTAAAAAGTTAACTACATTGTAAAGTCTTATTCTGCTTTATATTTTGATGTGAGATCAGGCAAGATAAACCTTTAATAGTTTACTACTGAATACTCTATTAGCAGCAGATATTTTTTCTTCATGCATTTTTCTTTAGCTCTTATACTAGGATGGCAGGATAATGGAATGCCAGGATAGTATCTTCACTTCTCGAAAAGGCAAAACTACCAACCAAAAACAGGTTAAAAGAACATCACACTTTCCAGATAAGATAACCAGGTTTTTTTCCCATCCAGATTTGTAATCCTTTAAAATAACCATGAAGTTTTCTCTCTTGGTGACTATTATCCATGCCAATGCTTCCTCTTCTCTAGAACCTCTTGTCTTCTATCTGGCAGGTAGTCCCTACTCACACAATGTCAACAGAAGAGCCCCTGGTACACCAAGAGATCCCAGCTGGCACCCCACATTGTTTCCACATGATTACAGATAGGTTAAAACTGAAATTCAGAAAGCTGAACTAAAATTAAAGCAGCATGGATTTTTGGTAGGAATGGGTAAATGTTACCGTGAAAGAAAAGCGACATTCAGAAAATGCTACCACACGCTAAGGATATGTTTGCAGTATTAGAGCAGACTTGAGTTCAAAGAATAAGAGTGTTAAATAAAACCAGCGCAAACCTAAGCTCAGAAATACATTTGTAAGTTTCAAGAAGAGGTCTAGTGTAAGTGTACAGTTTGCAGTGGTACTAACTGCACATTTAAGGTGCTTAAGTGCTGTACATGGAATTACTTTGGTCAAAATGTATGCCAGAATTGAAATACATCCAAAACCTAAGCACATCCAATTCAAATAAGCATGCATTTTAAAAGATGATTTTCTAACATTTTAACTACCAAGAACTTTTGTTCCATTGACTATTCACATAACACAGAAAAAAAGCACATTTCAAGCAAAAGGAACAGCATAGAGTGTTTAAAATAATCAGATTACTGTAATGAGATTGTAAGGGCCCCATCTCATAGAGATGGGATGTAACAATTTCAATCCAAAAAACACAAACACAAAACCAACCAAAACAAAAACAAAAAACCCCACCGAACTTACACATGCCAAACTCAAGAGGCCTATTTTATAAACCTTCTCAAGCATCAGACTTAAGAACAATTGTTCTCAAACCAGGAGCTATTTAATACCTTAACAAAATTGGTGGAATAAGCGTGCATGAGAAGGATATATGAATAGCACAGACTCAAACTATCCATATCCTTCTATTATCTCACCAGAAGCTGCTAAGGATACAGATACTAGACTAAACATGATCAAGTTACAGCAGTTGAAGAAAATTATTGCCCACGAGTGGAACTTCCTGACTGTATGCAGTTAAGTCTGCCACAGTTGCAAAATAAAGCGCATTAGCTTAAACATCGTCTATTGAGGTTCCCAGACCCAGTCTATACGCAGTTTCTCCAATGGTTCCTTCACACACTCTTTTCTTGGCAAAGAAATAATCAGTATGTTAAGAACATGGAGGCGGGGGGGGGGGGGGAATCCTTCAAAGACAGAAAACATCAAATGCAAATGCTTGCATTCTGTACATCCCAGCATGCAAGTCCAGAAGCAGATTTAGTCTGCAAATACCCAAAATTCACACAGATAATTTTATATAGCTACGTATCATGCTGTCTTAAGTACCTTCTGGGTAAAATTAGTAGTAAAATTCCCAAAGGAGCTGACAATGTCTGCTTAATAAGACAATTGTTGAGTTTTTTACCTCTTATTTTGGAGCCACTTTGAGTAATTCAGATTGTTGTTGTACATGTCATTCTCACGCTGAAAATGCATTTATGTAAAATAATTAAAGAGAATTTTTTTTTTCCCCAATCACAGCTCGGATTATTCAGTAACTCTGTGCTATGAAATACAGATTCAGGTGGGTCAACTTCAGATATCTGAGCTTTGATGCATTACTCAGATTTCTGGGAGGAACGCGATTGTAGCTTTAGGTATATAGCTCTGTTCGCATTCCCATAATCCTATTTTTCTATATAGAATTCGCATGGCCTCCCAAATATTGAAGAGACGTAAAGAATATGCATCTGATTCAATTGACTTCTGCTGTTGAAATCTGATAATATTAGTATTAACTTGGTATGACTGTAGAATTGTATTACTTACTAAAGGAGCCAGTGCTAATTCTGAATTACCATAGACTTGTTTCATATTTCTTGTCTGTATTTCAATACTGGAAACAAGCTATTATCTCCTCCCCCCTGCCTTTCTGTAGAACTGTGTCTTACAGCTTGCAAAACATCCTACAAGGGAGCATTACTCTCTTCTCTTTGTAGAGATTTCCTTCCCTTCCTCCTTCAAAATGAGGATAGGATGATCCAGGACAGGAAGGGAGCAGGGCGAATATAAACAAATTTTCAAAACACTTTACTAAAAATAATCAGTTTTGTTTGTTGTTTTGGTTTTGAATCTGTCTAGTATCAGTTTTTGATTGATCATTATTAAGATTTGTTAAGTAACAAGCCCAACATCAAGGGACACACTTCTACTTTAGAAGTTAAATCAATGAACCTAAATATTCACAAGAGCAAGGGAGCTTCATACTCCATTCATTTAAATACATACCTCCCATATTTATAAAAACACTACTCAAATCAAAAAAAAAAAAAAAAAAAAAAGCTTATGCCAAACAGCATGTGGCTTTATGTGAAGCTTTCTGGTTTACTACTAATAAATCTTTTTGTTTGAAAACCTGTTTCATATAATTTTTAATAAAAATTACTATTTTCTGCATAGGAAAGTCAACGTAACAGATGCAAACCCAGGTACTGAACTCATGAATGCTTACACTTGTTAGCAAAGTTCAGTATGTTAGTTGTCACATTTACCTGAATTGCTAAATACACAACCACTGTTGATTTATGTAAAATCACCTCATTTTCAAGATCAGATTGTAGAGACTTGATATAATTATAATGAACTTTTCTGTTCCAAAAAGATACGTTCACCAAGTTCAAGTTTTTAAACCTGCCTACTTAGCCCTTTTTTCCAGAAGCTCTAGATGCACTTCACCATGGAATTGGAACTGGCATCAAGTGCCCAGCTCCCACAGAAAGCTCAGGGAAGCGAGGTGCCCTCACTCACCATGGTCTCTATCAGTTCCTCTCCCAGGAAAAGCTCTAACAGGCAGTTCCACAGAGCACCAGCACACTTACATGAGACAAGCAGCATCTGAGTCCTCTTACACAACCCCTCAGACCAACATATTCACTGGTAACTGCCACAATTTCCTCACAAAAAGCTGTAAATACAAACCAGCCAAGAGAACTGCACAGAGTGCAATTCATTTAACCAGAAACTCGTATGTTTTCCCTGTTCAGGAACTTTCTGCTGTCCACTATCATAACTTTATGAAACACCAGCTGTCTATAAACTAAAGTTTGAAAAACATTAAGGGAAGGGACCTCTAAGGAAAAAAAAAAAAAAAAAAAAGGCCATGCTATGCGCTCAGAAAAGCCTCAAAATCCATATTGAGCTAGTTAGGCATTTTTACACAATATATTTTATTGACTGAACTAGTCAACAACAATTAGCAGCATTATGAAAGTGTTTCAGTTAATTTAGTGTGAGAATCAATAGAACTTTTCTTTAAACAATGAATTAAGCTGCTCTAAGTACATTTGCACAGTCTTCATTTTCTTTAGCCATTTTGTTGAATAGATGAGCATCTGTGGTTGCAGAAACAAAAGTCAACACTCAACAGAAACTATTCCTAATTTAGCTTCATTTCATGGAGCTATTTTCACAGCAGTTTCCACCCAATCTTGCATAGAGGTGAGAGTAATGGCAGGCTGTAGAAAGCTACTATGTCAGAAACTGAATAACATGCTTGTATGGAAAGAACTGGTTTCTGACTTAGGTCTTAAATATGCATGATCTTCAGAAACTGTAGCAAACCGAAACCAAACCAAACCAAACAAAACCCCAAAAAACACAAACACAAACCAAATCAAAACCAAACAAAAAAAAAAACAAAAAAAAGAAAAAATCATCTACCTACATCTATGCATATCAGTTACTACTTGGGTACTGCTCTAAAACATTACTCTGGGGAATTTTTCCAGGCAGGAATCAATGCCTCCTGCAAGGCTCCATTGTTTAAGATGTAGAAACACAGAAAATGAGACATCTGGGGATTAGTAAAAACCGGGATTATCAAACTAGCTTTGAAATTGGTAGGAAACTGGTAAAAGGGGTGACAGGAAATGTACTGATGAAAGGGAAAGCTGAAGTGAAATTACTAAAGAGGTTCCTTCAGTATCAGTCTTAGAATCAGTCAAATGAATCTGTAAATAAACACTGGAATTTACCAGACAAGATCCTCCCATGCAGACACAGGTGATTACTAAAAGCCACTCATGAGACCTCACCTGACTTTGTTCTTTTTTTTCTGGTCAATCCAGTCCCCCATTGGAAACATCCATTTATATTTATTAGCTTAGAGCATACATAAGGAAGAATGGCCATAATAATTGCAAGTCTGTCATACAGGAGGAAGCCAAAGGAAGATTGCTGTTAAAAAAATAATGGAAACAAGACCATCCTTGATAAATACACTGATGAAAGATGAAGAATTCTCCGAAGCACAACCTAGGCACAGACAACAAACACTGTCCATGAATAAAGTTGGGCTGTAAATCAGAAAAATCTTCAAAGTAAAAGAGTGCAGTACTAAACTCTCCCTTCAGTAAAGCAAAAAGAACTAAGCCCCACACCTCCCCAGTTAATTCTAAGATAGAGCTTGATTACCGAATGAGATTGTTTACTCTGTTGAAGGACCCAACTTCACCTTGGATACACTTTCATTTTATTTCCCATTTTTCCCCTAAGGCCAACCCCTGGTGATAGATGCTCAAATGGTCTCTTATCCTGTAGAAGTCTGACAGTGGATAAATGTGATTTCAAAGTAGAAGGTATCAGTTTTAGCTAGACTGCATCTGTTACATGAAACAGGAAAACGAAGAACAGACCAACACCAGAACACCAAAAAAAACCCAAAAAACCCCACCTGATTCTAAATTTGACTTTGAGTATTGGTAAATGACCAATCCCTACTATTCAAAACTACAAGAAGATAGTTGGGGACTGAGGGGAATCAACCCCATTTAAAGGAAAAAGGAAATGTTTTTTCAAATATTTTGTACATTAAGGAGTACAAACTTTCTTGAGATGTAACAACTTCTTGAGATTTATACCGCTACACTGTCCTGTGACCAAAATAAAACTAATTCTAAAAATGTGGACTGAGTATTAAACCTCGTGATTTTGAGACTTAAAAAATCTCCACGTATTACAGATTTAAAATACACCTAATTTGTGAGTCCTTGTCCCCTTACTTCAGGTTGCCTAAAACCATCTCTGAGATACAGAGCTTACCACTACTACTATGCAAGGCTAGCTGCGTCATCAATCTGGTCCCCAAAACATCTGTAATATTAACAGACATCTCCTAGGAGGTGGGATGGACCACACATAAGCAACTTCTACTGTGGGAAAATTAATCTCATTAGTAAACATGTTTTGATTAACATGGCATTGAAAGCAATTTATTACTTAATTTAGAGAGACAAATCATGTTAACCACAAATAAACAAAAATTTAAAGACAGCAATTCTTGCCCTCATTACAAGTAAAATTACTTTAGTTAATAGGTCTTCTAGCATCAAACATTCTCCTACAGCAAACAAGCCAGCTGGGTACACACAAGCTCTGCTGGATCTTTTTCTGCATCTAACGTGTGCGCAAGCACATGCACACAGAGCGCTATACCAGTGGCCCTTTTTCTCTTCCTTCCCCCCACCAAAATGCAACAGCTACGAAAGATAAAAAACTCCTACCGGTATAAAAGAAATGTCACTGGGTTTTGGAAGCTCTTCCATCCAGCACCAGTACCCATCATCTTCCAAATCTTATACTTCTCCAGTATTAAAAGACTACTGGGAGGCTTTAATTGAAAGAGTGAGCAACTAGAAATGGTTTTAACATGCTAAAATTTACTAAGTGTAAATGATGAATATCAGCAGGAGCACCATGGAAAGAATGCAGAAATTTGATGGAAAACCTCCCCCCCCCCCCCCCCCCTTGGGGTAGTGATACTAAAAAGCCCTGAAAAAAGGGCAGGAGTTCATGCCATGATCAGCAGGGCATTTAGTCCCATGAGCATGTATCAATGCAATCCTAACAACAGTTTCATAGCTGTCCATGCTGTGTAAAGAAAGCAAATACTAAGCCATCTACCTTACAACTGAGTTTCATTTTTTAATTTTAAAAGCAGTATACACAGTATAAAGAGCACCAAGGTGAGCTCTGTATTTTCACAGCTATAGTGTTTCATAAATAACCAAAACAGTTTTTGAAGGTTGCTTTCTGTACTGAAATTTACTTGCATCTTGGAGACATCTTTCTATTAAAAAAAAGGTGGAAAACAAGTCTTGAAGTGAGTTTTAATAACCAAAGTTCAGCAGCACCTGGAGCTGCCCCAAGGGAAACTGAAGGTCATCTGCCCTAGAGTACAAAATCCTCCCTGGAAGGCAGTACCACAGCAACAGAACTCTGTCCATGTTACACGATATTTTAACTGAATATACAATACATCTTCACTTACTGAAAGATATGAATAAAATCAGCTAAATGAATAAGGTTTCAAGAGAAATCTTTGAATTTGGTGACTATTTATTCTAATGAGCAACAGCCTATTAAAACAATTTCTACAAGAAGTCTCCCAAACCAAAACCATACCTAAGCACTAGCTTGAAATGCTATGCAATACAAGTAACTTCAAGGCCTCCCTTGACTGATTAAATCACAAAACTATCTCTCCAAGAGGTTAAAATTTAATGAAAGCTTAGGCTTGGCAAATCCCATCAGATTGTCAAATATGGATATTATGTAGGAACCCCATCTGTTCATGCAGCAACATGAATATGCAACGTGACTGTTGCTGCAACACTTGCATTCACATTGCGGAAAATTTACAAGTAAGCAGTTCCTGACTATAATTAAATCAGAACAAAGTTCTGAAAACACATGCAAGAGATTGCTTGCCACAAATATGAGCTTCCACGCTGTAAGTTTGTGTTTCTCTTCCTGTCACATGCTGAGATGATGAAACTTTACAGCGGAGGTGTGTTATCCTTTCCACTTACATCGAGGTTTGTTAATCTTCCTCATTGGGCAAGGTACACTGCTCATTGCAGAGCAGGGAAAGGAGAGTGTGTGGAAGACCGCTTTCTGCCACGTGACCCAGCACGTTGGCCATAATGCTGTACAAATCAATTAACAGTTTCACAGGTAAGGAGAGCTGCCAGCTGGAGGCCACAGGGTTGGACGAGTTGTTCGGAAGGGCTGCATATTTGCCTGCAGACTATACACGTAACAACCGTGAACTAACTTTACCATCAGGGTTTGATATATTCTTCAGTATACCATACATATGTCAAGATTCACGCACAAGCTCACTCAATCCAGCAAACGTCCAGTTCACACCATTTTTTTTTTTTTTTTTTTTGCTTATAGATCAGATTCTGAAGTTTTTATTTCTGCACATAACAACATCCGACTGAAGATGGGTTTGGGTAAAGTGCTACATTCAGTGGAATGTAACCGCAGCCATGCTTTCCACAGCACTGCCAATTGTGTGTTGGCAGAGTGAAAACTGATGCACAATAAAAAGAATCAACTCCCTATACAGCACATTTAGGATGGGGGAGAGGCTGCCCAACTGACAACCCAATTGAGTGATTTGGCTGTAACTGAGCAAAAGAAACCACATGACCAGTTGTGAACTTTTTCAACAAGCATGCTCTACATTCAAGGTGAAAGTGACTGCCAAAACATAAATTAATTCTGTTTTTATGGATGCCAGACAGTTCTCTTGGAAAGCATCCGCAGGATGTTAACTTGTTGTAGCTATGTATAAATTCTTGATTAGTGGTAAGCATAAAAAAATACCTCCCATTACAAGATGAAACGTTTGACCAGCAAATACCCACAGCTTCACATTTCCATTATTAAACAAAACCTACTTTGTTACTTTTGAGAGGTTTGGGGGGTTGTTTCTTAAATGAAGCCTACATGTTTTACTCTCCAAGTTTCCTGCGAAATACTTGCTACTTACAAAAGGTCAGGAATTCACGTAATAGAAGCTACCTCAAATCACCAGGTAGCCAAAGTTCCTTTCTACCAAATACAACCAACTTAAACCAACAGTTGCATAGACTTACCAGTAACAGCCTGCTCAGCATATTAAGTATCATTCTCTAGACTTGAAAACCTAATTACAAAAACCAAATATATGCTGTAGCGCAATTTATGCTTCTCAATTTCCACAAAAGAGGCCCTGGATTAGAATAAAAGCTAAATCAGGGATAAGATATATTTGCAAATTTGTGTAAGCTCCTCCTCCCCAGCTTTTTTGACTCTCAGCTACAGCTCATGCTTCTACCCAGTGGCATCTATAGATGCAACAGATTGAAGAGAAATTAAGTAAACACTCAGTTTAGCAGAATATATCCAGCAGCTTCCAATCAGATGCAACAGGAATTAACAGGGCTGCAAAGCTTTAAAACGAGTTTTCCAATTCAAACAACAGAAACTCAATGCGTTTCAGAACAAGCTGACAACAATCTAGAAAATCACACTGGGTAACAGCACAACTGTCTCCCCTGGAAGAAAATACTAAAACCATGCCACACAAATTCTCGACTCTTTCTGATAGCATGCACAAGACATTTCTCATAATACTAGGATTAAACAGAGAACGAGTCTGCACAAACATGCACACAAAGATATACACAGAGCTCAATACATACAAGGAATAAACAGACAGATTGGATTTCTGTGTCTCTCCAAAACATAGCAGATGTTTCTTCAAATTCAAGGCATAATTATTTTTAATAAGGAATTAAACAAAAAAGGAACTACCATCTTTAAGTTAGGTTTTTGTTCTCTATTAACCTTTTCCAATAAACAGAGGAAGTTATGTTTCTCACATAAATCTTTTTAAAATGCCCACGATATCTTTACAAAGCATTTGACAAATGTGCAATAAGCATCTATGAAAGAGGAAGCTAGACCCTGACATATGAAACACCCTGGCCTACATTTCTCCAGAGGTCAAATGAAGGACAGATACATGAAAAGCACTATTTTGGCAGTATTTACATTTGTAGAGCAAAATATTTAGCTAACTTAGATTTCAACCTCTCAGAACAGGCACTTCGCAATTAAATGGGAAAAAAAAGCCTTCTGTCTTCCAAGCAATAGTCAAAATGCTCACCATCAGAAGGAAAAAAACCCACAAACGCCCAAAACCCAAACCCAGACCTTGGAATCATAAAAGTGTAAATAAAAGCAGCAGAGATGACTTCACATACCACTAATCATAACCAGAGAAAGTGAATAAATAATCTTTAGTATTTGGACAAATATATACCTACATATGGTAGGACTTTCACCCTGTAATACCATTTTTATTTTAGTTAGGTTTTAAGACCAAGAGAGGGTTTGAAATTAGGTGCAGAACAAACCCTCAGAAGTTCAGTCTCAGTTCTTCCAGGAACAAGTGTAGTTCTACCTTGCTGTCAATGAGAACAGATGCAAGTTGCTTAAATACCTCAGCTGACCTGCAGATGCAGGTTGCAATAAACATAAAACAATGTTTTCTATGTACACTATTATGTGCAAACAGACAGAACCAATCTACAATAAAGGTTAAGTGTTTACCATTGTGCTTATTTCCTTGTTTCATATTTGACCAAAAGCTTTAATTTGGAAGTACGATTTGGACGTAAGTAGTAAAACATTACCAGGGAACACAACTTCTCTCAGACCAGGAGGAAAAGAACACATCCATATTTCAGTATCAGAATGCAGATTTGGAAGCTGGGTAAATATATTCAGTCCATATTTTCCCCTGCGTCTAGTTCTCCCTTCTCTCCCAACAGAAGCAATTCTGAAAGTGGAGCTGTTCAGATGTGCAGTTAAGTCTTCAGTTTGCAGTAAGCGAGCACACAAAACAGAGGCAAGCATCGGTGCCAGAATTTGCAACTTCTGACAAAGAAATGGCAGGAAAGCAGTAGCCAAGTAAATGCCCCCAAATCCCTTTGTTAACATTTCAATGGAAGAGATACGAAAACGGAGAGGGGGTCCAGGCCAAAGTAGTGGTGCACAATGAGAGAAAATGGGAAGCTCCCAAGAGGGACAGACACATTCAACCGATTTATAATTTTAGGCATGCTTAATAATCTTGGAGTTCAGACAGAAAAACATCTCTTACGTACTTCCCCCCCTCCCTCCCCCCTGCCCCTCGCCATTGAGCTTGGTCAAACTGAGATGACAGATGATGCAAACACCTTTTTAATTCTCCATGCCTCCCCCGAGTTATTTTACACATTGGATTTGGGTCATGTGTCCATTGCCAATTAATGGTTACGCTTCCACAAACTTCAACTTTCAGGGTAACTTGTAAGCACTGTTTTTAGAGTATCACTTCAAACTACGAAGCTATGCGTCAAGGACGTTTCTCTGAAGCATATGACAAGAAGAGCAGCAGAGTATACTAGAATTCCTTTCCCCCATCCTCCAGGTGGAAATATGTTAAAGCATGCGCTACAATTTTAACTTTTTCTAGCACATACCTCCCAGTAATAACACCAGCAACAAGCTGTAATGATAACAAGAGCAATACATGCATCATCAAATTCTGATACAATGTAAGGGCCATCAGTGTATGAGCTATAAAGAGAATCTCCTTTCGCAAGAGCAAATACAGTCACAACGGAGAGAGAAAATAAATCCTTTGCAAAGAAAACCAGAAGTGGCATTATCGAAATCGTATTGTATTTGCTATGGATAACTTAACTATGAACTGCCAGGAAAATTAATTTCAAATCTACTTTAAACTGTTAGAATAAGTTACTATCAACCAACACTTACCACAATGAGTTTCAAAGTCCTCATTCTCACTGGTATTTCAAAGCTCTTCAGATTTTCACTAAGAACAAAACGTAACAAAAGCTCCAAACCTTCAAAACAGAACACCTAATCATAAATCCAATTTTCTAATTTTATTTTTTTAAAAATAACACTCTCACAAGCGCTCTCTACTACTCTGAGCTTTCTGAATGAACTCAATTTTAAGAGATAGAACCTGCAGCCTGCTAAATTATGGTAATTTGCAATTGAAACAAATACTTGCAGGTAAACATGCAAACATATCCATGTTGTGATTTAACATGTACGTCAAACTGAAAAGAATGCCATGACTAAGCTGAAGGACAGAAAGAGCACAAACGTTAAAAAAGGGCAACCGCATGTTATCAGGTAAGCCTTCTTACATACTATGGAAAAACATTTTAAAAATCACTCTTAAAACATGGAGGAAGGCAAACATACTGCTTCTTGACAGGTAATTAACCTGAGAAACAGACCAGAGCAAGATACTGAAGAAAAACAGCTAAAATCCCAAGCTTAATTCTTGTCCTCACAAAGACAAAGCCTGCTTCACTGGCAACTAAATGCCCTTAAGGACAGTACTCTATGTGTGGGAATAACTCCATATGTACGTAAGAACAGAAATTAGCATTAAAAATACATGTGTTATAATAAACTTGCACAGGTAAATATGCACTTCAGACATTAAGATCTTTAGCTAGATTAGGAAGAATTATTTTCTCCTCCTATGGAGTACAGGAAGCCTTATTAGAGCTTGCCTTCCTGTAAAACATCTGGCACTGACTGACACAGGCTACCTGACTAAATGAACCGTTCATCTAGTGACACGACAAAAACGTTTCTCTCCATGTCATGAAAAACTACACTGAAAAATACTACCCTATATGCTTCACATTTCATTCATCTCCGTATTGTATTTTAAATCACTTTAGGGATCATGAGGTGCTCTACTTGGACAGCTTTAGACACTGCAATACTCTTCCCACGGCAAGATTACTCAATGCTGCCACTAAAATACTGTTCCAAAAGGGTGGGGTTTTCAGCCTCCTCACCCATCAGAGCTTGTTGCAGGGAAGTGCAATGGCTCTAGTCACCTCTGGCTATGCCTTGCATCTGCAGTCACAAGCTTATAGGAAATACTCTCCTCTTTAAAAAATAGGAAGATGCTGGAAAAGATTTGGGAAATTTCCTGCTAGGAAGGAATATAGATAACCAGTGAAGCCTCCAAGACTTAAAGCTCAAAAGCTAATGGAATGGCTGGTCCCTGAAAGCTCACGAGAGCTTTTTCACAAAGAAGTGATAACCTCCAGCTGATTCTTACATTACTCGTAATAAAATGTATGCCGATAAATAAAGAGGTTTGTATTTCTGCTGCAGCAATCCAAGGGCTGGGAGAGGTGTGTCTAGGCAGTATTCACAAAAGCACCCTGGAGAAGAAAATGGACTGGAACATCATCGTCCTCTCACAGATGCCATCAAATTGCCACCAAAGGCACAGTGCTTTTGGCCACCGCAGAGAGACTGTCAATATGAGTTACTGGCAAAAATTACACCCGGTGAAAATACATTAGTAATTGATCCTTTCAATTATTATCAGAGAAGCAAACACTTGTCTAATTCTTTTTTTTTTTTTTAAGTCAGAAAAAGTGGCCCAAACCTGTTAAGACAATGGGATCCGTTTATATGAAAACAGTTTGGATCAAAGCCAGAAGACTCTCAGAAGATAAAAGATGTATAGATAATGACAAAAAGGAAAAAATGATTTGTTAATTATTTGCTATTTGGAACAGACAGGGGAAAAGTGAAGTCACCTCACAGAAGTTCACTTTTATCTATATGGCTTCCAACGCAAGAAAAACAACACACAGAAGCCCAGAACACCGCACTTTAGAAACTGAGTAATAAGCAAATCCCAACAACTTCATCAGATGAAACGATACAGAACCCAGAACCAGCAAACATACAATCTTCACTTTGTTCTTAGTTTTCTGTGTGCTTGTTCACTGTTGCACTTAATTTTAGAGGGGTGCTACATACCTGCCCCCCCCCCCATTTTAAAAATCATCAGCATAATCAAATCATGGAAGCCCATCTACAACATACTCTACTGATACAAAACTAGCTGTTGATATTCTAATATCAATTTAATACTTAAAGTGACTTAGTAAATGCCAAGTCAAAGCTCAGAACTTTTAAGTTCAGCTTAAGACTACTTTGAGAATATATGTTATTCTAATAAGCAAAAGCATTTTTACTATACTGAAATAAAGAGATTTAAATTGCAAGTATTTATTATTTCTATTACTAAAACCAGAAAAACATGGGATTGGCATTGCCACATAAAGTCAAATATTTAAAATCATAATTTCTTTTTAAATGTTTTTATTACATTTTGGACTACAATTTGTAAGTAAGAGCAGAGCAGATATAAATAACTGATCATCAACTTAAAAGCACAAAGGTTACTTCTGCTAGAACAAGGGTCATAGCTTCCTTTCCCCTCCAAAGCCCATGCCTCTGCACACACGCAATTAGTCTGAAATTTCCCTGTAACTATACGAGGAAACAGACGAGAACACACCTTCACCAGCGTAAGTCTGTGACCAGATCAGTTGCTCAGTTTAGAAGGACTACTAAAGTAAGGATTCAGATAAAACTCGACGAACATTTATGGCTGAGGTGAAGGAGGGATGGGGAGACAAATGCTGTTATGACTGGGCTGAAGCCAGTTGAATAACTTTTAATTTCAAAGCTACCTTAAGGAAGTTTCATTTAGTCTTGACTCCTCCATATTATACATTGAAACTATCATACATTGAAACTGCTCTTCTTCAATCTTGCAAACAAGAGGCCCAAATTCGCCACTGAGCTTAAAAGACTTCCAGAGAGCCAGGCAATGTACAAGGGATACGCGTTTCCAAGCCAAGAACTTCTTACCTCTGCTCACAGATGAAGCTGCCCCAATGAACAGTCCTTTAGATTTACATCACAATGGGTATTTCAAGCAAGAAGTATGAAACAAAAGCCAACTGCTACCTCATCATAAAGCAGTTCAGATGTGAGTAGAATGAAACTTACAATTTAGATTTGAAAAACAGTGTCTTAGTTATAAGCTGTATACCTATTATCAGCCAGGAGAAAGTATCGCAGTTTGAGGCTTTTTAACGTTGACTTTTTGCACCACAACTGCAATTAAAGTGCACCTTTCTGCAATTAAAGAATTGCCTAATAACAATCTGAAGATTTCCCCAAGAAGCTTGCTCTTCAAAAGGTGTTTAGTGGATTTCAAAAAGCTAAAAACCAAAACAACCACCACAAAAACCAACCAAGCAAATAAAAAACCTCAAATACTTCTGGGACCTCTGAAAATAGAGATGGAAACGCATTCCCTGCATTCATGGACGTGGCATCACAAGCATTCTGATAAGAAAGGGTATTTCACAGTCCTGCTTTGAAATGTAACCCCTTCCTTTATGGGGTTATGTGCTAAACCTGTAGAAAAATCTTTGTGTGAATTTTGCCTCATTCCATCTTAGGAAGCCAATTCTCCCAAATATGCTTCCACTCATTAATGAGCTACACCAAGGACAAACTTGGTCCTGCATGAACGGTCAAAGAAGTACAAAAATTAAAACCTGAAATATAGTACTTTCCAAATGACGACTTCTAAGGAAGACAAAGTTTTTATTAATCTAGCCTAGCATTTCAAGATTTATCCCATCATAACTAAATCCCATGGCACATAAGTAACTGGTGCTGATCTTGCTGCAGCTTCTCACGTTGAAAGGTACTTAGATCTATGAAATCACACAGAATGTGGTGGTTTATTTTAAGCATCAAAATTCAACAGATCACGTTATTGTGCCAACAAAAGAAAAACGGAAGATCTGGTTTAAGCAAACTTGTGAAAATATTTTCTCTCAAGTATTACCGTTTTCTTAACTTAAAATCCGTAACTCTACAAAGGAGTATTTTAAATTTAAGTACCTTCTGAAAAATAGAGGAGAACAAATCTCACAGTGAGAATATGAAGATTAAAATTCAGGAAAAGGTAAAAAGTAAATTTTCACATAACTTTCATCAGCTGAAAGAGTACTGACACAATGTTGAAAGATCTTTATCAGAGAGCAGCATGTTACCAGAACATGCCATGATGTCATATGTGATATTTTATATCTACATTTAATTAATTAATTCAAAATGCTGTTTACTGCAGTGATTCCTTTGCGTCAAAAGCAAACCAGGCCATAAACAGGTTCACACTCTGACACTGTTTGCTTATACACTTCCATGTTCTTTACCACACCACAAATTCATATCAAAACACACAAAACATCAAGGGAGAATAATCCGTAATGCCCAACATCCTAGCACAAGCACTCTGACTTGAACTTAACAAGCAATTGACATATCAGCATTAAGGCTTGCTTTCAACAACAGTAACCCACAGTATGTGTGTATTTACCTCAAGTGTATCATAAAGACATATCCACTGACACTGAAAATAACTAGGAAATATACGCATGACACGGAAAGTATAAACAAGCTGTACAGCAGGTATTATGGTTGGGTGGTAACAATAACACAGTTAGTTCATCGCTTAATCACAATGACTTGCTTCACAAATGATTAGTTCATAAAATGATAGTTTTCTTTCTTAACATAATTTTCTTCTCATAACAAAGTTTAGTATGAGGTAGAAACACACTTTTTCTCATGCATTTATAGTCAGATAGGCCTCGATGTTCATGTTTACATGCAAAGGAAACAGAATTCACTAAAGCTGTAATATTTAAAATAAAAGCTGTAACGGAAACTTATTATTTCCCAACCTTCACCAAAAAAAAATCGGCTCGCAAAATGCTTGCAAGCTGATATTCAAAGTTATTTAGATACTAAAATGAAGACGTTGCACTATGTTAAACTGTTTTAGTATCTGTACATCTTTTCTTGAAATGCGTTACACCAACCTCAGACCTCCCTGCAGTCAATCCATGAAACATTTAACATAGAAAAAAAAAACAAGGACCAAGGAAATGAAAAAAAAAACAAAACAAACACCCAAAACAAAACAACAAAACAAAAACCCAAACCCAATGAAATTAAAAAAAAAAAAAAAAAATTAAGAAATGTATTAAATCATTTAGCTATTTTTAATTTTTAATGCTTGCCATAAGAATAAAAAAAACGGGAAGGCATCATAAACACTAGGTTAAAATATACCCACCCCTAGCTGAAAGCTTTTTGGTGTTGATAATTTTGGCCGCATACTCTTGTCCTGTGGTGATTTTCATACATCTTCTGACGACGGAGAACGCCCCTCTGGAAACCAAGAAGCGGACAAAGTGTCAGTCCAACTGAAACACTTCACTGCCATTACCGGCGCGAGGGTTTTAACGGGTTACAGCGAGAGGTGTGATGTCGGCAGGATTTTAAAAAAAAAAAAAAAAAGGATTTTCAGAGAGTGCCGGTCAGCATTGATTTTATTCACCAAAACAGCCAACTCTGGTCAGAAACGCGGGTACAAGCCGTATAACCGAACCGATCCCCGACTGTAACGGGCGGAGGGAGGGCACGTTTTCACTACCCCAAGGCCGGCATATACCCGCGGCCCCGTCCCCGTCCGTCCGCCCGTCCGTCTCCCCCCCGCCCGGTGACACCGGCGCCCCGCCGCCCGCCCCCGCCGGGCCGCCAACATGGCGATCGGGGCCGAGAGTCGCCGGCCCCGGCCTCGCGCCGCCTCCCGCCCCGCCGCTGGGGGGCGCCGCGCGCCGCCCCGCCCAACGGCCCCTCAACCGACCGACCCCCCTCACGCACGCACACACACACACACACACATACACACACACCTAATAATAAAAAATAATAAATAACCGTAAGGCACCTCCCGCACCTCCGGCGTCGGGAGGCCGAGGGCAGCTCCACGCCGCCCGCCCGCAGCCTCTCGCCGCCCCGGGGCCGTACGTACCCGGGGGGACGGGCGGGCGCTGAGCCCGATCCCCGCAGCCCGCGTGTAACGCCCGGGTGTGTGTGGGTGTGTGTGTGTGTGTGCGTGCGTGTGGGGGGGTGGTTGTGCCAGGGCTCTCCCCCCGGTGGCCCTCCGCTTTCAGCACCGGTAAGGCGGCCCCCGGTCGCGGCAGGCCCCCCCCCCCCCCCTCCACCGGGGCTCACGCACCGAGCCCTCACAGCCGACGGCGCCTTCCCGCCTCGCCCCCCACCCCCCCGGCAACGCCGGTTCCCCAGCCCCGAGCCGGCTTGCCCCAACGGCGGGGCGCGCCCGGCGGTCTCCGTCCTTACTTCCCGAGCTCCTCGAAGAGCTGGTACTCGTCGGTGAACCGGGTGCAGGTGGTGGTTGAGGCCATCATGAGGACGGGCGGCCGCCGGTACCTCCGGCGGCCAGGGACGGCGAGGCGGTGACGGCGGAGGGGCTGTGAGGCGAAGCGAGGCGAGGCGAGGCGAGGCTCCGCGCCGGCTTCTCCTCCTCCTCCTCCTCCTCCCCGCCGCCGCCTCCTCTCGTGACGGGGCTGCCTCCGCGCCCTGCTCTCCGCCAGCTGGCGCGTCCTCCCCGCGCAGGTCTTCGGTCTTCCCTCTCCCCTCCCTTCGCCCTTTGGGGAAACAAATAAATAAATAAGTGCTTCTCTCTCTCTCAAGCCCGCCGCCCGCCGGGGGAGGTGGCGCCCAAAGGGAAAGCAAAACCGGGGCGGGGGGCGCCGCCGCCGGCCAAGGGGTGCCTCCGCCTTCCGCTCCCCCCCGCGGCCACTGCCAGCCAGCGGGGCCGCCGCGCCTCTGCCCCGTCTCCCGGTGCCGTGCCTCCCCCTAGCGACCCCAGCCCGCCGGCCGCCGCGGCCGCCCCGTCGCGGCTCAGCTTCCCTCCCGCCCCGTCGGGGACGCTTGTAGAGAGGGGAACCCTCACACTGCGGCCGGGGACCCGCGCTGCGGCGGGAGGCGGAGGGGGGTGGAGACGGGACAGCCTTCCCCTCTAAGCCCCGCTCCGCCGCACCGGGGACGGCGGCGGGAGGCGCTCGCGCCCGGCGCCGCTCGCCCTGAGGAAACGGATGCACCTGCGCCCCGTTCCTCGGCGACCGCCTGACGTCACAAACCGCCCGGCAGGAGCCGGTGAAGGGGGGGGGGGGGGGGGGGGGGAGAAGAACTGTGTGGAACGGCGCCGCGCGCGCGCGCGCGCGGCTGAAGGGGCCGGTAACCCGGCGGGAAGCGCGCGAGGCCGGAGGCGCCCGGCGGGAAGCGCGCGAGCCCCCGCGAGGCCGGAGGCGCCCGGCGGGAAGCGCGCGAGCCCGCGCGAGGCCGGAGGCGCCCGGCGGGAAGCGCGCGAGCCCCCGCGAGGCCGGAGGCGCCCGGCGGGAAGCGCGCGAGCCCCCGCGAGGCCGGAGGCGCCCGGCGGGAAGCGCGCGAGCACCCGCGAGGCCGGCCGCGCGCGGCGGAGGGGCCGCCGCGGGGGCGGCAGCGGCGGAGGGCGCCCCGCCCACCAGTCCCCCGTCCCCTTGGCGTCATCAGCGGCCCTGCCCGCGTGCGGGAGGGGAGGGGGACAGTGACTGCGCCTGCGCGCTGGCGGCGGCAGCGGTAGCGGTCCCGCTGTGCCCGGCCGCACCTGCCGGGTCCGGGGCTTCCAGGGGAAGGCTCCGGTCCCGGTCCCGGTCGCCCGGCGGCCTCAGGGCACCGCTGGGCCCGTCCCCGGCCTCCCTTGCTATGGCCGGGGCGATAAGCGGCTGGTTGGCGGGGACGCGCTGCCGTGCTTGAGGCGGCGGGGCGGTTCCGTGCGTGAGGCGATGCTCCCTGAGGGAGGCGATGCTCCCTGTGAGGGGACGGCGGGCTCTCGTCGAGGCCTCAGCGCCTCGCCCGGGGGGGGGGGGGGGGTCCTGAGAGAGGGACAACGGGCATAAATAGCTTCGCGACCACTGACTGTCTCCTCAGGCACGGATTCACCGTGAGACAACCGGTATTTCACGGTGAAGTTAGGGTCACGCTGAGCGCAGGTGGTGTCTCTGCATCCCTTGGCTCGTTTCTGGGGCCAGCTCCCTCAAGCCAGCCGTCGCAGTCGGTCACCCTGGGTCCGGGGGCAGGTCCAGCCTGAGGGATCGCGAGCGGGCACGCGAAAGGAGAACCGATGACCGGGGAAGTCACTGGAGGCGTCGGCAGCTCGGAGGAAGGTCAAGGTGTAGATGTCGGCCATATAGCCTTAAAGAGACGTGGAGACGGACGTGCGGCGAAGGGAGCACCGTCACACACCAAACCCAGCACTGCCAGGGAATGAGAATAACGCAGTATTTGCTGCATAGATAGAGGGGAAGGGTTGAGAACACAAAGCAGAGAGCACATGTGCGGTGATGAAGATAAAATGTAATAGTAAACAGCTGTCTCAGTTCTTTGACCTTGGGCTAATTTCTGGCCCAAATAAGGGCAGGCTTCTCTGTTAAAATAGCACGCAACCGCATCATCAAAGACCACGAACACAAAACGGGGGGTCACCAGGCCATCTGAGTTGTACTGAAATTCAAGAGAGAGCTCTGCAAGATACTTTAAATGTGTTTGATTTTGAAGTGTTTGGAATGTAATTGGTTTCATGTTTCTGAAAGCAATACTAGAAACGCTGTTGAAATAAAGCGTTTGTGTGTTGGAATTGGGGGGGGGGTGTAAGTGAAAAACATATGTATGTTTAGATTATCCATAAGATTTCCTTTTCTAAAACATTTTAAGTAATAGTGGCAGATGAAGAAATGCTAGTTGTTGGAACTATAAAGATTTTCAGAACCAAAACTCGCTATTTCCCAACTTTGAAATTTTTCCTTTAAAAAGCTTTTCAAATGCGTATGTGCCACCAGTGCCTTTGTAACTGCACTCTTATTTCTGGCCTAGGCTTTGCCAATGATTATTTCCTTCGCTTTGGGCAAGTTGTATCATTTTGCTTTTATTCCTTTCTGATAAACTAAGTGGTGGTGAGATAAGTTACAAGCTAAATTAACATCTGCACAGCGCTTTAAACATTTAAAACGTTGAGTATGTCAGTCTATGGTACAACTAGACCTCCATTACAAAAGGCAGCATGTAGCTGTAGTCTAAGTAAGTAGCCAGTCTAAAGCATCTCAATCTTTATTTTGATACGTGGGAAGACAAGCATACAAAATATATCCACAAAGGTTTCTTTTACTTTAAAGCTCCAGAGTTTCTAGAGTCAGGATCCAGAGCTGTGATCTTGTAGGAAGAGTTAAAAAACCGCCAGCTCTTCCCTGAACTAACGTGAACCCTTGTGTGCATACAATGTGAATGCATAAGCCTATGTACGAGGGTAATTTTCCTCTGGGTGAGGCAGCTGCACCTCATACAAATACACTAAATTCACGGCATAAAGGCAGCAGCGAAGGAAGTCTTTGAAACTTGTGAGCAAGTACAAAGCGTTTACTCGGTGAGTTCCTCTCCAGGGAAATGTTATGTGCAGCAGTGCGAGTACGAAAAGACTGGAGGGTGTTTCAATTTAGACCAGCAACTTTACACTGAAGCAAGAATGAATCTAAGATCAGTGGAAGGGAATATGCATTAAAAAGTATTCAGAACGGTAGCATATTTTTTAGTTCCCTCTAACAAAAATATAACATGTGAGTTGTGCATAATTTTGTATATATCTGCATAAATAATGCAATCAGCAGTACTGAAACCCCAGAGTGGTCTGATGATTATAAGTATTTATGAGGGCATGTCTGCCAGGTTCCTTATCTATATATACATAGACATCAAAATATTAAACATATTTCCCTGCCCTATGTCATTTTTTCTAACAGTATATTCTGACAACAAGCATTTGGCCACAACAGCTGTTAGTACTGTGCCATTTACTATTTAATAAAAAACTATTTAGAAGAAATTATTGAAGTCAATTCATTTTCTTTTCTTGCTGTTGTTTTTGTGGGTTTTTTAATGACATTATAAGGATGCATGATCCAAAATGAGATTTAAAAAAAAAATTCCTTTTGTTTTTTTTCCCATTTCCCAATCTGAAAAAAAACCACAAACTTATTATAGGAGCTAAGGAAAGAAAATAATTGTTTACAAGATCAGTATCATAGGACTTGGAGAATTTCCATCAGGAGACATACTAGGGAACTGATGAATAGCTTGGAAACACTTCAGTTCAGAGGGTTTTTTTCTTGTTACAACAATCATCTCTTAAATTTAGTTCACTCTTGAGCTGAAACAAAACCATAATTTGTAGCTGCCGTTTAAGCACTCCATACGTTCTCCAAATTCTTCCTGAGTAGACCAAAGCAGCCAGAATGGCAGCCAAGGATCTGGCCCACTAGGTCAACTTCTAAAAGCTGGTTAGAGCTTCAGGTTTCTCTTAAGACCACAGAAACAATTAATCTGTGGTTGATCTAGTGGATGCAGAAAGTCAGATCTCAATAATGAACCAAAAAAAGGCTTAAGAAACATCCCAGAGCGTGTTTCTCTTCTCCAGAAGTTTTTTTAAGAGAGCAGTAAGCAGTTCAAGTCTGTAAGAAACTGAAGAGCTGTTCCTCTACAGTTCCTGCAGTTTAACAAAATGTTACAGCTCAGTGGAATGAATTATATATTCAACTGTAGAATCTGAAACAACATTTATTGTGGCAAAGGAAATTGTGTTTGTTTTAAGAGTTTGCTATTCAGCAAGGTCTTTGCTTCATATGGCTTTATTTTTAGACAGCCAAAGTGAGGTTTTCATTTTATTTCTGATCTTGCAAATACAGATTTTCAATTTGCTTATGTTTTGAAGGAGTCAGAGGGCTTTCAAAAGGTCATTCGTGTAGACTTCTCATTATGAGGACTGCTAGGAATACTGCATATTTAGTTTGCGAACAAATCCAACAGCCATTTACAGCAGAGGTCTAGACAGAAAATGATTACGTGAGTAATCTTGGGTTCAGAAAAATACTCGCTTTATGATCAGGTGGTCTTGAACAGAAATCCTTGGTCCTTCCCAAGGTCACACGTATTCTTGTGGCAAAGCGCTTATTGCCTTGGGGCAACTGATCGAAAACATTGAAGCAGTTACAGGTACATTATTGCAGTAAAGCTGAAAACCTGTACTTTGATCAATAAAATATCCCTATCTTGTTGATTTAAAATGTGATGCAAATGCCTCCTTAATAGCACATTGAAAGGATTGTCATTTTTCCACAGAGGCTCGCATTGATAATGCATGAACTGGCCAAGAAGGTGGTTGTGGGCTTGATCTAAAGAGCGTCACGGAGGTGAAGGAAGCTGAGATCTGTGGAAAAAAGCACCAAAGCTAAACATTTCTACTAGCACGATCAGCAGGGAGGGCGGTGGGCAGGAGTACAATGGACAAGTCCTAGGAGAGGTGTCAAACTAGGAACAAAAAAGGAAGAGAGAGTGCTGTGTGGGAGCGAGAGGAAGGGAGAGGTGTTAGACAGCAGATGGAGAAGAGAAATTCGACCAATGGACCTGTGGCTGATGGAGTTACATGGCTTGTGTAGTGAGAGATGAGAAGAGAGACAGAGTAAATGAGTTTTATAGCAGGAATGGAGAATCACAGAAACATAACAAATGAAGAGGACAGGGAGCAAAGGCAGAAAACTTTTCCTAAGAAAAAGGAGTAAGTAAAGGGAAATTGAAAGAAAGTAAAACAGTTGTTAGGGTCAGAAACAAAAATAATTGATGTGAAAGTGGATAGAAAAATGAGTATCTGAAGACAGCAGGAAAATGGAGAGAGGTTAATCATTTAAAAGGTCAAACAGGTATGTGGAAACAAGATGTAAGAACAGGATAAAAAAAGGATCAACTGTGAGAAATCACACAGAAGACAATATATGGGTTTGCAGTTCATTGTAATAGTTTGAACTGGAGGCAACAGATTTCAGGTCAGTACAGAATTATCTGTTGCACCGTATGTTGTGTATCCCTTTTGTTTTCTCACTGGCGCTGTTCAACTTTCCTAAATAAAGCGGGGGGGCAGAAGCGCTGGTAACATCCCCTGGTCGGCGTGCCAGAGACTCAGTCGCTGTAGCCTATCATTTCCAGGTGATGACGGTGGCCTAAGATGTGTCCTCATGTCTTCTGCTGCAGCAGCTCCCTCCCAGACACCTTCTGATCGGCGCTGACTCCAGAAACTGGTGCCAGTCCCAGACATCCCAGGTCTCCAGTGAGTCGTAAAGAGCTGCGGTGCAGCTGCTGAGCAACCTGCCCCAGGGCTTGTTTTCTTTCCATGGAGAAGCTCTCCTGCTCAGTTCCTTGCTGCAGTTGTTCCACCATGTGTGCGTAAGCACTCAGAGAAGTAGATCCTTGAAGGTTCCCCAAAGAAAATTAATTATTTATCCATTATTTACACTCCTGGCAAGCACCTTACTACCTGACTATGGCAGTGTGTGTGCTTGCTCTTATTCTCCTGCTGGAGCACTCTTACGTAGGATTAATTTACTCTTCAGTGAACCAGAAAGATGTTGGCAGAATAACTCATTTGATAGCTCAGTGATTCTGTCACGCTCTTGGTATGCAGGAGACCAGAACTTCTCTCTGGCCTAAAAAAGCATTACTCCTGACAGACTAGGAGGCATTGCTGGCCACTTAACTCCTACCTCTAGAAGCACTACAGGGAGAACTAGGTGAAAAATTAATGCGGGGGGATTTTTTTAATCTTTGTGTGCGTGTGTGTGTGGCAAGGACAAAAATACAGGCTTAGCAAAACTGAGCTGGTTTAATTTGTTTGCGTTGGAAAGGAAACAGAAATGCTGTAATAGGATATAAGTTTCATCTCAGAATTTTAAATAATACATTTTTCTTCTTTTTTATTGGAAGGTATTTTTAATTAAGAATGTTCCTTTAAAATAATGCTTTTGAAGAGAGTGATTTCTTTTTAATGCACTTTAATTTTGAGCTGAGTAATTTTTTATGAATTCCTAGCAAACAAAATATTACATTATTTACACAGCTCTTCTTACAAGTAAGTAGCAGAGTCAGCAACGCTCCAAGAATTACACCTTTTGCCACTGACTTGCATGACATGGATTTGAATGATAGGTATTATTAAAAAAAAGGATACTTCAAGCCATGAAGGGATTAGTCAATGGGGCAAGGACTGGAAGGTGAGAAGGAAGAGCAGAACACAGAAAAGCATGCAGAAGGTTGCTATCTTAAGCAGTTAATGACTGAAACAATGTCAATGGGATGCCAAATTCAGGAATTCAGTGACAAAGTCAGCAAACACCACTGCTCTAAGCAATAACATTTTGAATGCTCAGATCTAACTAAGGAAGGACCAGTGATTAACTGAAAGTGTCCAGAATCCTTCAGTAAATGTATTATAAACTGTAACATTTAGGAGCATTACCACATAGTTACAATATATTTTTAAAAAAGGGAAGGGAGTACTTCTCCTTCTCAAAATTGAGCCATTGACCAGCTGGATTATTGTTGGTTTTGTCATCAGTTATATTTATCTGTAGGCAAATCACCCTTCCCGTCTGAGTTGAATAAAGACTTATCCCAGCAGCTACTCAAGTTAATGGGATTCTTTCCCTTGCTTTCAGTAGATCACCTGGTGGATGTGGTAAAGAGAACAGCTTGGACAAGTTGAGCTGTAAATATTCTTAAGCAGACAGGCCAGCTTACAGTCTGCCAAGATTACTGCTGAACCTCCAAAGTCATTTTGTAGAGGGAGACAGAAAAGATTTTTCCAGACTGCACTTTTCTTCTGGGCACTAGAGCCACAAGAGCCCCCAGACCAAATTCTCTAAGACCCCACTAGGCTGTAAACTGCTTATCCGTATTTGCTACATACAACATCCAGGAGCTGACATCCCAAATGCTGTCAATAACTATATATCGGGGTGTGCACACACACATCCACAGTTATGTTGCAGTTAGACAGTACAGTGAGGCACAGATAAGCACAAAAAAAGAAATTAAATGGTGAAAATTTTCCAGACAGCAAAAATATCTCTGATGTTAATTTTGAGAATTAAAATTGAATGATTCTGAGACGCCACTAAAGTGGTCTGGATTTTCCTCCCCATCAGCTGGCTAACATAGTTTACATTTAATAACTTTAAGACTTTCTTTGTTCAGAGTTGCCAACATTAACAAAAAACTGCTCTGGTCTGAAACACAGGAGTGACAAATACAGACATAACTGTTACAAATTTCTCTGAAGCTCATACAGACCCAGACCTCATTAAATTCCTCCCCACTCTCCTTTGAGGACGAATGAGAAAGAGATCTCCCACATAGAAGGGTCAGCCGTAGGTAGGATGCCAGGGAGATACATCATGTTGACAGAGCTCCTTCCAGGGAAAGGTAAAGGAAGAGAAACAACACAGCTCACCTGATCAGACCCCAGAAACTCAAGTTACTTTTGGAAAATTGCTCATGAAATCTGGTCTGTACAAGGGTATATATCTGTTCCTGACAATGCTGATTTCACACGTAGGAGCAGTTGAACTCCTTCAGCTGAACTAGTATTGACAAATATAAGCAGATCAATCATTTAATTGAGAGACAGCTTTAGGGTCATTGCAACCTCACTTGCAGAGTTTCAGGAGGCATCAGGCCTCCAAAGTGTGAGCAAAAAACCCAGCAATGTTGGAGGTGGTGTGCTGGAGGAGGCGGCATGTGTGGCAGAAGCTGAAGGAGCAGAGAAGGGATGTTCTGAAGAGTGAGTGCTGGCTCCGATGTGCTTCTCTAGCTTCCTCTTACCTATTTTCCAGGGTTTTGTTTGTTTGATTGATTTCTGTGGTTGCTTTCCAAATGTTTCTGGAAGTTTTAGCACCAGCCTTGAGCCCTGTGTGACTGGATGACTCAGAAAGGATAAATATATCCCCTTCCAGAGTTCCCAGAGGTTTGTTACTTTTGGTTCAGTGGTGATAGACTCTGAGAAATACATGCATTTCTCTGGTGTGGTAAGAGGTCTGATTTTAGTGTTACCTTGTCATATAAATTCAAGAGAAATATATGCATCTGGAAAGGCTGGCTATGACAACCTCAATATCGTCAAGATTATGAATTAACTATGATCTCAGCTGACATACTCCATAGGAGCTCACCGGTCTACAAACGAAGTCGAAAGCACAGGAGTCTGCATTCGCTCCTCTGCTGTGCTCCCCTTGCATTAAGCAAGCTCCATAAAGGCATCGGAGAATGCAGGCAACTCCAAAATGCTACAAACCCACGTGACTACATGCTGCTCTTATGAATCCGGTACCACAGCTCCCATAAGAACTGGAACAGGAAGAGGCAATGAAAAGGAATGGGAATAATACGATGTGCTTCAGTTTTTCCTAAATCAGCCCAAAGCCTGCTGGATATTGTGGCCAGTTAATCACAACGAGGAGCAAACCCTCGGCTGGTCTAACCAGGGACTGAAACTCAAGGATATATAACAGAAGTTCAAGACAGCTCCATTCATTTGGTAGAAACCGCACGCAATCTTTTAAGTTGTGCTGAATCTTTGTTCTAAACGCTTTTTGGTGATTGTTTTCTAAGTATTTTCAGGCATTTCCTCAAACAAATGAGGGAGGTGACTCGAAGGAATTTCATCTACCATGCGTTTTAGACTCAGAGCATCCTTTTGATGAAGAAAGTTAAAGAAGTAAATCAATAACAGTGTCCCCTGCTTCCCATACACAGGCATTCCCAGCACTGGAGACGAAAAGGCTTTCCAAGAGAAGGTGAGGTCAGAACTAAGCAGTAATGGAGTTAATCAGAGCTGAGAAAAGAGGCAGGCTTCCATTTTATGGGGGAAATGAGTCAATGTTGAGATTTTAGAAGTACAGGAACATTCTTGGAGTGGTGAGAAAAGAGAAATGTATTGATGGCAATAGTTTGGACAGATGGAACCGAAGAGGGGAGAAAAGATTTGGTCAGAAAAGGGGAAGATCTTGAAAGAACCAGTGCATAGGCTAGTGTTGAGAGAGTGCTGACTAGGAAGAAGGCTGACTTTTGAGAAAAACACAGTTGTAAGACTTGTGGAGGCTTTAGGTATGAGGAGAGGAGAAATGCAGTAACTGGTTTCGTGACCTGGACAGCAGGGAGTGCTAACAATAAGAGAAAAATGAAAGGAAATAAGAATAAAGGTACGTACAACGTCCGAACAGCTAGCCTGTAGACTAATTTAACTTTGTCAGAATGCCATTTCTTAGGTCTTCACATGTTGTACTCAGCATACTTCAGAATACTCAGAGCAACAAATATATTCTTATTTACTGGCCAAAAAAATATCAAGTAAAAATGATTCCTTGAATTAAGTGCAAATTGTCTGAATCAGTTCACCGGGACAAAACTATTTGAATAACAGAAGTTTCGGTTTCCTTTTCAAGAGGAGTTACTTTGCAAAATGTCAATTGGTAATGCAAGAAACCCCCTTTTCTTTTTGTTTTTATCTTTTGTAAGAGTGCCAGCACTTCCCAACATTTCCTTTACTGTGTTATCTCGAGCTCCACAGAATGCTCACTGTTGTAGCGCAAAAGATTTTGGGAAGGGCACAGCTGTGAATGTGACCACTGTGTTTCAGTTACATGTAACATGGTATTTGTTCTCCCTGCTTTTATGGCACAAAAGGCTACTGTAACAATATGTACCGTTCTCTGGTTATTGAGCAAATTAAAGACGAGCCTGTCAGTTCTCTGCCTATGTTGTCTCCACATATACATTGAAGTGCAAAGTGTTTGCTTCTTGCTTACGTGTGGGTCAGTTGAGGGCAAGTATCTTCTCCAGCCTAGCCATTCACCATCCCCTTGCTCGAAATGAAGAGAGTCATTTCACAGTGGAACACTTGACCAAATGAGAGCATTTCCAGGTAAGGCAAAATCAGCAATTTCAATATTTTTTTCTGCTCACCTTTGCAATTCAGAAGCAGCATGGATAGCTTACAGAAGGAGTGAAGGAAGAAGGCAGGCCTTTCCCTTACAGCCATCCGAGTACAGTCCGTCCTTAGAGGGACACCAGCAGTTCCCATGCAGCGGCCCTTCGCCGAAGGGAGCGAGACGAAGGGTGACCTTAGACAGAAGGCAACGCCATACGTGAGCCTCCGGTGCAATCGGAATTAATAGGCAGCTTTATTAGACACCTGTTTGGAAAGAGCAAATAATAAATAACTGGCCCCGACAGCTACTATGCCAGGGCGCATACGTACCCGCGGAGCACCATCTGAGAAGCTCAGAGGCTGTGGCTCACCAGGTTTGGGTGGGATGGGCACCCCTTGGGTTGGAGATTCTAGCAAACAAAGTTGTTGCAAACAGCTTTCAGAAATACCCTGTTACAGGAAGGAACTTCAGCTCAGCCTGGGTTTTTGTCAGCTTTACAGCGCTATCTTCCTTTCAATGTGTTAGCACTAAGTAACTTGTATAAATAATCAGAAGGAATTTTTCACACGTGGAGCACCAGTTTTTCTCTTTGAACTGTGAAATATGATGGATGTGGTACTATCATTTTTATTTCAAGCAAAATTGATAGCCAATACTGGGCACAGAAACCTGCTGAATTAGATTAATCTCCTTAATTATATCTAAGCTTTGGCTCAAGTAAATATTTTTCTAGTAATTATTATGAAATATAGTGTGATTCATACCTCGAGTAATGATTGGACATACGCAATGTTTTCACGTATGCTTTATGTATACCTTTACTAGTTATTTTGTCTGTAAATACGGATTTAACACATTAATCACCAGAACTAATCGGCTATCTTTTTTTTTCTCTACTTTTTTTTCCTGAATACATCTTACCACACCTCAGAGTACTGGTTATTGGGACAAAACAGTACCAGAAGTGCAATGATAGCCACAGTCTGTACTGCAGGAGCTTGGTAGTTTAAGATCAACGGGAATTACTCGTGTACAGTCTGGTTTTTACCCTCACTTACAATATGTGAATATTCAACACCATCTCCTCCAGTTGACACAAGCTATAGGTAAGCTCCTTCCCCATCCTGACTTCTGTCTAGAGAATCTTTCTGATTCAGAATTGCAGGGAGGTCTTTCCATTTATGGAAAAAAAAAAAAAAAAAAAAAGACTGGTAAAATCCAGAGGAAAACAAAAACTGGTATTTCCTGGATGATATCCTGCAGAGAAGTAGCTTCTCAGTTTCTCCATTGGAAAACCATCTTTCCTTCAGCTCATATTTTTTTCCTCTGTGATTCCACCTTCCACGGCTAAGTACCACAAAGGAGAAAAGAGCACCTAAATAGCTTAATCACCCTGGAAGGCTTTTCTGTCCCAGCCTTAGTCATGCTGTAGTCACGACCTAGCTAAGTGTTTCTTCCTTTGAACGACAATACCAGAAGGCCCAGGAACAGTTTGGATTTTTAGCACTCTGTATCAAAGTGGTGTCACAAACAAACGACTTCTCCATGCAAACGAGTAGTCTGACTGCAAAATTATCATTGGAAATTACTGGTCCATTCACTTCTCTCATGAATTTTGGCCATCAGCATAAAATGCCAGAAATCAATTAAAATACGACCGACACATGAAATGAAGTATATATAAACCCAGCAGGAAATGGTAACAGTTATTAATAGACAATAGGCAGACAATAATTCAATGCACTCACCAACAAGGAAGCTTGGGTTGCTGTACCCTGGGAAAGACAGTGATCTGCAGTATATACATAGAGCAGACTGTAGCTAGATGTACCATCACTGCAGGTAGGCAATGCAAAGGGCGGAAAAAACACTATTACAGAGGAAAAAAAGTGACATCAGACATAGGAAAAAATTTCCCATATTTAAACATCATTTCAAGGTAACTTTCAAATATTTATAAGGTATTTAAAATGTAAACAGCACTTAAAGATTTAGACAGTATTTGAAGTATTTTAAAAGTTTTTGAAGTATTGTAAAAGTATAGATTTATACTAGTATAAACTGAGGATAATCAGAGGACTGTGAATGAACTTTGTAGGTCTGATGAAGTCTGCCCTACAGTGAAATGGGTGACAAAGTAAGTTTGTATCCTATTGGAACCCTTCCATACTACCACTACAGAAATACAAAATAGCGTTACTACTCAGAGGAGCTGCTATATCCCTCTTCCTTCCCACCCAAATGACGTTACGGAAGAGCAGTAACAATACAGACAAATTATACTACTAGTGAAAAGATGTGTTTAAGAGAAAACTCATTTCATGTGATGCGTAGGAGTAGGAAAGCATGCTGGTACTTTATTTTAGGAGAATATTTTGGTATTATTTGCCACACTGTGGTTCCAAAATACTCTAATGAAGTTAATAGTCTGGAGAGATGTGTGTATGTATATTTTTATATGTGTGTGTATATATATATATATGCATACTGATATATATGTACACACACACATATAATGGATAAGAGATTTCTAGTTCTTGATAATTAACTGGATACATGTGGAAGACATCTGGACCACCCAAATTCCTGCTTGGTTTCTATAATGTCTTGTTCCTTTCAACAGTTGCTGAATCCTAAGTTATCACCACTTTTTAGGCACGCTTGCTATAATTACTGTGGTGCTGGGACGCTGTGCATCAAATCTCTATAAGCCCTTTGGCTGCTTCCTCTGGGTGCTTTAACAATGAAGGAACTGAAGTAGAGTTTTCTTTTATTGATATAAACCCTTCCTAGCACACTGTGCTGGATAAATCAGGGTTTTTATCATCACCTAGACAATGTAAAACGACAAGGAGCGGAAAATAACATGGAGTCAGCATGGCTGAGTATAGTATCTGTTGCCAGATGAAAAGCAATATAAAAGAGCATAACCCAAAATATCCTACCAGTTGCAAAACTGCTGCAGATGACAGAGGCAATCCATGTGATGAGGTGCCTATAGCTGTGTATACGTAGGCTGTGCCTGGCTCCTGCACGCTGCTATACCCGCTCTCTGTGTCAGGGGCTAAATTCCTTTATGTACAGGTCATGATGCTGCCACCGCACCCTGCTTTCCTCCTACGCTGCTGCTACCGCTCTCGTAGCTTCCTGAAATTTAAGAGGTGACTCAGTTGGAAGCAACTTTATGTATTTCTCTGCACAGACATGAGGATGTGTGTTTGTAGATAGACAGCTGAAGTGTTCCATTCGATTGCTTGTGTGAGAATCCCGGGCTCCTTCATTAAGGACGCAGTTCTGGAGTGACAGCCTTGATTTAACATCAGCAACAAAAGGTTATAGATAACACTGATCAAACAATAATTGCTGGCACTGTGCATGTTGAGAGGTAATTTCATGGTCAAAGATTAAACCAAGAGGCATTAGAGCTGTGCAGTCTTGACCAAGAATTTTCATCCCTTTAAATATTATTATATACATGTAACTACAAACCTCTGGAGGGATCCTTCTTCTTATAGGCTCTGTTTGCTGCTGCATTTGATGTATCAAAAGGAAAATAACCTCACAACTATTAGGCAGTAGTTGGATTTCATCAGGAGAAGTTCCTGGTGCTGTACATTGCGTTACTGATGCCCAGCGTTAAGAATAGAGGCACTGCACAAAGGGCCACCCCAGATAAAAGCTTCTCTCCTAATGGAGTGCAATTTTCTCTCCTTCTGTATGGCAGGGAACAAAATGTCATCCCCATTTGTTTCTCTCTTTTTTTTTTTAAAAGTTACTTAAAAAATGTCAAACTGTGTAGGTGCATCTGTATTGTCATTTACAAAAGTAGAGATCCGTGCCTAACCCTAGTACATGATTTGTATCAGTGTGTGTCACACAGATACTTTCTGCTCGTTCTTTCTCCTTAAAATATATTCTGTTTGTATTCATTCAAAGCCCATTTTTTAAATGAAAAAAACTTTCTGAGATTTCACAAGGCACAGAAACAGGCCACTTTGAATTTTTTGTCAGTATTTGCAGGGCAGGTATTAAAGAACCTTACTTTAAAGTATCCCTTTGAACAGCAGATCTGTTGAGTGATTCACTTCCAGCTCGTTTCTGCTAGAATTCAGATAAATGAATTGATTTTTTTTCCCCCCTTTTTAATCCTATTTGAGTTTTGAAAGATTGGTAATTATTTAGTCTTTGTTTCATGTTACGTACTGCTAACCATGGATTTGTTTGGGGTTTTTAATGTTGTTTTTAGAAAACAGGAGGTGTCAAACCCAAACTAGGTTTCATAACAATGCCATTACATAACCATCCAATTAGTAGCTTGTTTGCTGCTATTAATAGCAGCTTCCACATCTAAATCGCTTTGTGTAGTGCTACAATAACTGGCAAGAAGAGGCTTCACATTAGTTATTCATTCTCAGAAGAGAATAAATGAACTTCATGGAGATTTATGAGACGCAGAGTAATGTGCTGTTTATTAGTTGCCAGGCTGCTGCCTGTTCAAATGCTGTTTGCCTTTCCGGGCTCAGAGGAGATGTTCAGACCCGGTGGACTGCTGTTGCAAGCCTCGTATGTCCGTAGATATCTTATGTGCATCTCATACAAAAGGCTACGAGAGACAGAGCTCACACCAAGGTAGTCTGAAGCCAGGAGCTCTCTGAAGTCTTTTTCTTTGGAACAGTATCTATAATTTGGTATAATGTTGCATGTTTACGTTGACTGACGTAATTAACTCTGCAGTGATGGTGATGTTTAACTGTGGTTCAGCTGGAGCTCTACCCCAAAGTTCGTTGTCATTGTCCTCCATTCCAGCTGCTTCATAACGTCAGCTATGGCTGGTTGGACGTTTGTCACGCTGCCACCACTCGAGCACAGACACATACACAGAGGAATCCGAATTATCTTTCAAAAAAGCTCGACTGGAGTTTTGATCATATTAAGCCACTTGAGCTGCTGACCACAGAATCTGATCCAGAACTTTTTGTAACTTTCTGTACGAGACTTTTTTTTTTTCTAAAGGAGAGATCAGATATGATTTTTTTTTTTTTTTTTAAAAAAAGCTACTATAAGAGTTGCAACATGTGAGCTAGTTTGATCTTACCTTCCTCTGTTCCTGAATTCCAACATGGAAGTAATGAATTTGTGAAGACATTTTTCCATGGCCTGATGAGAACCTCCCACTCTTCATCACAGAAATTTCCTTTGGGTCAAATTCAGATATATACGTGCTTCTAAAATAATTTCTTCTCCTGAGGTCCACATTCTCCTCTCCTTGGTGTATCTTGCTCCTGAATTTCAGGCTGTTTGAGGTATTGTACCTCTCATGCTCTCCATCTCTTCCCTGGATCATGCTCCCCATCAGCTGCTCTCTATGGGGACATGACAGTCTCTTCCACTCCTTTTCCCTAGGCACAAGTTGCTTCAGAATTAAGGATTTACTTACATCAGTACAAAATGAGTTGCATAATTAATGGTCTTGACTGAATATTGATTCAGGTTTCTGTTTCTGCATTGCTTCCTTGTTGTTGTAGTTGTTCTTCAGACCCTCTTTATTTGACCTACAGATATGTGTCCTCCCTGGGGAAAAGAAAAAAAGAAAAAAAGAGAGAGATTTCCAGAGTCACCTACATGAGTTAGTTAAAATACAAAAAGAACATGCACATTCTTTCATGGGCATATTGAACCATACAGTGTAAATCACTAACAACGTTTTTTCTTTGGTCTGTCATTTCATTTCTTCCTACTATCCATGTTACTGCTTTCCTCTCTCTTACTGTAAACTATTTAAAGTTAATAGTCAATGTAAAAGGTAAAACTGAAATATGAAAATGTGTAATGTGAACTCTTTTTTTATGTCTCTACATAATCTCCAGTGTTCCGCACAATAATATTTTTCTTGTATTTTTCTTCCAATCACAACAATATATTAATTTTGTACGTTCACATACGAATCATCCATTTCAATGAGAATCATGATATATTTGGGCCTTTGTTACACATTTATATACCTGCAGAATATGCAAGAGTCCCAAGTGACTTGTGTACAACGACGGTGAAGATGTGGCCTCTTCACCTTTCACATTTATGGCTAACTCTGCATGAAGCAAGTTATGGCTCTTTTGGGTTGCTGGTGGGAAAGTGGAGAAAAAAATGTTGGGCTGAAGATGAGATTACAGCACTTTTTGTACTTTCACACTGAAGGTACAACTACTCCAATGTGTGAAAATGAACAAATGTACAAATGGCAAGCTGAAAATCTGATATTGCCATTAATGGAATGCTATCTTTCGGTATCTAACGGAGATAAAGCTTCCTCGTGGCACAAAGTTACTTCTCTGACTGCTCACAGAACAGAACTAAATGCTGCTCCAGTGCCTGACTTTTTGCCCACTGTTAGATTTCTGTCTTCCCGACAGGTAGAAAACAGCGGTCAAGTTTTCTTTCTGAAAAGGCTTTAAAAGATATTGCCTTGGTTTTGACAAATTTCATGTAAAAAGGGGGATAAACCTAAATTAAAAGCAAAGGAAGATTTGAATAACGGATTTTCAAAACTCGGTAAGCCATTCAGAACTGGAACAGTCGGAACAACTCTGAATCCTGTCTGAGTTTCAAAAGAGACATTGCAGGGATTGCATTAAATTAGGCCGCTATTCTCCCATTTTGCTGAAAAAATGAGTGTCATTTTTGTGTTGAATACCTGGGCATGATAAGCTTTAAAAATGGCTGGCAAAGTACTTGGCATAGAAAAGCAGGCTTCCCACTTAAACCCAGCGAACCAGATTCACCTTTGGCGTAGATCTGTCGAGTGAAAGACTTACAGAAAAATGACTGTGACCCATTTTGTTTTATAGAAAATGGGGATCTGATGCTCTCAGATAAAGAATCGTATATTGTTGGAGTGCTCAAAGCTACTTATATGAGAGAAGATTGCTTTATAAGTAAGGATTTGTAGGATCAAACTAGCGTAAGAGCATAAGAAATGCCCTGCTGCATCAAACCATCAGCCCGTCCAGCCCCGTGTTTTGTCTCTCACAGCGGCAGAAGGAAAAGCCATGCAGGCATCGGAGCACAGAGCCTAGTCCAGTGCCGTCCCCAAACCACATGCACAGCTGACTTTTATAACAGTACAGATTATATATTGCATATATAAATAGTCAAGAGGGGATGGGAAGAGAGCGAGGGGATAATGTGAAATTTTCCCATTCACAGAGAGCTATATTGTGTCTTGGAAGATGTCTCTTTAACGGAACCCATTCAAAGCACTCACAAATAGTTCATTCGATAGTTTACTGAATTCTTGATACGAAGGTAACTTCGGCCACTGTTATAGCTGCCAATTTGGTAAAACACACTAGTAGCCCACAGTAGCCTTCATGTATATGCATAGAATTGTCTGGCTTGCCCTCCTAGACAAACTAATTTCTTATTGCACAGCGGTCGTCTTTGCCAGCCGTCACTAATGGGCTTGTTAGTGGGAGCTGCAAGTGATGGGCTGTTCCTCAGCCTCGACCATCACTTCCCTCAGCAGCAGCAGCAGGCCAGCTGGCTATCTTGCAAATGAGAGAGGCATCACGTAAGCTTTTGGGTGCCTTGACGCTGGCTTTATCTGCTTTGTATATAGCACCGATAGTATTTCAGACACAATTAAAAAAATACCAAACCATTCAAGCTGCATTTCATCTGGCAAACCTACAAGTGAAGGATTAATATGCCCCAAGAGATTCTGAGAGATAAAAGCTTTGTGTTTAGTTCAACAGCCCTGCCAAAGGGTTTAGAAAGGCTGCTTCTGGAGCGTTGAAGTACAGCCCTCATCTGCATTTATAATTTACCATCTCTGGAAGTATGAACAACAACAGCTTATGAATAAACCCACCCATCATCTGTAAAAGAATAAGCTCCTCCATCGTGTAAGATTGCTTCTTTACTTTAGGATGTGGAGATGGGACTCTACTTGTATCGTTTCTTTTATCACCTTCCCAGTCTCAGCTGAAAAATAATAAGACACCTATTTGACCTTGAAACCTCTGACTTGAGGAAAAGATATTTTCTAGATGATTAAAGCAAAAGAGTTCTATGCAGCTCTCTGCCCTCCCTGCAGTCATTTTCAAGGTTTACTCATTTCTTTTCAAAGCAAAAAAAAAAAAAAACCAAATTAAAACCACCAAGTATCAGTAATGGCGCTGGCTTTACCAATTACATACATTTGGGGAAGTTCACAGAAACATTACAAGTTTCTGATGTGAAAAAGACAATAATAAGAAGGAGAGGGCTTCAGCTGAGACAGACACTTTCTCATAGTGTGTTGTTCTTAACAGGTAGGGTTGAATATCAGTCCCTAATATTTCTCCCAGTACAGCACATTTGCTTTGCCTTTCAGACTTTTTTTTTTAAGGTGGATGAATATGTTTAATAAGTGAACCACTCGTAAGGGAATTATCTCCTGTGTCTCTATAGAGGGAAGGCATATGCTTTTACACAAATTATTTATAAGCAAATGCCACAGTTGACATTACGGGCATTATAGATACTGCTCGTCAGTGCAAATTTTTAATCAATTTGAAAATTTAGGTTACAGTAAGCTAGTGAATGGAATAACACAAACCAGGGAGATTCAAGGTACAAGAAGCTCCCAGTGTTCCTAATGATTAAACAGGAGGCAAACTGCTCAAGATCCAGATGTTTATCTTTTGATGTTCCTAAGACAACACCGGCTGCTCTTCTCAAAGGTATTTTCATCGTATCTGAGTTGCTAGGTTTAGTTCAGAGGTGACTGCATGAAACGTAATGGTCTGTTTTATGGAGGGAGACAGGCATGGTGATCTATTGATCTCTTCTGGCTTTAATAGCTGCGACCAGAGAATTTAAATGTTGCCAGCAGGTAATGAGTTTATCGCCCAGAAGCTGGCTTTTTAGGGGAGCCTGGGTTCAGTCCTGCCTGTGATTAATTGCTGGCTTTCCAGCCAAGCCTTCTGGAGAGGTTATCTGCTGAGAGCTTGAAAACTACCTGGTCATCATTAAAACTGAAAGAGCTCATTTCGAAAGATAGCGGTAGGGAATGAATGGGCTCCTGTAGGAAATCCTGGATCAGAGAAAATAATCCAGTTGATATGCAATTCGAAGGTATACAATCTGCAAGGATAATCATGTAGGAAACAGATAACCCCTGCAACAGATCCAAAGCCAAGAGATGATTGGCATGTTAAGCTTGTGGCCAACATTTTTAGTTAAAAACTAAACATAAAAAACTAAAAATAAAGAAAAATATTTTTAAAAATTAAAAAAACAGTGTAAAAAAACTGGACTGTATTTCCTATTGAGCCAGGAAAAGGTTTAGTCTTTCTTGAGAAAAAATATTAAATAATTGAAGAAACACTGAGGGTACTGCTGTACAGAAAACATGTTTATAAGATCATTATATATTTGTATAAAGGACTATTTTCAGCTTATGAGTTTTATATTTAGATAAGTTTTCTCAGTAAAGGAACATCCAAGTATTCTTGATAGGGTTTTTTAAAGATACTGGGGGGGGGGGGAGGATTATCTGTAAGAAATTTTACACTGAAAAAACATGAATAAATTGATTAAGATAATCTATAGCGGCCTAAAACAAAAAGATTGCTTGCCGCCTAAAATGCACAAATGCATAAGATGAGTTATAATGCTACCAAATTAATGGCCTCTGAGAGAGTGAACAGGAAACAGGCTGATGAGAGAAAAGTGTCTAGAACAAGTGTGTTTCTATTTCATGACATCAACAACAGTCTGTATTTGCTCACTGTCCCATCTTTAATTAATTTAGAAATACTCTTGCTTAACTGAGTATTTGCTAGTTTGTTTCTTTTTGATCAAATTCATAAAAATGAACAGAATAGATTGAACCTACGAAATTGCAATGTGCAGGACAACATTTGAGGCAACAGGAAATCTCAGCAAGAAATTTATGAGCTACTTGGTTTTCTTTCCGATTTTTCTTATCTGATTCCTTTGCAGGGAAGTGGGCCTACAGGCCTTGTCTTTGATCTAGCATGCCACACACAGGAATTAAATGTATAAGACTAGAAGGATGCTTCTGGGCCATTTTAGCCTTTAATAATATGGCCAGGCTTCACCTCTCATCTCCCTCTGCTAATCAGATTAAAATTCTACTCCATGCCAATACAACATTAACAGTTAGAAAACTTTGCTTAATATCCAGCCTATACATATCCATTTTCAGCTTGGAGCCATTTGTTCTGTTCCAGTGTTGTCCTTTAATTTCCATTAAGCTTGTCCCCAAATGCTGTTAATACCACTTATGTGTCGAGAGTGCAATTGCATCCTCTTTCCATCTTTGTTTTTAGTCTCTGATCAGAAGATAGGTTTTCCTTTTCTCTCTCATCCTCGAATCTTCCCCTAGCAGCTGTTCAGATTTTATTTTCTCTTTCTCAAATACGGTAAAGCCAAATTCTATGCATTACTTATAATTACATGTCTAAATCTCATTATAATTATGATTGGGGGGGGGACATCTCACCAGCCCTTCTCTATTTCTGCTTAAAATAGAAACCCATATTTATATTTGTATCTATTCTGATAAATCTTAGTACCACAAATCCCATATAACCATCACCTGAATAAAATAAAGCCAAGCCAATCTCCACATAGTTGTTTCCAAGTGATGATGGAACCTAGATTCTCAGACATCCAACTAGAGACAGCCAAGATTCAATCCAAAAGTCCCAAAGAGGAGACTCCCCCTTCTCCATGGAAGAAAAGAGAGTTTGGACTGTGGCATGAGTAGAGCAGAGCAGAGCAGAGTAGACCAGATTTTTGACTCATCAAAGTTTTTCCTCTTACCTGTCTTCTGCTTTCACTCATGAACAGTGATAGACAGAAAAAATTGTTTCTGTGGGAAACAGTTGTGTTTCCATCCCCCATTTTGTTTAAAAAAAACCAAACTACATAGTGGTTTTTTCCGTTTAGTGAACTAGTAGACCAGTTCACTGTATATATATTACATACATATACACTGATATATATCATACTGATCTATTTCCTAACCGATCATTTCTTAAAAATAGTCTCAAGTTTCTGCTGTACAGCTTGTAATGAAATACCAAGGCCCCAAATCCCATTTTTTTCTGACTTTAGCAGCGTATTACTGTATTTCCAGGGGAGATATAAATGAGTTACAAAGTTTGATTGTGCAATAATAGCTGTTCAGGGATTTACAACCCTTGCTATCTCTTTGTTACAAAGGTACCTGCCAAACACGTGAGATTTTCTTTCAGGAAAAACAATTAGCCATGCACAATGAAATCACGGATTACTGCTATTTTGGAACTTTTCCGAACTTTTGGCAGGGTTGCTCTGGAGACCCATATAACCTCTCGCTGCAAGCCTCTGGATGGTTGGGACCCTATAAATATCAAGGTCAAGAACAATCTCTGCTTATAATTGTCCAAAGAAATACATTTCTGGCTCCTTTCATGATGTCATTGACCTTGAGAAAAATAATTGCTAAGGTTAAAACGCCTCTTGGTGATCTGTCGAGCAGTAAAATTGCTTACTCACAGTCATGACAACCCCCCCAGGGCCAGTATTTGTGACCTGCCAACTGCCTGATTGCGACTATTAGTTTTGGAGGTTGGATGGTTTAGGAAAGATTAAGCTAAATTCTCTGCATTCATCTCAGATTGAGAGGAGAAATGCCACTTTTTTATTTGGAGATGGATCAGTGGAAATCATTTTCAAATACTACTGATTATTCATGAGCTGAAAACAATCGCTAATTCCTTGCAGCAGCAGAATTTACTTATTTAAAATGAACATCATTGTTCAGAAATAACTCCCAAATTACCATCTCATTTGCTTTCCCCAAAAGGTATTAAATGTGATCAGTGTGCTCATATAGGGAATCAAACAAATGATAGAAAATTAGTCTGTAGCAAACAGACTGACTAATAGGAGTTTTGAAGGGAATGAAGAGATGCACAGGGGAAGTTTGCTTTCTTGACTTGGTTTTGGGCTGTGCAAAAAGTATCTCAGAAGGCTGACCTGGAGGAGTGGAGTGCAGATTTATAATGTGCAACCATGGACTGCTGAGCATCCCAACCTGAGAGAGTTTAGCATGTCTTACAATGAACTGAGATTAATTTTAGATTCTGCAGTAAAATATAAACCAGCAGGAGTACGAACAGTCTTCCTTGAACAGGGACACGTGGCTGGTGTACAGGAGTGTTACGTTTCTGGAACTAACAGGCAAATCTGTGTCGATAATAGTGCGCATTGGCATTTATGGCCTTGTAATTACCCAGTAAAATTTCAGACAGCTCAGAACAACATGGAAGAAAAGAATATGTAAAGGATCCTATTAAAAATCCTCCCTGTCCCACAGGAAAAGAGAAAATCCGTAAGTGCACCATTGGCTGTGTGAAAAGTTTTAAGGTGTCTTGGATAGTTCTCATGTTATGGTGAACCAAGGGTACACTGGTAAGGAGACCCTTAAGCCAAGACAGAATGGAAAAGTAGGAACAGGAAAGAGATAGCAAAAATCACTTAGCAGAGGTCAAGATGACAAGAAAAATACCAAGGAGTTACTTAGCAAAAGTGAAGATGTACTTTAAATCTATTGCAGCGGATCACTAAAAACAATTGGAATTTTGCATTAGTTAGCATGCATCCATTTTAGCTACTATCACTTGCATCTGGTGGGGTTCGGGGGGGTTGTTTGGTTTTTTTTGTCCTTTACAAGTGAACTGTTAAATCACTGGTTGGAGGCAGAACCAAGTAGGTAAAAGGGAAGTGAGATCAGTACCCTATAAAAATTGTAGGTAATCATGTCCTGAGATGACAACAAACTGGACACTTACCGTCCTGAACAAAACTCTACAAACTGAAGCACAAAGAGGAAATCATCATTAGTTTCTGCTACAAGAACATCCTTGAGCACTACGCGGAGGAGTAAGTACCTATCTATAGTTTGACAGCAGCCTCAGGCCTCTACTACTGAAACAGCCTTAGGATTTCTACAAATTAGAGAGCAGTCCCCAAACTCAAAAAGCCATTTCCAACACTGAATAATGGTACATTTTAGTTGCTGTTTATGAGACAGTTTTACAAGCCAAAAACAATTTTATGCAAAATGAGGTGTGAGAAAAAAGAATTAAACTGAAGAAAGTGACAGACAATTGAGAACTTAATAGAAAAACTTCTAGTAGGTGCCCCCAAAACCACAAGCTTGGGCTGAAAAAGAAAACTGCAGGTTAAAAAGTAGCCTGGCTTTGAAAGAAACAAAAGTCACAATAAAGCGAGATAAGTATTTCTATTTTCATTTCCCTGGAAGTCAGGGTGCTCCTTTAAACAGCATACTCTTTGTTCCCAAGCACAGGCTAACCCACGTAACAGAAGGAGGAGACAGTGATAGCAGTGAATAGAAGTGAAAACTTGCACTTTAAAGGAAGGGGAGCAAAGGGCACAAAAATATGTATATGGCAAGCAGAGTTGAAACACTGAAAGCTTTTAAAATGTGCTCTTGGTCCCTACGCTGTCCATGGCAGTTTCAGACCAGTTTGGCAAGCAGTAACAGGAATTAGCACTCACACCACCCCAAAAGCACTTTGTTTCCAGGAGTTACATGATCAGCAAGGTGAGAAGTTGTGAAATATCAGGGGTAGGTTGTATATTAGAAAGCAAAGAACAGCAGCCTTCCTCTTCTGAAAAGTGAAAATGAAAATGTCATTTTGAATATAGAAAAATACAGACGATTTCGGTAAATACGTCTGTCTGGTAAAAAGGCCCAGTGCCTGTTTCGAGGTTATTAATGCCAATGGCAGGTTTTTGAACCTGCCAATGAGTAAAGACACTCCTTTTCTTGCTTGATGTAAGGGTCTGTCCCTTGGACAGAGTAAGATTTTACAGTGATGCCACTGGGTGACCTTCAAAGCTGTCCTTTCCAGAAAGAACTGTAAAGGATCTTCCGATATACCGGAGTCTCGAGTACAAGGTTAGCAAGAAAGCAACCCACGCAGTGCTTGGCCCAAGCTCCATCCTCTTGCCTGAATCAATTATATATAAATTCAATTGGACTCCTATGTTCTCCTCGTCTCCTCTCACAGCCTTTCATCAAACAGTTATTTAAAATAAATATTTCCTTCCTCCACCACTTGCTAATGTTTGCCGGCATTAGCTGAAGTTGTCAGCCCAAGGTGAGAGTCAGCTAAAAGAAAATCATAGAGCAGGATCACAAGGCTGCCCATTTCTTCTGAACTTGATGCTTTATTTCAGCAATTCTGCTGGATCCCACTCTTTCAAACCTTTACATTTCTTGCCAGCTCAGAGGCTCCAATTTCAACATTTTCTTTACGGTAACTCCTAGTTGTGGCAAGCCAAATGTACATATTTTTCAACATAGATAAACCCCCTTCACTCGCATCTGAGAATAAGACTAATATGTGAGCGTTCAATACATCTTACTATTAACATGGATATAAACAAGGCAGCCAAGTCAATAAATTACACGAGATAGGCTTCTCCCAGAGGACGAAAAGGAAGTAAATGAATAAAGGTACATATGTTAGGCGAGGCTGAGTCCCTAACAAGACATCTGTGGAAGGGAGGGAGAGAATAAATCTTTTCCTTATTCTCAGTGGAACTGCATTAATCTTGCCTCAATTAGTCTTTTCTTACCTATTGCTTTTCCCCCATGAGCAAGCAAATAAAAACTGTAGGAAGTACAGAAAGAGGAGAGCCACAGCCAAGGCAGAACGTAAAAAAAAAAAAAAAAGCAGAAAATTATTCTTTCAGAGCACAAGACAGTTAAGATATTGTGATTAAGCAAAGCACAGCTCCTCTCTGAACAGTTTATGACTTTACACAGCTTACGCACTACATTTTCTCTGCCCAGAGCCAAACAGCTAAAACTAATCCTTTACAGAGCGTTTTATCAAACAAGGAGGATGAGGTGACTGTCGTGAAGAATGGACTCTCACTTGTAGAGCCATTTTCTCTGTCAGTCACTGAGTGCTGGTACCTTCTTAACACAGCCCTAAGGGCAAAGATCTGTTTATTCCCCCCTCCCACTCTATTCGCTTTGAATGTCTGAAGAAGAAACATATTCCATTTTCACTTACGCAGTGTACAAGCTGTATCTCATGTTCAGTAACAGAATGACACAGTCACTTCTTATGTTCAGGGTGCCCGTTTCACTCTTACATATGTAGAAATTCCTGTGGGCTGTGTAACGCAAATGTTTCTTCATTGTGGAAGTCTCTTTATAAGGTGCTGACAATTAGTGATCTGCTAATCTAATAATACAAGAGGGTATGCTTGTACCCCCACAGTAGACCAGGCGAGAATACCAAGACGCATTCATGTGTGCCTTAGGTGTGTGCAAAGTGTGGATTTAGAGCAGACCTTCACAGGCTTCAAAGAGTAACCTTCAGAGCCTGTACTCTTCGACAATGTTGAGGCACATTAATAATCTCTTAGGAGCAAATGAAACAGTATGCAGAAACAGCAACAAAAATTATTCACAGATTTCTTATCCAAATGCTGTTCACATTTGTTGAAATCCCATTCTACTGCAGTCAATGAGATCTACCTTTTCTATTTCTGGTAAAAAAAAGACTATATATATCTTCATCTGTCCATCCACCTAACCATCATCTTCTGACGTATCATAGCACCACAAATCCCTATAACCATCGTTGAATTAACACCACAGGTAAGACCCAGCTAGTACGTTCCCTCCTCATCATCACGCATCCCCTGGGAGAGCCTGAGCCTGAAGCCAGGCAGAGGCCCCAGCCCCAGGCGCAGCCGCACGCCCGAAAAGCCAGGGCTCTGGACAATCGGCAAACTTTCTCTAGCCCTGACTGAACCCTCGCCGTCTCGGGAAGGTCAGCTCTTTCCTTCTGCCTTGCTTTGCGATTCCCACGGCCCTTTCTCATCAGTCCTCTGCGCGCGGTCCCGGTCTTCCTTTCTCATTTCCCTTCCATTGCATCCCATAATCCCTTCCCAGGTAAACTGCCCTGAAGCAGAGGAAATAAGCCCGAACACCCATCGGTTTTACTGCTACATCACCGTTCTCCTTGACTTGGCCTTCTATTACCTTCCCCACCCAATTTCTATTTACAGCTTAAACTCTTTGAGGCAGGACCTGTCTCATACTCCGTGTTTTCACAATGCCTAGCACAACAGTGATCTAGTTCATGACCTTCAAATGGTCCTTTTTTTTTTTTTTTGTCCTTTGCTTATATAATGCATATGATTCATTAATATGAAGTCTCCCGTAACACAGAACATCTGTTTTTGTTTTTTATTTTTTCCTTATTCTGTGAAGTTGTCAAGTCAGCTTTGGGATATTTTGTCTAAACTTGATCCTTAGAAAGTTGATGTAACTAGCATGGGAAATCCTTTCCAATTTCATCTTTTGGGGATAATCCCATGTTGGTAGATGCTATTTCCTGATTAGATGTTTGTGTTAGGAGAACATCTTTCTTCATAGTTGTGTCTTTCATTTAGTTTTGAGAAAGATAATCCTTGGCTCATTAACACTTTCTACAGACCTGTTGAGCTTGGCAGAGTTTTCTTTCCTTACATTTCACAGGAATTTTTTCCCCCTATGTATATTCCCTTGAAAGGTTTCCTCCATCTGTTTGGTATTTTAATGCTTGGACGAGGCTCTGTATCTTGGGTGATGTGGCCATTTCTACACAGGGCATTATCTGTTTTACCTTTAAAAATGTACTATCTTTGCAAATTAGAGGGTAATGATTTATAGCCCAAATGCTGCTAACTCTCTCATTACTGGTCAAACAATGGCTTTTTTCAAATGTCAGATACCAGACGGTGAAGAGAAATTTTATTTCCTCTTCTTCCAAAATTACCATTTGAGCTAGCAGGGGAAAAGTGAGAAGAGGGGAGAGCTGGACACATGCTTCAGATTTTAAACATATTTGGTTTTAATCAGCATTTAAAACCTGACCAGTTCTATAGTTAATTGCAATTTTTTCTCCTATTTTGGTCAACATTTCATACTCTGAAATCCAATTCAAAATTGACAAACTGTTTACTACTTTATAAAGAGTTCATCGGCTTTTGTCTTTAAGATGTAGTGATGTCAAAATAGAATTGGTAAGTTATGCTTTAAGATTTTAATCATGAAAATTAAGCTACATTGTAAAAATTGTGTTTATATTTTTTCTTAGCAAGGAATTGCTATTGCTACAATTTCCTTGTAGCAAAGTGTTCTGTTCTAGGAAGATGAGATAAACAGCTGAAAAAAAGTCTATGGGATACACTTCATAATCCAGAATTTTATGTATAGCCTAGGAACATTACCTACTATAAAACACTGCATCATGTAAGAGATAATTAGTACTTCTATTACATCTATACAAATGGATACATACATTTTCATCCATTGTCTGTCTCTACTAGATTATTACACCGCTGATGACACAAGGTATCCTATGGAAAACACACTTGAAAAGTGCAGTTTGTAGCAGACACCACAGAGTTGGTGAAATTTAGCTCAGACTAAGCCCTGTTTGATGTGGACATGGGTGATACTTCTAAAGGGCTGAAACTTAAAAAGATGTTTCCTGTTGCTACAACCTTCACCACAACCTTTGTTTTGATATCTGTGTTTTATTCTGAATACATGCAAGGAGCAATACACCGTGTTCAGCTGGAGTCAACAGCATCTATACAGTGACTGACAATAGAGTCCATTTTATTCTCTGAATGTCTCTGATAAGACTTGCTCCAACTAGATGATAAGGTTACATGTGTGTTTCTTCTAAATGAAATTGTTATCCGTCATGAAATCTTTATAACAAACTTCACAATTTTAAGTCTTTATCAAGATCTCTCTTGAATTTTACTTGAATATATATTGAGTAACTGTTAAATATTGGGCATTTATAAATTGCCTTGACCTTGAAAGTAACCATGTATTTTACTGGGAAGCAAAGTAATTGATTATGATAAAAACCATAATAACTATGTAATTGATTATAGAGTGGAAGACATCTTAATGCATATATCTTGCTGTCACAAAAAAAATTCTGTGTAGACAGAAAGAAGAAGAAAATGATAGAAAACTCCTATCTGAAAAATGCACATTATTGCTACGCTATGAGCCACAAGATTCAAGGAGTACCTGACATTCCCTGGAGAGATGAGAAACTGAATAGATTATTCATCTGCCTTTTCTGCTGTATTTGCTGATACAAAAAGCTGTATGAATTTGCTGTTCAAAGAACAAGGAAAATGTTTGTTTTATTCTTACAGTTAGTGTTGGAGATTTTAGTGTACGTTCTCATTTTGGTAGCAAAACTATTGTCACTTCAAATGCACCCACCTTTTGCCTGTTCTCCGTAAATGTCCTTCAGGAGTAATGAAAATGTTCTGTCTTATTTTTGAGCAAACCATGGCAATATCTTCTGTTCATTTCTGTTCCAAAACTTCCCATTAGTGGAATCTGAATTCCTTCTTTGCTACCTTGATGGAAAAGGACAGGAAAAGATTTAAAATTTGTTTAAGTAATTTAAATAACGGCAGCAATTTTTCATTTTTCTCAGCTGCCTCAGCCAAAGCTTATCCTCATGCTCCTCCAAATACTTGTATTCTCCCCTGCATATTTAGCTGATGCTAGCAGATGCTTAGCCTGCATGTCAGCCCTCCGGGGATGGAGCCATAAATGTCTTCCTCAAAACTGCATTGAGTACCATTCCCCTCACAGCAAAACTTAATGACTTCGCATAGGAATCAGAAAACAAATGAGGCCCCTCACTAAGAGGAATTCAGGTTACAGTTTACTTTCTTATCCTTGCTTGAACTCAGCCTTCTGCAACCACTGCAAGGCTTTCTCTCTTTAAAATTCATGTATTCTGTGCATGGTGCTCGCAGCATCTTACTGACAGGGATGAAAGGCAACAGGGCAAAAACAAGCCCTGAACAACCATTTCATTTGATCACCTTGTATAGCGTAGGTCTGTGACCAAAAAAAGGGTATGCTTTTCCATTAAACTGAAAGCAGACAAAAACAAGAGGATTGAATAAAATAACTCTAACCTATGTGAAACGAATGGCCTGAATGGACTATGTACTGTTCTTGTTGAAAGTGGAGAATTACGTTTATAGCAGTTGGCATACGATTGGGTAAGAGTTGTGGTGTTAAGTGTTTTGTCAGTGTTTACGGGTTGGGGCAAAGCTTAAAATGTGCTAGAAAGCAGAGGGTAAATGAAAAGATATGAGTTCTGTTGTGGGTTGGGTTTGGTTTTTTTTTCCCCGAAAACTCAGGTTTAGAGCTAATCCTATGCTTTATGAGAACCTGATTCACGATTTCTGCATCATCGGGTTTGGCAGGACTCAATGTTTGTTACCAGTGCAGTGTTGCTGTGAATGCTGCTAACAGTATCCTGAGTGGTAAAACAAAAAAGGATGAATGATATGTTCTGAAGATTTAAAATTTACTAAGGAAATTTGACTTGAGGAAAACATAAGAACATATCTTCTATTCATTTTGGTGACATACATAAACATGAAACTCAGGGAACAAAAAAGTTTGTTTTGTAAGGTTGGATACACTGTTAATAATAATTAAAAAAATCACATTATAAATCCCAGATCCTCATGTAATGTAATTCACTTTCCTTCCACTGATTTAAGCAAGTATTAAATCGACTTAAAGGCAGCTATGTCAACTTCTATCACCAAGGGGTTTGGTTCTGAATATGTAAGAACTTGGTTTCTTAAAGTCTTTTATATTTATCGTTCCAGTGGTGCATAGAGAGGCTGATCATATCTCAGCAAAGCACAGTCTGCCAAACAAATGAACAAAACCCAAATCCCTCACCACATGACCTCAGTTTAGATCATTCTGTGTGGGGACACATATGGATATAAAAGCACAATTTTTTTTTATATATATATATATATATATATGTATATGTATACATCAAAGTGTATATGAACACTATTATATAAATAAATTCTAAAATTATATATATATAAACACATTCAAATAAAAATCACAAATTCATTATGATGACTTGATTACATGCCTTGTCTTTGCTCATTCACGTGCATTCATTCATTCTTCATGCTGGCTTGCCCCTGAAGTAACAAGGTCTGTAACCAGAAAGAGAGTAACTTCTCTAAATCTCAAAGTACAGTAATCCGGGATTTAAAAAGTAAAGTGTTACCATTACAGCAGATAATTGTAACTCTGGAGAAATAGGTCAGAGCTGCAGTTCATCTCAACACTGCTACCAACAAATGAGGTCAGGTTTTGCTTTCTTTTATTGTGCTGCTGCTTTGAAAGAAAAGACCTTTTATTCTGTATTGATAAGAGTACTGCATTCCCAAGCAGCAACACTAGATAGAAAAGATAAGAGTAGAAATTAAATCTCCGGTCTGCATGGCCTTAGGTGTCCAGCCCCTCCTCAAAGAGTGTTTGTGCTGAAGGCTTCCAGTATTTCCCTTTTGTGGTCCACCCAACTTATGCACAACAAGTAAATCTTTCTATGCTCTTTCTAATATTTCTTATAAAATACATAAGTTGTTGCAATTGAGCAGCATACAGCATGCATGAAAACATAATAGCATTTTCCAAATATCCTCAGCGTAAAGAAGGATAAACATGCAGGCTCATTCATAGCATTCTCTATCACTGCACGTACATGCTCTGGTTACTTATTAAAGAGAAGTTGTCTCTACAGAACTACTAAAGGAAATGAAAATATGAATCCCAGCATTTTCTGTAATTGCTTTTATGGAACGTAGTCATTCAAGAAGGAATTTTGTGCAGCTGGTAAAGGCGGTGTAACTACAAAAAAAATACAGCCTTCCTATAAATTCTCTATGATCCCTAAGGAAACCTCAGGAAACAGGCTATTGCAATGCAGATTTGCATAGTTCCCCGAAGAATACTGCACTTTCACAAATCCTTCCCTGAAGAGATTTAGCTTTTCAACAGTTTACACTCAAGTACAATTAATTTTGATGGCCCCTGCATGCTTACAAGTCTAATGTTTAGATTTCATATCAATTACCACATGAGACTCTTCCTGGGTCACTACTTTGTGAGCTACTATGGCTGTACTTACTTTGTAGTCGTCCTCATCCTCTATGTAAATTATAAGGTTGAAGCACACTGGTCTCTCTGAACCAGCCGAAATGTAAAGAAACTGCCAATAAATAGTTAAGGGGTTTGCTGTCAAGTATTAGAAGCGTGGAAGAAATACACGGACACCACCTCTGTTCTACATCACGAGATACAAATTCAATTTTCATTCAAATAATAGAACTTGGGCGTCATATTGTGGATGTGAATAATAAGACTCATTTGCAAGAATGCAGGTGAACCGCTGCTTCAGTCTTGTTTGCAAGCATTTACTAATTCATGGTTTTTTTAACGGTGAGTATTTGGACAGAAGTTAGTATTTATGCAATTACGATTTGTAAAAATCTGATCGGCTTGTGCTAGGAGTGAGCTGTTAATTCCTTTCTGATTAAAAAAAGTTTATCTTATCAGGAACCGTGAAAGTTTGCAGTCAAGGATTTTTAAGTTTTCTGTTTTGATATTCATCTAGATATATACATCATCTATGAAAAATTTACAAAGGAAACCTCTTAAAACAATGAAATATAAATGAGTCATTTGGTGGAGGCAATGCATTTTTCTGCCAAGTTTTACCCAGACCGGTATTTGGGGTTTTTTATGCAGGGGTAGGACAGTGTAATGAATCTGGCAAAGGGGAATCAATATGAGAATAATTAATTTAACTTCTTATTTTTCAAAGTGACAGATTGATGATGGGTCATGAAAAAAATATTATGCATTAACATTTTCCCTCTACTGTAGGCAGATTAGGTAGATAAAGATAACTGGTCTGTAGCCATTCCCTATCTGACACAGGGATCTTTGTACAGAAAAGTTACAAAGGCTTCTGGGTGAAAATAATGATGATATTTAAGAGAGTAAATGTTTACCTTCATGAACGTGTATATTTTAAAGTAGAAACATAATATATCAATGAGTCAATACTTCGTCATCTATAAAGATTTCACAAATCATGGCTGAATTTCCTAATTTAATACACGAGTGTGCTGGTCAGAGGAGAGAGTTCTGACATTAAGGAAAACGTGCAACTGAACAAGTAAGAACTGGTACTAGCAGGCGAGCAGGCTTGTTTATCTGATCGCCTTGAGCAATTTGGGAGGAACTACCACCAAATGACAGCTGTCACTAGTAACAGTCGTGGCATACGGAGTACTTCCCAGAAAAAGCCAGGGAGATTAAACCATAAAACTACAGAACAATAAGTGCACATCGTATTTGGTATGGTTCTTTACATTTATTTTTGTTTGACCCCATTTATGATGCATTTGAATTGCTGTACTCAGAAAGTATAATTACTTTCTCTACAGCTTCAATTTTGTTTTTTCTTTTATTTTTTCCCCCCAGATATCCTCCTCTTCCTCCTCTCCTTCAGATATCCTCCTCTTCCTCCTCTCCTTTCCTTTTAATGTAAATAATGGAAGGACTGTGACAGCCATACCAGCTGCTGAAATTTGCTGCTTGTTTGTAGAGGAGATAAAGTAAAAGCACCAGAAATACAAATCACCTTGCGAGCCTCTAGTGGAATGAATGCAACTGACTCTGCCTGGGAAAAGGATGAATTTAACACTGAGTCAGAAAACATAAATTACTGGTATTTCAGGTAGGATAGTATTTTCACAGCCACCACTAGAGAGAATGGATGTTTGCTCTTACCATTTGTTGTGTCTTGTTCAGGAGATAAACATCATTGCCGTGTCTCCTATTACAGGAATCAAAAGGAAACTTCAGAAATATTCAGTTCGGAATAACTACATCTCCAGGATCACTCAGAGCTGGAAGGAAAAGCATTACATTTTTGCAAATGCTGAATGCAGCACATTCATACTGTGGCTCTAGACAACATTCTCGGCCTCTTAACGCGAGTGAAGATACCCATATGCTTGTCAGTAAAAGCAGTATTTAAATAAGTGCTTGATTTAAATGTAGAAATCAAAGCAATAAATGAGCATTTAAGCCACCACTTGTATATTCCTTCTCTCTCCCTTTCTATAAAGATAGTAAGTTTCTGACATTCTTGATATTATATAATATCTTTCACTTACTCTCTTTTTTGCATTTTGACTATAAGTATTTTTGAACGTTGTCTCTATCGCTACCTGCAGAAGTTCCCTTTAGCTTTAGGCTTCAAGAAACCAGCTACCAATACTGTGAAAACCAGAAAGCCTAATAACCCTTGACAGTTTACATAAACTCAGTAGCAGTTCCACTGAAATTTGATAGAAAACGTTGCAGTCGCAATATTCCGATCACTACATGAATTAAACAAGGGTTTGATCCACCTTCTAGAAATAAAATGTACAATGATAAGTTTCCTAAAAAAGTCCAAAGATAGTAAACTATGGAGGGCGGGAATGTTTATATATGTATTTTTAATAATTTCCCCCACTTCCTTGATCAAATTAAAGGAAACATTAAAGATTGTGAACAACTATGATAGTTTCAATTTAGATCACTTCTGTTTTGTGAACACTTTCAATTTAAAATACATGCTTGAGTAATTTCTCTCGACCCAATGCAAAATACTTTCCTTTACAGCTGCCCAGAATAATAAAGGATTTGAGCTCTCTTAACTCTTACTCTCCAAACTCCAAGGGGAAAATATTATTACATGCTGAGAGTCATTATGGTGATTCCAGCCAAGTTATGAAAAAACCACTAGTTTCACTAGTCCATACTGATACTTTCTGAGCAATAATGGAGATTTTGGAAGTTTTTGTACGTAAGAGTTTCTCAGCAAAACGGAAGAGATGCCTGTGCGGTCTTTGTGCGAGCGTATGGGTAACCATGTCAGACTGTGGCATTTTGTACCTAATCCAACATCTGCAGAACTCATCTGTAGCTCTGTTTATTTCAAAGGGTTTTCATGTTTGCAGTAGGTAAAATGGCTTTCTAAGCCAGCAGGAAGAGCCTGCTCTTATGTAGTGCGAAGGTATTGCTGTGGGAAAGCAGACTGTAATCTTTCAAAGATGTAAAACTGCATTTTGACCACGGTGTACCTATTAAACAGAAGTCTCATAACATTTCAGTAATGCAGAATCAGAGTTTACAATCTTGTGAGTGCCTCTACGTCTCACCTGCCTAGAAATTTCTCAGCATTTCAGCTAGATAGGCCAACTTTTTCCAAACACTTCTGCTACTAAAAATGAGTGACTCTGTTGAAAAACATCACCACTCCCAACTTACAACTCCCATACAACTTCGCGGGAAAAAACACTTGATTAGATGCAACATATGAAAACAATATTAGAATACATTTACCATATGTGGTGGATATGAATACTTGGTAACTTTTGCCTATTACAACTCATTCCCTTGGCCATTGCACTTAATAATACCAAATCCTGCCTCGCTGCCTGGATGGAGCTTTTGCTACATTAAGATGCTGCTTTCACTTTTATCTGGATTCTCTTTGCTCCCACATTTGCCAAGCCTGTGGTTTAGACCTGAAGTGGGCAGTCAGAGTAGGCAACCAACATTTTTAACAGGAGATGCAGCTTGCCCAGTCTGATACTTACCTCACCAGCATCTTCCTATTGGTTTCAAAGCCACAGCAATGTAAATGGTATATAACAAACCTTCCTATAGTTATAAGGAAATGGTCAGGCACCTTTTTCACCTCTGTGTAATTCTGTACAATCGCTAACATGAAAATATGTATACAAATCAAGCATGACAGTTATATCAATGTAAAGTGACCTAAAATGACACTCAAGCAGTTTCTTAAAACAAAAGTAAATAATCTAGATACATGTTATAAGTCCTGAGAGTACCCTCTACCTCCAGCTAGCTCTCTCCTTCCACTGCCTATTGTACGATTAAGAGTTTTCAGTACTTACACCATTACTGTTCATTTTCTGCATGGATGACTTATTATACATACAAGGAAAACAAAGGACAAGGAAAAAAAAGTAAAACCTTAGCAAAAGATGAAACTGTATGTGTCTTCTTTGCGATGTTATAACCACTCTGAGAGCATAAAAGGTTATTAAGTCTCTTTTATCTTCACTATATTTAGTAAGTTATATCTCTTTCTAATCAGTTAACTAGTTTTCGTACTTCATTGATACTTCACAATAAACTTTACTGAAGTCTCCGAAAAATGTGCAGCTTTGAAAAAAGCATTAGCAAGATGGTAGGATGCATGAGGAGGAAGCGAATAAATATGACAAAAGGAAGCAAATAAATATGACAAAAGTTGCAATTCCTTTATATGAAGCGACAACACAGCCCTCTGCAGCCAGTCTGTACAGCACTCACTACCTCACATTACGAAGTGTGCTGCAGAAGCAGACGGATTAAGAGACCAAAAGTGAGTCGGGGCTATAAAAGCTCTGGTACGAGCAAGGACAGAAAAGACGGAGCCTCTGCTTTCTGAAGAGAAACTCACAGGATGGATATGTTAAAGTAAATCGGATAAAGGAGGTGACTCAGAAGCTTCTGTCTCTGTACCTCACCGCCCAGGAACAAGATAATATTCAATTAAATTAAAGGTGTGAAAACCGGGACTGACACAAAAATACTTCTCCATAGTAACTAAACTGTGGAACTCAACGCTACCAGAAGTCACCAAATCCAACAGCTTAGCAAACTCACAAGGAGGGACTAGACATTTACAAAGACATCGAGATTATTGAGTTTTCATCATATTAAATGCCATGTACAGTGATTTAGGCCAATACATTAACTGTTGCAAACTACAGCAAGAGCCAGCATGGAAAGCTATAGGTAGGCTCTTGCATCTTGTGCTGAGGCACCTGGCACAGATACTACAGGAGAAAGAACAGAATCTGGTTTTGAAGTTAAATGAATATGAGAAGGGCATAAAGACATTGCACGTTTACTTTTTTACCCTAACGCATAGATTTACTTATTGTCCTTGCCGTATCAGTTCAGTTCTATAAAATATAACTACATAGAACATTCCTTTTTTTTTGTAACAGTTTGACCAATATGGCATAACTCAAAGATGTCATACTTCTTTATTAAAAAAGTGTAAGGAAAGCTACTATTAACAACAAAAGCTGACTGTTGGTGATTTGTGTGTGTGTGTGTGCGCACAGTGTACCAGAAATAATTTTCTTTCAATACTGAAATTTTTACGGGACCATTTTTTATCTTGTGTCAATTTTACTGCAAACATAGTATGTGTGTGTGACTGTTTTTTTGGAAGATAATGTAACAACTGGAAAAAATGTATACTCCCTCTTCCCAGTGTTTTCCCCAGTGCTCTATATAGCTTGCTATATATTATTTATTTCCTTAATAATGAATACTGTTATTCTAGCATAGCTATCCTTCTGTCATCTGTTTTTACTTAAGTCATTCTGAAAGACTTGGAGTTTTCTTGTTTTTGTTTTTACACCCAATTCAACTAGTAACTTATAACATGCAGATCAGCTAAGTGAGAAAAAGAAAAGGTCAAGACAATCAGGAAAATTTTTAAAGAGGATTATTTAGTGCAATCAAGTATTTGTTAATGCCTTCCCCTTCTACATGATTACTGTTTTCTGTTTGAAAGTCATTTGTTGCAAGAAAATTGTATCTCCTAGCCCTGTATTACCTTAAGAATACACGTAGATATTTTCTTAGGTTTAATATATTTGGAAGTACTGTCTCAGAAGCATATTAGTTGACTTTTATTCCATTTTGACTTACCTACACTGTTTGACACAAGCCTTTGACATAGCTATAATTAAATGCCATTAGTTAACTTCTCTCTGAATCGAACTGGAGCTGAGGCATCACAAAATAAAGACAGGCTCCAGGATGCCTTTTTGGAGTCGGTGCTGTATCCTCAGAAGCTGGAACAGAACTGTACCAAAATTGTATTTCTATATGTGATTTATTCTTAATGCTGAGGCCAGCTTTTAATTCCTGAACCCTGTGCCAGTTAGACTTTAGCCCATCAACAGTCATTCACACTTAAGAGTTTACACTTACAATAAATTCACCAGCCTAGCATTTGACCATTTACTGCATTTTTCTGGCTAGTAGTAGAGCCTTCTAATTTATTGAGCCAAAACTTTGCATTTTCACAGAAGTTTTACTCAGCACTTCTTTTGCCTAGTGAAATCTGTATTATTCCAGTATTATATATTAGAAAATAATAAGTCAGACTTCTGCATAAAAATTACTGATAAAATTATTGATAAACTATTTCGTGATATGCCTCACTGTTTACACATATACACAATCACACTGCTATACAGCTATTTTTTGGAACTCTAGAAGACCTCTGTGATGATTTTTCCTAAATGAACACAAGTGGCTTAAATAGCAAGTTCAGCGTTATGCGGTTATTACAGTTGCCAGGATTAGAAAAAGAGATCTGTCGATTCCAATAGAGAATTGAGAAAATTCAATAATACCAATAAATAAATAACACATCTACTGCCTAAAAGCGAATTAATTCTAAAAGTAATGAACTTAAAAAGTGTTAGCTATATCGCAAACTTCAAGTGAAACTGAGATTAAAACCAAACAGAAGAGCAATTATGCCACTATACTTCTCAGTCTATCTTTGGCTATATTACCTTTCCCTTAGGGGCACCCTGAGGAGCTTTGAAAACTGTAGCACAGTATATACAAGCCAAAGCTGAGTTTCTGTGCCATTCAAGGAAGACAGCACTGAAACACAGGGTGAAATCAGCTAATAAAGTTCTGAATCGCATTTATTCCCTTTAAATTCTTACGCAGTTTCAGCACTGAAGGCCTCTGTATTTTAATGTCCAAGTCAACATGGCTTGGCCTCTTCAAGAGGCAGTCAGGTCTTCACAATACAGCCTTATGTCTCCTCCATTGTGGCTTCTCTGGAGGAACAATCTCCTGGACAAAACGCGGTGGTCAGGACCCCTTCCATCTCACAGTCTCTTTAGATGGAGCATAGAGCTTAAGATGATATTTAAGAGCTTGTACCAGTAATAGACTTAATTTCATTCACTGATGCAGCCAATAAACCCATGCAGTAAAGCTTAGCAGCTAAATTAGGCTACCTGTAAGAGTATTGGAAAGGTTAACTAACTCCCCCATAAATGTGTACACTCTCTTTCTTTACTTAAATATGCTTTCAGAAAGTTAACCTATGACCAGTTACCAAAAGCATATCCTAAAAAACTTCACTGGCTCGCTAGAACAGATGCGGTGGTACAAAACAGCACTGGAGGCAAACAGGAGAGACAACGCTACCTTCCTCTTTCCAACAGGCATCACTGCACTGGCTCTTCTTCACTTACTAATGTTTGCCAAATATGGCTACAATAAACAGCAGAGAAATGTTTGCCCTTAACAATCTTTCCCCTTTGTTTTCCTTCTCTGCCTGGTGGCCAGCCTGTCATGCAGTAACTAGGTTATACTATCTTGCCCCCTTTTTGGTTTGTGAAACTTATCTCATGGATTAATTTTTTTCCCCTTTATTTCGGGGGGGTCGTGATTGTGGCATAACCTAACTAAACTTTTCTGGTCCCAGGTACTTCTACCTCAGCAAGGTTCTGTAGAAGGGAAAAGGCGTTGCTTAGATTTGCTCTGAATGTCCTTGCAGCTGTGAAACGTGGATGGCAGTGTTGCTGGAACAAACTCTCTTGTGAGGTTTCCTGTACTTTCTGCTTGCAGTATTGCCAAGAATATTCCTAAGGCAGCTTTTTCATAGTGACTTGGAATTTCACACTCTAGATGAAAGCAATGTAAAAGCAAACGAGAAGCAAAGTTAAAAAGAAATAAAGTATTTCATGTTAGCTGTGTTAAATTCAAGAAATGAGCAAACTTAAAGGAGAAGATTCCTTCTTTTTCCCTCCCTTCACCAACTAATAATTTCCTACTTAATATTTCCTTCTGATGTCCCAGCCATCCGTCAACAGTGGCACAAAAGTTGCTTCTACTTTATGGGCTATTTACTATGGCAACTGCAACTCGACCTCCATCCTGGTTTTGGCTGGGATAGAGTTAATTTTCTTTCTAGTAGCTGGTATAGAGTTATGTTTTGGATTCAGTATGAGAAGAATGTTGATAACACACTGATGTTCTCAGTTGGTTGCCAAGTAGTGTTTATAATAAGTCAAGAATTTTTCAGCTTCTCATGCCCTGCCAGCAAGAAGGCTGGAGGGGCACAAGAAGCTGGGAGGGGACACAGCCAGGACAGCTGACCCAAACTGGCCACAGGGATATTCCATACCATGTGACGTCATGCCCAGTATATAAACTGGGGGGAGTTGGCCTTGGGGGGTTGGCTCAGGAACTAACTGAGCATTGGTCGGCTGGTGGTGAGCAATTGCATTGCGTATCACTTGTTTTGTATATTCCAATCCTTTTATTATTATTGTCATTTTATTATTGTTGTTATTATCATTATTAGTTTCTTCCTTTCTGTTCTACTAAACTGTTCTTATCTGAACCCATGAGTTTTACCTTTTTTTTTTCCCCAATTCTCTCCCCCATCCCACTGGGTGGGGGGCAGTGAGCAAGCAGCTGCGTGGTGCTTAGCTGCTCGCTGAGGTTAAACCACGACACGTCTCAGACAAAAAATCTGTAAGCATACAGTTCATGGATTTCAAATAGCCTCTGGATCTCTGCTTATAGTTGGAAGCAATTGAAGTGGCACAGTAGCATAGCTGTCTTATCCATGTTTTGAAGAAATACTGTCCCCTCTTAGCCTGGGGAAATTTAGTCCTGTAGGACTTTATCCTCTATGTGCTTAAGAATTCAATGTCAAGCACCGTATCATGTTTTAGCCACAAAACTCAAGGCAGAAAACAGCAAGGCAGCTCTGTTCCCCACAACCTGTAGGAAAGGTTGCTGGTCTCTTGAGAAACCTACCAAAGCAGCCTCCGTTCTGTGTGTGTTCAATTGCTCACATGAGAAATATTTCCATCTTCAGCTTCTCCGAGGACATCTGTTTAACTTCTGACATTTTTTAAAAAGCACCTTTTCGTCAGCAGCTGAAAAACAAGGAGACGTGTTAGAGTCAGCTCTGGAACTGCTGCTGAACTCTTGCATGAGCTGTGCTTCATGCCAAAGAGTTACAGCACTTGGGTCTCACATGCAATATTGTCTGTGGCGTAACCACGAGAACAGCTTCCAAGCCCTGCAGATTTAATGAGTCTGAGCACACTTCTCACATCCCAAAGCAGAGCAGCTGGAACCTGAAACAAATATTCAAAGCTTCATTTCCTAAGGACCATACGTGTAGAGAGGGCCTAATGCTAGCACTAAACACTCAGAAGCCATCGATTTAGTAGAAGTTATGAATGGAAAAGAAAAGGTCCCCAAATTCCAGGGTCAGGTTGCTTAATACAGCTATTTGTCTTGCTGTGAGAGTAACTTTGCTAACATCATATGATAATGCTTGCAAGTCTCTCGGCAAGTCTCTTTTAGTGCCTAAATATCTCTTATTGTACTAAATATACACATAGACAGTGATTGAGAATACATGTTTTAAACAGTCATCTACTGGTGTAAAAATCCAGATGAATGCTTTTGTTGTTTGGAGGTCTTCATTCAAACACAGATAAAGAACTGGATGAAGCATCAACGTCTTTCCTGCTTTACACAAGCCAATTATATCTGCGCAGTCGCCAATGTATTTTTTTTCAGAGGCTGAGTGTGTAAAGCCATAGCCTTCATTTGCAGAGAAATGAAGAGAACGCTGTAGATATCTTCCATCTCTTGCTTCTCTAATCCTATTATTCTGCATTTCATAGCCCAGAAAGTTTAAGGTCCAGCTGAACAATTCTCAGAGCATGTTTCCTTTTGCCAAGAGCTGATATATTATTCTCCAGGAGGTGCAGAGAGTTGGTTCCAGATATAATACCAGCTTTTCTCTCATGTTCCTCAGATGCCTATTCTTTACAGGAGCTGCTGCTAAACTTCTCTATGAGAAACACAGGAGAAAGAAGTCACAGCCACAGTATTCATGGAGAACATGAAAAGAAATATTGTACTTTTCGGGGAAGAACACAGCTTGGGAGGGAATGAGAATGAATCATAGTGAATCATTTTCACTCACTGAATATAGTACAGAAATGAAGGAGGGGGGAAGGGAGGACCGTGAAGATATTTGCCTCTGTCATTCTATAAAGTAACAGCTAAACCTTCTCAGGACTTCTATAAAAGCTGTCTGAAACATTTAGTGTAGATACGTTTTCAGTACAAGCACTTAGTAGAGCAAAATCATACAGGGAAAAAACCACGGGCTGCTTTAACAGGGGCAGTGAGTGCTAAGATGACAGAATTTGGGGCATGACATCCAAGGTCTGGGTGGTGTGCAACAGAGAGAATTACTGCACAAATCACCGTGTGAAATTACAAGACAGGCAGATCGGCACAATTCAAAGGTAATAGAGAAGTGGTGTGACGGTCAAGCATTTTCAAAGGGTACAGGAAGGATTCTCTGCCTTCTACCAAACATAATTTAAAGTAAGGCAACTTGCCCTATGAGGGCAAAGAGAATAATATCTGTGCCCCCAAAAGAAGCCCATATAGGTATATCTATCTATATGCTGTGTGGAAAGGGAAAAATAACCTATTGGAATTTTACTATAAAACACCTTTTACATCACTGTAGAAGGGATCATGGAGATGTTGTATTGGTTTCATTACACTGGTGAAAAATCACATCCACAAATTATACTGGTACAAAATGTACATTTAGAATGGGCCTAACAAGTACAGTCTAACTGACCACGAGGGAATAATGGAGAAATTTCTCTCCTAAAAATTAAAGGTCTTTATTTAGAGCGAGTATCCTATGTATGCCTTGTCTGGATCAACTTCTGTAGAATGAAAGTTAGCTATAAGAAACAAGAAATACCTCTCATTTTAATTTCTTTTTAAATTCATTTAAAAAAAAACATATATTGCTTTTAACTTAAGGATTTTATAAAACCATTTGAATAAAGTATGTTTTGATAAAAGTTACTCTGGTCATTCTGGAGAGAAAAGACCTTCGAGAAGATAAAAAGGCAATCTGGCATCCTTCTAAATTGGAAAACTTTTGAAGGGAATGAGCTAAACGCTTTCTTTTTCACAAACAGTGCTACGTTTAGGCCTGCGTCGTTATGACATGCACCAACAGCTGATGATGAGGAGGGATGGGAACTGAAATCTGCAGGGGTAAAAGTTATAAGGAGAAGACCAGCAGATACCCTAGGATTTCAATTAGGAGTGTTCAAATACCTCCCCATCTCAGTGGTTCTTGGATGAAGAAATAAATGCAGCTGTCTCTGGAGACACGGCAGAAATTTCTGTAACATCAGTTAACAGTGTTTACCTAAGTCCATTTCTCACTGACTCATCTCCACACTGCGTCGCTACAAGTTGGCCTCTGCTCGGGAAGACAGCTTGGCAGGAAAAAGATTCCTCTGCTTGCTCAAGGTCTTCTTACTGACTAGCAAGGGCCAAGTTCTCTAGTGGAGCTGGAAAATGTGCCAAGAAGAGTAACTCGGTTTGTTTTTCTTTTCTTTCTCGGTCATAAAAAGGAGTTGCTGCCCTGCACCACAGAGGATGCAAGTTAGGACAGTACTATGATTCAGACTGGGTAGGCGGAAGAGAAAAGTATGTGCTGGATGCGCAGGGCATGTTGGCCAACCCAGCTAGAAGAAACCAAAAGGAGAATGGTTTGCTGACAACAAGAATGAAAAGGAAGCCACTTTACCAGAGGAAGGGGAAGGAGAGTTCCCCTTCCCACTCCTTACAAGATGAAAGCGAAGAACTCCAGAGAGGATCTTACCAATAGTAAGGACTCCCCGACATCCCAGCCCAGAGCTCTCCACTTCCTGCTCCTCACCCCCATTTAATTTAAAATAAAAAGAATGACTTCACCCTTTCTTTAAAAAAAAATTTAAAAATCTACAAAGCACTTTAATGACAAATCCTCACTGAGATGAGTAATTCTTTGTTGGAGAACAGCACCTGAAGTAGGAGGTTTTTGTGTTTGGTCTCAACCTACGCACACCTTAACAGGGAACACATAAAGAATTATAATATGATCTGAGGGCTAGACCATGAAATTAGAAAAAAACTATTAGAAAGAGGGAGCATGCTTTTAGTGATCTGGGCAATCAAACATTGGAACAATTTAGCAAGATTGGGGTGGATTTTCCATATGGTTTAACATGTTTGTACTTAGACTGCTTCATAACATGGTATCTTGTAGCGAATTTGTAAACACAGTTTGGTAATACAGATTTTTGCTTCAACTTGCAGCAAGTGCATAAATAGATTTAAAATCATTAACGGGAAAGCTAATAAAAAAAATGAAATCACACTATCAGCCACTCTGGTAATCCCACCCACCTTTCATAGAATACATGGAGATTTCAAGCAACCTCCAAAAGGGCAGATTGGGTTAGAAAAGAAAAGAAAAATAATATTCATAAGAGATTTATAATTAAAGCCAAAGATTCATTTCCGTTTGAAACAGATGGTCAGGCAAAGGCATTCTGGGTAATTTAACAAAAGCCTGTGCTTCAACTAGCTAACAAAAGCATCAATTTAATCTTTCATCTAGTTGCACAGGGTAACCTGTTTATTGTGTATTATGGATCAGGAAATATCTGCATTGCTTAAAAACTAACATGTTTACAGGACCAGTACAGATCCAGAATTATGAACAGCATTACTGCTCTTAATGAAAATAAATCAAAATTGCAAGTGAAGAGTAAGTCAAACAAGACTTAATAAAATTCTATAAAAGAATGAGAGATTGAGGGCTGAGTGAATCAGGAGAAACCTAACATGGTTATAATCAATGGTGGATACCTAAAATACCACTGAAATGCTGCGGTGGAAGTAGTGTTGGATAAATGCAGTACATTTGATAGACAATAAGAAGTAAGTTTTTCTTTGTTTCTTTAGGATACACTAAGGAACCATAATATGACACAGTTACAGTATTGGATAAATCTCAATGACAGCACTAGAAACATGCTTTCATACCTTGGGAAGTCTTCTATCTCAGGAAACAATGCAGAACAGAGTCACTGACATGTCTTTTCCTCTGGGAATAGGAGAGTGTTGGTAACATTACACCTACGGCGTTTTTTCTTCCATCTACCCACCCCGTAATAAACAAATCACAATTTTGGTTTACTGCTGTCACGTCTACCTTAGTAATTCACAAAATGCCCATTTAAGCCACTAAGTATTCACCTGGACCTGTAAACCGCAGTAACTACAAACTCTCAGACCTGCCCTATTTTCAATATTAAAGCTGTTAATGTTTTCCAGCAGTGCTGATGCCTTTGCACTGCAACTCTGCTTTTGTTTATATTTTCAGAAAATACTTGGTGAAAAAAAAGTAAATTAATGATCTTTGGGGAAATAATGTCACTAGGCAATTACAGACTGAATAAATTCTGGAATTAGAAGACAGTTCTACAAATATATTTGATACCGTTGTAGGGAAAATATTACTCATCTTGTCGGATGCAGCAAAAGATTTTAGGATGCAAATTATTAAGTCAGCCTGAATGTTTCCCTACCCCCTGCTCCTCGCGAGTGAACCGTGGGCACAGGTAGTAGCCGATTTTAGAATGGGACCTTCGCCTCCCCAGTCCATTGGGATAATGGTGAGAACATCCAAATCTGCTCTTCATCTCCAAACTCAGTACACAGCAGCTAAACCAGGCAATCACGAGGCTACCGCGGTACTACTGCACACCGATTTAAACACTGCTGCTACAAAACGCCAGTAGAGCTCACCTGATGAAGTGTTTGAGGAATGATGGCCTTATGGTTTAAACATTAGACTCCAATTCAGGACATCCGGGCTTTTGCCACCCCTTGCCAGTCACGTCCTCTGTCACCTTGGAACAACCTATGTCTTATTTTCTGTATGTAAAACAGAGACAGAAATAATGCCCTGCCCTGCAAACTGTGAGGGTAGAGTTAGTAAATGTATAGAAACTGCTCAAAACCAAGAGTGTACACAGTGAAGGAAAACAGTGGAAGGAATAACTACGTATGTATATCACAGTAGTGTTTCAGTGAGATGGAGTGAATTTCACCATTCAACAGTGATAAACCGGCACGTCGCACCGAGAATCAAGAAAATCACAATGAGGACTTGTCCATAGCAATGGAAATGGGGTAGCTATTTTATGGCGTTGATTACTCACCTACATGATCTTCAACATGTTCTGTTGGGAAAATGCAACCATTAAAACACTTCAGTTATGCATGCTACCCTAAAGGTTATATCTGAATAAATATAATATATCTGATTTAAATAAGTGTGAGTTAAACAGTGCCTACCCTCTGGACTCATGAAGTGTGAAAAAGTGACTTTTGAAAATTTACTCCTTAGAGGAAGGCATCCATATTTTTCCTGAATTGGACATTATAGGCATGGCTGCTGTTAGTATATGTCAGGGTATAAAATATAATTATAGAGTTTATTCTGTATCCTTTTTATTTTATACATTTTCATCTTCTTTTTGCACAGGGGACTTGTAGAAAATGGCTGTAGAAGTCGAGACAAAGAATGGAACTGCTGTGAGAAAACATCAAATCCTTTTTCCAGGACAGTTTCAAACCTGATTTTTTTTTTTTCCCCTGTATAAGAATAAGCAACACCTAAGGAGTAAAAGATTGCCTCACACGAAACAACAAAAATGAACACAAACTACACAGCCAGTTCCCTGCCTGGGCTCCTTGACTGGGAGTGCCATCCCAAGATTGAAGCAGCAGGGGATGCTCTAGGCTCAGTGCAGCCTGCAGGGCAGAGTTTGAACATTACAGCTACTTTCCACCACATGAAATTCAGGCTTTCAAGACTCCTGGATGCCAAACTGTTTTGCTACTTGAACCAAGCAATCAACAGGTTAAAATAACTCTGATGGTACAAGCAGAGCATACACCAAATTGCATTAGCAATGGCTACCTGATAGGCCTCCAATGTAGCTGTCAATGAGAAGTCATCATTGAAAGACGGTGCTTTCACGAGAAGCAGTACTGGGTCCAGCCCATGCAAAATGACTGCAGACAAAATTTGCAGGTGACACAAAGGCTGCTGGAGTGGTATACAACAAGGAGGACAGGGCAAATGCAAACTGATGCAGATTACCTGAAAAATTCACAGAATCACAGAAATTCAGCCTCTTCAACAAAATACGTTTTACTGAAACCAGCTATGGACTGATGCACAGAACACGTGTAACAAGGAATGAAGGCGTACCGGTAGAATGGTTGAGTGGTGAGAAACCTTAAATCAATTTGAGAGTCACAAAGGACATGCAATTCATTAGAGGCAGAGGAGTACTCCTTTCTTCTCAGGAGGTGATATTTTTTCCTTTATATAGCTTGAGTGAAACTAATACTGGAATATTGTATTTACTTTTGATGTCCACATTTCTCATAGTCTACTGAAAAACTGGAGAAGGTGTGCAAAAAAGCCTCAGCTCCTATTCAGGAACTGGAGAAAGTGCCATACAATGATTAGACTCTAAGGACCTGATCTGTTCAGCTTGTAAAAAAATTAAAGACTGGAATACAGATGTACAATCATAAGAGGAAAACACCAGGTGCCAAAGGAGTCTCAGTCCTGGGGATAAAGATAACATAAGGCTGGAATCTGTAGCCAGACAAAAAATCAAGTTAGAAAGAAGGCATATATACTTTTAACTCAGATTTTAACTACTGCAAGAGATTTACAATGGGAAGTAACAGATTCTTCATATTTTTCTGCTTTAAATCAGAACTGGATGTTTTCTTCATGTTTATTCAGGTAACAGTTACCTTCTAGTTAAACAGAATTTACTAGGTTTGAGTAATGAAATGGGAATTAAAGTATAGGAAATGGCAATCTGGCAAGCTTGTGTCTTTAGCAAGACACTGTATATTTACCAAGTCTATTGTATGAGCAGACAGGACAATGAGAACAGTTATTATTTATTAACTTAGCTGAATTTAGGATTAAGCTACATGAAATTCTTTCCTCTGTACCTCTGAGAAACAACCATGACTAATATGACAAAGACATGATTTTAGCTGGACTTCAAGGACCATCTTCTAGTACAAGTCCTCCTGCTGGTCTTTGTTGGCATGGATGAGAAGGAAACAGATGTCAGTGCGATCTCAGCCTGCTGAATCTGTAATACAGAAAAACTTCCACTGATTTTAATATAACCATCCCACAAGTTTAGTCAGTGCATGGAAATAAGAAAGTGATTGGAAAGAAAGGACAGGAACCAGAAAGGGTTCCGTTTCATCTAAACTTGCTCATTATCTGGGGATAGCTATTGGATCTTGGCATACTCACATGCTAAAAAGTTTAATGACTCTCCTGTTAATGACTGGGTGGCTGGGGCTGTGGGAGGCTGAGGAGAGCGGTGGGAGTGGAAGCAGCACGGCATGTTCCTCCTGACACAAACCAGGCACATCTTGTTCTTCTCGTGCTGCCATTCTACGCAGGGGGGTTTCCAAGCAGACTTTCACATCTGATGCCGAAAGCAAAATTAATCATTTAGCCTTTTTCCTTTCAAAGAGAAGGAAAAAAAAAATCTAGTGGCATTAAAAAACTCAAAGAAATCATGTTTAAAGACAAAAGGTTGTGAGCTGCTGAAGTCATCTGGGCTGAAGGCCAGGGCTGTGCACTCCCTCTGTAACTCTGCAAACCCTTCTTTGTGGAGGTTAACATTTATTAACTGCAGATACTTTCCTCTACTGTCCAAACAGAATGGAGATGATTAATTTTCAAATCCTCCATAGCTACACAGTAATAAGAGATCAATTATTTAAGCGTAATTAGAAATAGGTCTTGCTAAGAGATTGCTTAGCGATTACTTGAGAGCCTAAACAATTTGGTAAAGATAAACAACACCTACCAAAAAGCTCCAGTATGCTCTTTATCAACACTAACTATGTTCACTCCATCCAGAGTGATAAAATGTAATGAAATCTGCTAATGAAAACCCAAATAAAACTGGAACCAATCACTATAAAACAGGTATGCTGTCAGAGGAAGAATTAAGAGAGTTGCCCAAAGGTAAGACATTACTAGTTACACCCTTGGCCTTGAAGTTTTGCCAATATTCAGAGCTTTGAAGGTTGGGGTTTTTTAGAAGAAAAACAGATGATGATAGATGAAGTATTTCTTTACTGACATTCAGTTCACTCTCCTCACTTTTAAGCAACTTGCAATTTCTTCATTCCATGTATGATACCAGTCACAGGTTGGTACTCTTCATTTTCTCACAGGGCCATGTTTCCCCTCCTTCTCCAGCCATCTTAGAAAAATAAAAATATAACTTGGTTATCAAAAAAGAATGAATTGCATTAGATTTTGCATTAGATCTATTTGCTGTTAAACCTATATTACATCTATTGCATTAGATTTTGGCAAACCTGTCCAAATGTACTGGATTCTGATACTAGTGATGCCCTTTTCCAAACTGCGCTCTATATACTTATAATGAAGAACCATTCCTTCTTTTAGAGCCCCTTTGACTTTCTCCTGCATGCAGTTCAGTGCTGGCTAATCTTAACTAGCCGAAGCAAAGCTGCATTTAAAGGAGGAATAAACATGGCCTTGCCAAGTAATTCTCAAAAGTGATCTTTTGAAGCAAATCTAGGGAATGACAACAAACATCACAGACTGCACTAATTTTAGGTGATTAAATACTTGACTTTTACTCAGACTCCGATGTTCATAAGGAATTTTAAAAATACATTTTTCAGGCTATGTTGGTATGACATTTCAGGACCCTGTTCTCCACTTGTTATGGAAATTCACAATAACAGTCATTAATCAGTTCTGTTACTTCAGTTGCAAGCTAAACTTTAGCAACGTTGACCTGATTATAATTGAAACGAATGGAATTTATGAAATAACTTTTAACCGTATCATGGAATATACCTTCGTTGCAACATTAATTCAAATCCAGGCACTTAATTAGATCCTCTTTCATGCTGTTAACTGTATTTATTATTATTAACTTGCTTGGCAGAGGTGAAAACAAGCATAATTCAGGGAAAGAGAACATTTTTGTATTTTCACACTGGCCTGCCTTTCACACAACCCCTCCACTTCATCAAGATCTTGACATATGTTCCACATTCTGTGGGAATACGCGTTCTCTGCCTGTTCTTGGAAATGAGAAAATAAAAGATTGACAGCAGCAAAAGAAAAGTTACTGCTGTCCTGAGAGTACAGTTCATTAAGTCAGTAGTCAACAGGTATATTGTATATTCCACCATCTTTCTCTGAGCTAATGTTATCTTTTGGACAAGCGGACCTAACATTGATAGTATAATTTATAGTATATGTAGTATGAAGTAAACTAGATTTTACCTGCTTTGCTTGAACATTGCTGATGAATAGTCACTGGGTTTAAAGCAAGATGAAAAAAGGCACCTCTAGTTAGTCTGTGAATGTTACATACTGAAAATTACCAAGTATTTTTTCCAGGACTTCTGTATCATGCACAACAGTCAGCAAAGGTACAATCCTTTGTTCATAGATCTCCGTATCTGGAAAAATAAAATAAAGCCCTATAAAACTTACCATACGTTATTTTCTACCTTTCTTTTTCTTTCTTCAGAGATTTTCTGAACGACCTTTGGAGTAGAAGCTGGTAGATCCAGCACCCCCATTTGCACTAAAGAATGCCACTGGGAGGAATCAGTATCTCCTTGTAGTTTAAGGAGAATGCAGACATACTCCTTCCTCTTGTCTAGTTGCATTGTGGAAACTACTCTTATTCTTTGCTGTCAACCAAATCCAAAACTCCTTCAATTAAAAGAAATTTGAACAGCAAGCCCATTCCTAGTTTATTCCCTAAATGCTGCAGCTTGGTATCGGACCTCATATGGTCTCACTTTTGCTGCTGTCTCACTTTCTGTTGAAGAAAGCTAATGTTCTTTCTAAAAGGCAACTTCCAAAATGTAGATGGCTGTGTAAAAGTGTGAGTGTTGGTAGCTGAACGTGCAGTGCATGAAACAGAGAAAGAAAAAGAAGCTTATTCTGTGCAGTGTGATCACAAAACCTTAAGTTTCAATGTTGTCTAGACGATACCTCAGATAACCCATTATGTACAATCCTGCACGAACAGAAACATGAGCGCGCTTTCATCAGCTTGAAATCCAATCAGCACCCATTACTTCCAGGGAGAAAGAGAAAGTTGCTGGGTTTAATGGCCTAATTCACTTTCCAAAAAGCCTCATGTCCCAGCAGACAGAGGAACCTTTTGGATGTCTCCAGACACTAATGACTCCATTAGTTATGATAGCTCATATTCCGTGACTGAGCTTCACAACCATGTGGACTCTCCCTCAAGTCTTACAACATGACCCATACATAAAGACTGCCATTTTAGATTTACTTACCATTCTTGGCACTTCCTTCCACTGGTCTTTACCTGTAGCCAGGATAGTGTTTTGTCTCCAACTTTATGTCAAGCTAAATAACAACAACACAACAACAACAACAACAACAACAACAACAATAATAAAAAGTTAACATGATAAAATTCTCTAACCCTTAAAAAAGTAATTCAAAGAGCTTTACAGTAAAATTGAGAAAACCTGAAAAGGACAACACAAATATTTTTCACACTTACAAGATTTTTAAAAGCAATTCAGCATGATATACTATGTTCAGGTAGCACAGATCACAAGGCAAGGCTTTCTTGCTTCTGGTTTGTTTTGGTTGTTTTTCTTTCTCAAGTGTTTCTTTCTTCCTCTCTTCCCCGCAGTTACCCTTCTCACTCTTCAGGTTGCTTTGGTTGCTTTGGTGTAGAAATGATGATCCAGGATCACAGCTATCGACAATACATGGAAAAGGAAGAAATACTGTCTCCCTGCTCAGGCTGGTCCTCCCAAAGGTGTGGATGTCACTAAGACCAGATCAGAGAGTTACTATCAGACCTGCCTTTTTCTTTACCCATATAGCATGTGGAGAATAGAAGGCTTGAGACAACTTAAAAATAATCAGTAAATCCTCCCTGCCTTTCCTCCTCCACCCAGTCTTATTCCAGATCTCTTAAAAATGTGGCTAGAGAGACCAGTTACTGACTTACAAATATCAATTGGTTTTCAGAGTGCCTTTGCACAAATACATCCACCTGAGTAAGGTGATAAACTCCCTCGCTGTCTGCCCAGTAATTAGGAGGACTGTTGGTTTTCCTCCAGAGTATAGGACTGTGGTCTAGTAGCCTTTTTTGAACTGTTTGCAGTGTTTACCTATCATACCTTCCCTGAGATTGGGCACGTAACACATTCTGAGACATAAATAACCTGTGAAATCCTGCTGTGAGAATGCATGAACTGCTTACAACTCTGTAAACAGAAAGTCAGGTTTGAGAACTATATGGTATCACCAAAAACTAGTGACCATTGTACTGCTGGAGTAAAAAAAGAAGTATTGCGTGAGAGCAGAGAGGAAAATTGCAACACAGTACTTTCACATCAGAGTCTTTTCAGCAAAAGATTCAGGAAGGCTTCCAAATTGTAGGTATTTTCTAACCACTCTAAATCCAACTTTTGCCCTATACCAGATCAGAGTATCAATTTCAAGGGAATCTGCCTAACTAGGAGCCAGTGCAGCCTTAGAAAATGTACTCCCGTTGTGTACTCTACAAACACTTACTCTTGCGGCACATCTATTTAATATACAGGCATGCAAGAACTGATCCACTGTTCTCCTTTGCACCGATTACTTTCAAGGACTCCCATTTTGCCTGAGAGAGAACAGATATAAATAATTATAGAATAAAATGTTGTCAGAGAATAACGCTCTCTGGTTGCTTCAGTCCAATAAAAGCCAAAGCAACCATAAAACTTTCATAGAAAAGGGCGATCATTGATTCTAGCAGGATAACACTTTATTACAGTGCCTTGTTTCTATTATGCCAAAATAACTGAAAATATCTTAGTCCTTCTTTATGTATAGTTTAGCTTACACATCTAATTTTGGCCTTTTTTAAATGACCTTGGAAAGTCAGAAACATTCCTATTTCTTGCCAGTGCTGAACTCAGTGTGCAACACAGGGTTATTTCAAACATAAACATCATGATTTATGAGTTAAGTTGTAAACTAGCCAGTATAATGTTTCAAAATCAGCTCCTGCTTCCTTCACTTCTCTCCTAATGTTTATTGCCGAAATGTAGATTCTTTCCCAAACCAGAAAACGTACATCATAAAAAGTAATCATTTCTACATTTGTCCAATTTGTACATAATCTGTGTATTGACAGCTGATGCATACTAACTTAAAAAGCCTCACTTTTTCTCAGAGACAAAAAACCCATGTATTTTCTCAAAGACATGAATTTCATACATCTCATTTAGGAGTATAATACCTCAAGACATTATTATCATTTCTTTTAAGGTCATCAGTTGTACATTTTTTTAAAAAGTGAGAAATTAGAGAACATTTGAGTTCCTGATGACTCATTGAATAGTCTGGATCTTAAGTAAAGCTAGACAGATTTCTAAGAAAATTAATTATTCCTCTTAAGGACCACACAATGTGAAAAATAACAGTGACAATATTAAACACTTATGCAGATACGCATCATCCTTTTATAATTATTACTTATAGGTAACTGTTCAAGAAGTCCATTTCTATCTTCCCCCCAGTATATTCATTTCAAAAGTAACTCTAAAATACGGCTATCTTGTTTGTAAGTTTTCGTTAATGACAGCTTTATTCTGCTTTATAGCTGAAAATATGCAATTTACTAGGTTTTGGCAGTATATATCTGCAGTTAGTTTCTTTTCAAAAAAGGTCAGGGGGTGTTGGAGCGTTGCACATGATTCAAATTTTAGTGTACACTGATTTTAAAAATGTTTAATTTTTCAACAGTAATCCATTTATATAAATGTGATTTCTGAGTCCAGTGAGGCGTAGTTGAAAAGCATGCTTATTTTAAGTTTAACCAAAATATGTTATAGCTATTTAACACATGAATCATCAATTTTACTTAACATAATTCATCTTGAAGCTTATATGTGCATATGTATTGTATCAATTATCACAGATCACCAAGAATATGCAGTCAGTACCTCCATTAATCATCCATGCAGACACCTTGGAAAAGGGCAAAGTTTGAACCATGTCTCAAATTATATACATATTGGAAGAAGAAATTCTGTTTCAGAAGCAAAATGTCATAAAATCATCCCTGCACCAAAAAGAATAGTAATAAAAAAGCCTACTGAGTTCTTTTAAAATAAACAAGGACAGAATTGCTATCTTTGATGCAAAAAAGAGGCAGACTACTTTTATGAATGCCATAAAAATAAACTATTTTAATAGATACATAAATAAAAGGTTTAAAGTAGAATTTTCCCCCCAAACATAAAGATGGCCTAGCTTCTGTACAGAAACTGAAAAATATTCACGTGACTACTAAATTAAATAATCACTTTGTTACATTCAAAATAATTGGAGGCAAATACATAATGAAATGATGCACCTGAATCATTCTTCTTTCTCATCCTAGCAGTGTATACAGTATTTTCTTGGTTTACAGTACTCTGAGGATATGGATCTGTTAAATAAAACTCTGAATGATAGAATGGAAATAAAATTAAAAATCAAAGGAAAAAAACTCCAAACAACCCTAGGACCCAAAGGGGTACCCTGCATCACCCAGTAATTAAAGTTTTAATGGAAGAGAAATAAGTATTGTGCTGTAAAATAAATTATGTCTTTTACATATTGTTGTATAGTTATCTTAAAGTGTTTAAATATTACATTCACTTTGGTGATGTGTTTTTGTCTACGCCTATAATAAATTATACATGGCGCGTGCTAGCTGTTCATGTGTGTTGAATAACAACCTTCTGGTTTTACTACAAATGGGGGGAGCTTAGCACATCTAGGAAATTTTTAAAATACTTCTGATTTATGTAAGATAGACAAAATCTAATTCAAAGCAGCTTTCCTCCTATCATGCCCCCCTCCCCAGCACCTCTAAAAAGTTACTCTGATGGCTTCATGATTTTGCTGTGTTGTATCAAAAAATGTCGTAGGTTGGTGACTAACACTTACTGACCCACAGAGGTTCTCAAGTTTTGTTTTTCCTTTCTCTCTACGAAACATCTGTCAGTTTGAGAACATCTGCCACTAACATCTCCATACTGTCCAAATACTCCAACAAATTTAGGCAAGGAACCACCACTTGTCCATCAAAAGTGAGTTTACTGAACTTAGGCATTATCGCCATTGTTATCTGGAATGTAGCTGTGATGGGTGAGCACCATTCATCCCGCAGAGGAGAAAGTTTGTCATGTGGATGTTTACATACTCTTAAGGCAGAGTGATGAGATATCTTGTGCTGGTGAAATCAGAGAAAAAAAGTAAAAGATGACAACTTTCATCCATAGTGCAGAGCTAGCATTTCTAGTGTATTCTGTCAGAAGTTCAAGAAAGTCGGGCCAAGCTGACTTCGACTGGGCAAAAGAGCGTGCTTAGAGTCTATCCACCAGCAAGACGTGAACGGCAATGTAACGATTGCCCTTTTTTCCGATTTGCTTTTTTCTTGTTCTTGTTCTTCTTTTGCTTATTCGCACCTTTACTTTTATCTGATTTCTTTTTCTTTTCGTCCTCCTTAAACCACGGACCCCAGACTCCTCCATTCAGCTTCGGGTTACTCCGAGGGTCCTTAGGTGGGTATCGAACAGGAACCGCAGTCTTATTGAACTGTGAAAGCCTCCGCAACAACTGCTTCACTACGTCTGGGTACCTTGCAGAGAGGTCCACTCGTTCATACGGATCAGCAGTTATGTTGAAAAGCCACACCGTTTTTCCGGCTGACCAAGAAACGCGTTCATTGTGCCAGCGGTTGGGGCCCGCATTACTGAAGGCCTGCGGAGGTACCCAGTCACTATATCCTGGATTTCCCGTCAGTAGTTTCCAATGATTCACTCTGATGGCAGATTGAATCGCAGTGTTCCAGATCCCATAGCCAGCTTCCCAGGACCCATTTTTGGCTTTGGTGTAAATCGGGTCAATGTTGTGCAAGATGTCTACCCGTGGTGAGCGTCTGCCTTCGCTAATGGTTTCCCATATATCATAGCCATCCAGCTGGATATCTTCATCGATCTGCCCTTCTGCCAGTGTGATCAAAGTGGGGAACCAGTCTGTGATGTGCACAAGCTCCTTACACACAGACCCTTTGTTTTTCAGAAGGGGGCTATGGACAAACCCGACAGCACGGATACCTCCTTCCCAATAGGTCCCTTTGCTTCCTCGGAGAGGCCAGTTACTTCCTCCAGCCATTGGCTGCCCACCATTATCTGAAGAATATATGATAATGCTATTCCCATAGTAACCATACTTCTTTAAAGCAAGGGTTACATTGTTTATGGCTTCATCCAAACAAGCTAGCATCGCAGCATATCTTCGCCTGTTGATGTTATTTATCGATCGATAATGTTCAAAATACTTGCCCGGTGCCTGAAGAGGCGAATGAACAGCTTGGTAAGCAATATATAAGAATATAGGTTTCCTGGGGTTATGAGAAGCTAAGATTTGTTGTACTTTTTGTGTGTACATCTGCGTCGAGTAGATGCCGTTGTCATGATCCCAAGCTGCATTGTCGTTCTCGTACAGGTCATAGCCACATATCCCAGGGCTGTCACATTTGAAGTGAGTGTAATAGTCGCCGCTGCCCAAGAGCGAGCCGAAGAAAGTGTCAAATCCTCTCTGCGTGGGCATGCATTCTCTGCGATAAAACCCCAGGTGCCATTTGCCAACCATATGCGTTGAATAACCAACCTCCTTCAGCTTCTGAGGTAGCGTGACGTTATCCAGAGGTAAGCAGTTGGGCTGGGTTGGCCGTATAATGGAGTGCTGAAGGCCGGTGTGTATCTGGTACCTGAAGGCAGGGAGGAGATAGGCATCAGGTGGGGCAGGGGGAAGAAACGCTCAGGCCCTTACGCTGGGACACCCATGCACATAACTGTAACAGAAAATATTCCTATGCATGCAGCAATTTCCTCTGGAAATATTTTGAAGTGCACATGTCAAAAACTAACGAGGTCATACTATTAAATCTGCTGAAACAGGAGAAAGGCATCTGTTTCGCTTCACAAGTGTTTAAGAGCGGTTCCCCCACCTCCTTTGGCCAGTAGGCAACAACACCGAACAAGAAACATGACACAGCAACACCGTGGACTTCTCTCCCTGCTGGCCTCCTTTTTAATGTTTCAATTTCCATGTAGCTGTGAGCAATGTCAAAGGACCTCAGAGGCAATGTGCTGCCTGTGAACCATTATTTGGGCACTACTATTTTAAAGCTAGCAGTCAAACTCACAGACCTTCACGGTATCCCTTACGTATAATACAAACCCCAGAAAGCAGAACGATTGCATTTTTTCTGAGCATGAACAAGTGCTACAGCACTGACTCAGGACCAGTTCTCACAGCATGCACAATACTGAAAGCCTGACGGTCTGCCTTCTGGTCATCCATCATGCCATATGCATACGGACTATGACTGAGCAGAGATATTACTAATATTGTAACAACAGAGTCAGTCGTCAGCACACACATGATGGGGCCTGGCTCTGCTCTCTCCTGGAACATCTACAGTCCCACGCTTCAGCATTTATCTCCTGAGTAAGAGGCGTAAGTATGCGTGGACGGCAAGTACCCTGGCCAAAACTCAAGGACGCTTATGCAGTTCCAGTGAAAGAGGTTTATGAGCGATCACTCAAAAGGAAGTGATAAGCTCTTGTTCAGCAGTCATTTTCTGTCCTTGCCTAACTGTTCAATGAGATGTTTCCCTCCATGAACTGAGCTAGTCAAAATACCTATTGACAGGAGCACAGATATTCTGAGGTACTTTTTTCTCCTCCTCAGAAAGCTTTCACGTGTCCCCATTTAACAATGATTATAGAAAATTACGTGAATAAATACAATTTTTACAATGCCTCATAATTTGCTAGCGGTAAACATATCTACAGCATATAAATATGCTGGACTTTGAGCATGTAACAGCAGTATATTTAAAGGACAGGATAATAAATTCTGCAGTGCAGTACAGTCTATGTGTAAAGAATACATATGGCCTCCATATGATTAGAAAATGAATTCAGCATGGGCAGTAGTAAGTATCAAAAATCAAGGACAAATCCATTTATATCAGTTTGACACTAAAAAATAAAATGTAGCAGCATACTGTAAACCAAAGATGACTTCTCCCTGAGTGTGAGAATAGATTAAATTCTCAGTCATGAATAGGAGAGCTAGGTCCACCAATACTGTGAATTTGTGGTAGTAGGAGTTGGGACTTCCTGACACATTCTGCTAGTGCTGCCAATCTGATTGGCCTCCTGAGCTATCTAGAAAATTAGAAACATTAGGCTCTGCCTGTCCATAAATAACTTAAAGTCTGTTTTTATATGATGTCTTCCTGGCCAAGATCTTAGAAGGCACCATAGATGTCTTTCATGCCTGCCAATCTGTAATAATTGTGTAACTCCCATTTCATTCTTGAACTTCTTTCCACAGAACCAGAAGCTCTAGTCTAATTTATTGCAGAAGCTTTGGGTGTTGCACTCCTCTGCTTTAAGCTAGCCTGTACTCAGTACACTGCAGCGCTGCTGCTTTTCTTTGTCTCTCTGGCACTTTTTCAGAGCATTGTTTCTGTTACCAGTTTGTGGATCTGGAGCCCTGCCGTCCAATTGTCCCCAAACTCACAAGCTGGTGCTGACACAGGAGATACTGCAGTAGTTAAAGCATACTCTCAAAATGACGGGTTTCTGGGATCGACACTTTGCTTTTGCAAAAGAAATGTCATGCACACACAAATACCCACACCTTTCCCATGATTCAAGTATCATGTTCTTCTCCTTTTAAAACAGGTAAACTACAATAAGGAAACCACGCTGACTAATGGCAGTGCCCCATACTTCAGTTCACTCCATCTTTGAGAGTCCTCAGGGAACTATGTTCACAACACATTTCCTTCCCCTTCTCTTTCCTCTCCCTTGTTAAACTCTTTCATTAAATTCCCCCTATTCGATCCAACTGAAAAAGTCCTTGCCCCCACCCTGCTATTTTAGTAAATAGCTTCCGCTTTCTTAAACATTGACAGCCTCCTCTATCTTGAGATCAACCCCCACTCCCAGCCGGCCAATTTCTCCCCTGCTACACTAATTTTGCTAGAAGTCATAATTTTCTCTAAAGCGATGCTGTTGTAATAGAGATTCTTCCACCCTTCTCCTCGACACAGAAGCTGAGCCTGCGGGGAACAGGCAACAGAATTTGCGACACATTGCAAACCAGTTTGCCTCTTGACAAAGCCTACACAGAAAGTATGATATTCATACAAAGTTAATTCTCATAAAGAATTCATAAGCAACAGGCAGATTCCCCAGCTAGGGCTTTTCAATGATATACCCAAGCACAAAATTCCTACGCTGTTAATCTGACAAATACCGAACCAAAAAAATATCAAGAATTAGCCTCAGTGATACATAATGCTTCTTAGGAAAATATCTGGCATACAGCAATGCATCTTATTTCAGTAGTCCCCTCAGTAAATTATTCAATATGCTGGCTACAAGGCACATAGAGCAGTCCTGCTTCAACTCTCTGCTGCTGTCTTTTTTCATGAGACTTTGGTGTGTTTCCCACATGTGTGTGTGTATGCTATTTATGGCATAGCTATGCTTCTGAATATACATATATGCACCCATACAAAGAGATATGCATTAAAAAGCGATCTGCAAAATAATCCATTTTAAGTAAAAAGATTTAAACTGTACAAATGTTTCAAAGAAGTATCAACCTCTAATTATTGGGATGTTCTTCACTATTACAAAAATGGTCAAGATTTGTTCACTTTTCTGTGTCACATGCCTTCCTAATTGATCCATTATGTGCCAATACTACTTTTTCAGTGAAAGTATTTTGTTTTCAAAGGACCTGCAGACTCTTCATGGGAAAACAAAGCAATCTGAGCAAAAGACAGTGCTTGTATGGAAGGAAATGGCATTAAAAGCAATAGGAAAAGTGTCTCAACATTACTGTTTTGAAACTGTATTTAGACTGTGCAAGAGCAGAAAAAACTGAACACGGCAAAACAAAGGAAATAAGAGGCAGATGCTGATTTGGGGGGAGTTCTCTAGGAGATAAACTCACGAGCTCACTAACTGCCATGAAATGTCTGTGAAATACATTCTACAGATTTCATCACTTTCTACCACAAGACTAGCTAATTCTTTAGAATAAATTGGTTGAATTTAATCCCAAATGCAGAAAGCAAGTTATGATCATGAATAGTCTGGAATTCATTATGATAATTACAACACTAGTAACCAGTTAAATATAAGCAAATGCTGACAGGCCACAGAATCTAATTTCATAGTTTTTTAGACTTTGACCTTTATGGACAGTATTTACATAAAGGTAATAGACTGATAATATTCTGTATAAAGTATAGGGGTTCAAGACTTGTGAATACTTTACATGCATGTACTATGCTCTCTTTCTCCCTACCCCTCCAAGTTTCTAGATCATGGTTGTCTCTATTAGATACCTGGAATTTGAAATTTGCAGAACAAGGAACTAAGTAAAATCTATGTGGAATGTTCAGCTACTATTGAAAAATAACTTATCCTTACTGCATGGGGATGGCTCTTCTTTGTGCATTTTCTACATTTATTTCTATTTTACTAGTGTGGAAGTTGTTCAGATGTTTCCAGCAAAAACACTGTGATAACTGTTCCAGCTAAGGCAGCTGTTTAATGCTAGCTGACTGTTACACCGCTCTGTTTACTTGTTTGTAGTGGAAACTTTAAAGCAATGGACTCCCGGTGGGAGTATCTTGATGACTTCATAGGTCCTTTGCTTCTTGGATGCCGAGAGAAATATTTCAGAGCTTTCTTAAATAAACAAACAAATAAACCCTCCATCCTGAGTCTGAGCTCATGATACTACTTTCCAAGATCATTTCCCTTCCTATTTTAATTGAGAAAGACACAAAGCTAAGCCAGTGGCTTTTACGTTACTCCTACCTTCAGTCTCAAGGTGCAGAGACCATTAAGTTGTTAAAGGTCAACTGTACATTCAAGTGCCGGAGTCTTTGTGGATGTAAATCACCACGGGGACACTAAAGTCAATTTGACCTGAGCTTGAGGAATGCATTAACATTTGGAGGCTTAATTTCCCCCTTCTGATGTCCTTAGCAAAGCTAAATTAGTTTCCCAGTTCTCATCTGGAGAGTAAACCAAAGTAGAGAAGTGGATCAATGACAGTAATCTTTGCACATTTTCACTACTATTCCCCTGAAGCAGAGAGCAAGTCTTAAGGTCTGTACAGTAGAAGAGATTCTCCTGGCATGCCTCACATCCCCGTGGTGCTTAGGCAGTCTTAAACATATGTAGGCCAAACCAGTTTTCCTTAAAAAAAGTCTCCCTAAGGAGTTTTCTATTGAGTATTCTTCCCCTTAACTTCAGGGTGGGTTCTGCACTGAGAAAGAAGCTGGGATGTTTCTAATTTTGTAATGTGCATGTACAACCCTATTGATTTTAAGCTTTCATAATTTTAAAATACTGCACTAACTGTCTACAAACTGAGATTCTTTTAAGGCTCACTGAAGATTAACAAAGAAGCACAGTTTGAAGTTTCTAATTTCAGGAACTTTTGCTAGCACAGTTCTAGTTAGTACATGTGGAAAATGTATTTTTATTACGCTTGCGTAGTTCAGAATATATTGAAAAAAATTTCTCAATTTTTAAAATAATAAACTCTAGCCTAGGATTTAGAAAAGAATATTTTAAATAAAAAAAATCATTTGCCAGGAGTTGCATACAGAGCAATAGCACAGAGGTATGCATGTTACACTAATTAAAGGAATCATTATTGATGTTTATGCATTTCCTTGTTAAAAATAATAAAATACAGCAAGTAGACATCAAGTCAATAAAGTAGGCTTAGGGACTGCTAAAGAACAGACTTTGACATCTTACCTGAGACTGTTTGTATAGCACAACAGCTAGAAATATAGCTATTCCAGATGAGTTAAGAATATAGAAATCGGTGACATTTTTTGCTTGGAGGTTCCCAGTCCTCAGAAGTCCAAGTTAGTGGGGAGAAAAAAAAAAACCAACATCTCACTTGCCGCCAGCAAATCATTAGAAGCAGGACTCAATGACCAGTAAGAAAGAATAGATATAATAAAGACTTCTTTATAGTGGACTGAGGCTTTAGCATGGAGTCCACAAACACTTATTGTTTGAAAAAGCTGTTACTTTGGGCAGACATGTGTACTCTTATTTACCTCGAAGTTGTTTTGAGCTCTGTAAGATACTTGTGAGGGAAGCAGAAGCTGTCCGGAAGCTCTTCTGCTTTCAGCCCTCCAAACAGGCTGGTGAAGAGCATGGCAGAGAGAAGCAAAGTTCCTGATCAGACATGGACCAACATGAAAGAATCACACAAAAATGATTTTGCATCAGAAATACTTGCCGTAAAAATGAAATGTTTTATGCTAAATCTGCTAAGGTTTTTAAAACTAAAATCAGAAAATAAAGCTGGAAAAGGGGCAGGTTGATACAGGAGACACTAGGGCAGAGAGATAGAGCTGAGCTGATTTAAATGAGATGCAAATAAACTTATCACAGCCTGACATGAATTGCTGCAAAGCAATCAGCGAGTATCAATTCATAGTCCCTTCAGACTGGTGACAATGAAAGCCATAGCCTGTAGCCACAGTGCTTCTTTCTGATTTTTCATTAAGTAAGTTTACTGATAAGCAAAATGTTTTTTAAATTTTCATGTCTTTTTTATTTCCAGTCTTTTCCTAACTTAGAGACAGATGACAAGTCTTGCTTTTGCTGATTTCCACTTACTATGCTCCCACGAGAGCAAAAGCAGGCAGTAGGCATCTCAGCATTTGTTACAGTAGCAAGTTGAATATCTGTTCTAAACAAGACCAGGTTAGCTAAACTCCGTCAATCACATTTCTTCCGTATGGATGGTCTATCGCAACTAAATGCTAGCATAAAAGTTTTGGTTTTCATGCAATATAGTCTTCTCAGAAACAATCTTCAGGAGCCTTGAGTCTACACTATATAAGATACAGTTTGTCTTTCAAAAATAGCAGCTTTGGAGCAGCGCGGGAGAAAGTGCTTTTTTCTGCCCTAAGTTCCAGATACTTGGTTCCAAAGTAAAGTTACCGCCAAGGCTTCAGTTCAACATATAGTTTAAATAAGAACGTGATTTCAGCCAGGTAGTTGGCTGAAACAGGACCAAAGTAAGCAATCAAAGTTTGTGCCATGAACATGAGTGATGCTATAGGTATGGAAATAACTCTCAAGTCAGCCGTGCAGCATTTTGTTCTGGTTAAAATTCTGAACAACACTAAGGAGTGAAGGAAACGCCTTCTACATTAGAACGATCTGTCACAAAACATACCCTTTTGCTGAACAATATAAGTTAAGGGTAGGAAGGATGTATTGGCTTATGCTGCCTATTTTTCTACCTGCTTAAGATTGTGGGTAAGATATTCTGCATATCTACAATACTGTCCCAGTGGTTTGAGTAAGATATGAAATACTTTTATTGATACATGCAGATGGTACTATAGCTAGGGAGTTACTTCTCTGAGATGGTGGGTGCATGACTTACAGAAGAAAATCTCCTTGTAGAAAAAAGAGGAGCAAAGATTTATTACCGGAGTATGGAGGCAATTTTTCTCTGGGATATGAGTCACGGCTGGAGGGTTCAGTAAGCTCTGCTGCAGCAAATGATGTGCAGAATACTGCGCCACAGCCTGACCAACACCGCTTCATTTTTTTTAGAAATTTGAGGGAGGCAAAGACTGTCCATTTTCTGAAGTAGGCATGATCCCTCTGGGCCCCGTAGTCCTGGTTCCCAGCTATTCAACTGACTGAATGCTGAATGCACACTGGGATGAGACCTGGGTACATGTCATTGCCTCAGGTCTCCTGCTTTCCCTGGGAAAGAAACAGAGGTCTACGGGCAGGGAAACCTGAGTAAATCTGAACAGGCCCCTCAGAACATTTTCTCTGCTCAAGTCCTCTGTCAAGGTTAAACGTATGCCAGAAAAAACCTCTATGAATCTATCATTTAACCATTTTTATCTTCTAGGTTATAAGATTTCAGGGGGGAAGGTGGGTCATGAATGTAGATGGATCAGAGAAGCAAATGCAACATTAAAGACTAAACGTGAACTCCAAACCTTTGCAGACTTTCACTGTATCAGCCCACATAAAACTGAAGTTTTCACATGCAGACACACACACACACACATTCATTTCATCTTCAGCTGTATTCCTTGAACTTTTATGTGCTTATAAATCAGAGCAGAAAAATATCCACTTCTAAACCAAGTGTTTACATAAAAAGTCTAACTCAAATTATTTACTGTTTTATCACTCTGGCAGTGCTACTACAAACATTTCACTTGAAAGATTCTGAATCTTGCCCTACTTTCAAGTTTTGGGGGGATGGAGGAGGGGCATTGTGTTGTTAAATCAGCTGAGGCTCTTCCATCAAATACAGGAAAAGAAAAAAAAAAAATTAGTGATTTATTCATGGACTAATAATGTTACCAGTTTTGTTCCAATTACCTTTTTCCAAGGACCTACAGGAGTTGAGGTATCCTTGTTCAACCAAATGCCATTTGGATTTTGATGCATTAACTCAACCTCAAAATCATTTGGAATTTCTGATCTCATGCAAGGCCTGACATTTGGTCATTTGAATAATGTCCTTACACCACTACATGGCTTACACTGCGAAAGTATTTTTATCATCCGGCACCTAGAAATGCCACCCAGAGTTCCATTAACAAAAATAAACATTTATCAATAGCAAGAACCAGAGGGACTTCCAGTGAACTCCTTGTGGCGGTTCAGAAGCCCCAGTATGGTGACAGGCCCTGCTGCTTGAAAGCTGGAGAACCAAGCCAAAAAACGATGTTCTTTGTGGCTCTATATTCTGACCAATTTTGCATCTCAAGGATATACACCAGCTCTACTCTCTTTTATCTTCCCAAGTCCTGCTGACGCAACTGGCATCCCAGGAGCGAGGCAGAGCTTGGTGAACGGCGGGAAAGAAACTGTCGTCTCTAGAGTTGCTAGCTTTAAAGGAAAATTAGATAACTGTGGATGCAAGCTAGGGGAGAAAAGTAACAGAAACCTTTATCTGCGTTTCCTTGGGGTTACTCTCCCTGGTTGCAAGGGGCGGTTAGTGCAGGGAAACATAAAAATCATACAATGAAACTCAAGCAGAAGTTTCAACTTTAAGTCACTCCGCAGATTTAAGTTGTAATTAGTATTTTCATACACTAATTTGGATTTTTTACAAAACACTATTAAACTGGCAGCATATCCGCTACTAACCTTTCCTGTCATTGAGACAATTTATCTGCTCAAATGGGAGGACAAAAAGGATAAAGGAGAACGTGGGAGTCGGCAGCAGCTGGAATGCATATGTGTATATGCAGCTATTGTTTTCTTTGCTCCCAGTTCGCTGCAGCTGTGGAAACAGAGCACAACGTTTCCAACTTTATCACTGAATGTTACTCATTTAGAAAAAAGGGGAAAAAAATGTGTGATTGCATAATCAGCGCTCTTGGTTTCATGTCTACATGTAAGTGACATGAAAAGAAAATAATTTGACTAAATACTTTGCATGCCAACCACAAACCCAGACATTGGCCACCAAATTCTGGGCTCTCAGCACAAATAGATCCCATCGGATATTACACCTAATCAACATGTTACAAGGAAAAGAAATGCACCGCTGTTAGGTCAGGAGTATACTGGAGCTACACGTGCAAGAGGAGAAGCTCACATAGACAGACTATCTCTGCATATTTCTCTGAAGTTAAGGCAAGCAAATGGCAAAGGAAAACCAATTCATTAGTAGGAGATGGATTTTTTAGTCCTGCTTCAGTCATTTTTACGGGAGGAAGAAGAGAAGAAAATGAGATAAATGGAGTCTAAAAGTCATAAATTGGCGTGGAGAAGAATTCCCCCCCCCCCCCCCCCAGGTACTTCAAAAAGTGGTCTGCAGACCCTGTCGCAAGCACTGCACGAGGCTGGAGCAAGACCAGCATGTCAGAACAGGGACACGGCACATACCAGTTTGTAAAGGTTGTTCTCTGTGCTACAGCATGTAACTGCTGAGCATTCAAAGTGTGTAAAAGTGGCCTTCATTTCAACCTGTGTGTTCACTGCTGTGCTGGAGAAAATACCTTCTCAGACACTACGAATATCCTGGACTAGTCATTCTTACAGATAAGGTAAATTTCAATGTGTGTCATTGAAGCATTCTGCCTAAAAGAACACATTAATTGGTAATAACACGGGCATTTTTACATGACCAGAAAAAAAAAATTGCCATGTACACGTGTGAAACATTTTTCAGCTAAAAATCTCAAGGCTGAAACTCATAATTCTGCGACAGTTTAGGAAAATTAGTTCACCTTTATGTAAGAAGAATTTATTCAGTGAAGGGACATGAAAGATATTCATTATATGGTTGCCTTTCGTAAGAAGACGTCTTTCATAAAAATGACATACTTGATAGCAGTCCTTAAGGTAGCAGCCAAACAGTTATTTTCTTACCTTACACTTTCATTAAAGTACCCATTTTGACCATTTATTATTATTTCTGAGTTAATATTGTCCTTATGTATTATTCATGTATCCAGTACTTAGAGTCTACATCAATCTAAATGCTGCAAAATGACCTTGAATTGACAGCAAGGATGACTGAGGACAAAATGACAAGATGTAAAATAGAGGTTAACAACTACCATATCATGGTTTTATACGATATCATTTGAGAGAGATAATTGCTTTATAATTAAAGAACATTACGACACTGAAAAAAATCAGGATTATTCAGAGCTTCAGAGACATCTCAAGTGTTTTAGATACCTTCACGCAACATCCAAACTTTGTGAAAGCTGTAGTTTTCTATTAACCATTGAACAACTACATAAACATACCATTTCTGAGCATAACGTTGGAGAATGTCATAGTTTCATCGCTTTATTGAACTTAAGTATATCATAGGCCATTAAGTTTCTTTTGAAACCTTAGATTAGTCTTTAAGACTCTAATTTAAAATTAGAGATAAATTATTATTATCAAGTGGTAATGGCCACAATATCTCTTTAGTATTTATAATATTCCTAATTATCCTGCTCTATGATATGTCGCAAGCTCAACTGTCTCAAAGCACCTGATACAGGAAAGAACAGATTCTAGCCCCCTTAATCAATACGTAGCTACTGAAATAGAAGGATCAACTCCATCAATTCAATTGAATACTCTTTTAGGTAAACTTTTGCTCAGTGTCATCAAAACATCAAAATGAGTCCCTGAATTGATGCATGAAACCCCTTTTCTAGTGTACACATTCATTGTGAATGCTGATTAATTAAGAAATACGCTTGGATGATTGTTTCTGTTTCATATCAACTTTGCTATTCTCTTTGTTCTACTTAATGTGGTCTATCATATAACATTATTGTAGAACATGTACATTTGCATCAAAAGGAAATTACTATCTCTTCCTTCATCTCCCACATATCACACAGCAATTCAACATAGCAGGATATCCACCTAGAGCAATGTGACAGAGCTGAGCAGTTATGTTCAAAGCTTAATTACACATTTCTAGACACTTGTAATTGATACTGCTGACACATCAGTTGTATATGAAATGATAAATTGTTACTCAAAACTGAAAAAGTGAAAGTGTGCAATCCACTTAATCCACTTAAGAAACATAACTTTAAGTTCTCTACAGACTGTGACGCCCACCCAGACACCTCCAGTTCAAGACACCTCCTGTTCAAGATCTTTTAACACCAGCATTCTTGTCAGCAAGATAACGATACCCTTCGCTGTTGTCTCTACAGGTATCCTGGGACAGACGCAAGCCAGAAATTGTTTCATGCCACTCCAGAGCTTCTGCTAGAACTGAATTAATTTTCCAAGAAAAGCTACAGCCCTCATAATATGAAGAACAGCTTTACCTGCATTGAAGAAAAAAATGCATTTTGACTTTTCAACAACACAGTTTTTTGGGCTGACATATACTGGCAGCAGCAGTGGCACTGAATCATTAGCAAAAGGAATAACCTTGACTTGAAAGAGAGGGCTGGGAGCCAAGAGACACACTTTCTTCTGGGTTCTGCATAGTTTTTAGCCTGAGCATCGCAACTGACCTCTAATTCTTCTGTTCTTCTGATACTTTCATATTAGTTTCTTAGCCTTTTGTGTTACTCATTCCTTGAAGCAGGGATGGTACTATGTCCGTTGTACAATACAGCTAATGCTCAAAACGGGCTTTTTAGTCTCATGATAAAAAACATTGGCAGGATGCAAAGGAGCCTCACCCTGATGCTAAAGCCAGTTTGTAACTGGATGTGTTAAAACACAGCACTTCCAAGCATCTACTTATTCACAAAGATTACTGGCAGTTATGTACAAATTCTGTCACATATTGCTGGTTACTGAACTAGATCCTACTTCCTCACTAAATTCAGACTGTTGTTAGGGCTACTGGATTTTGTTTTCTACTTCCCGATTCACTTCAGAAATATCGTATTAAAATCCATTCTTCAGAACTGACCACAACATGCAAGTCCATTTCTGATTAAGACAATGGCTGGTGTTGAAGGCGCTGTGTGCAGTTCCCAAAGAATTAATGTATTAAGATAATGAAGTATTTTACTAACCTGGGTCCCAGATGAAAGGTTCCTGATTGACAACACGGGGAAATGAAACATCTTTGTTTATTCACAAGGGAGATTCAACATGGAAATGAAATGCTTTCTCTGCCATTATCTGAGTGGATGTAGATGTAGGTGTGCTTTTCTAGCAAAGGAAGGAAGGAGTGGGGAGCAGAGTTTCAGGGCTGTCAGTCATTCAGGTGACAATTTTTAACTAACACATCAGAGATAGTACATACTGTACAATATGGCATAAAAAGGAAAGTAAAATGCCTGTACTCAAAGTATGATGTTTTTCTTACTTTAGGGATTTTCAAATTTCTATAAAGCAATAGAAGTATGAAGACAAATTGAACTCTCTTCCCACATATCCTTACATGTTGTGGTTATCAGTTTCCTTTTCTCTTAAAAGCTCCATATGTTGGAACTCAAAAGGAACAAAACAACTTCAGCAGGTACCGTGCCCAGCTCACTGCAACCCATCCCTTGTAACAGGAGCAAATACTAGAATGCCCCACAGCTGCCTCCGACTGCGACGAGGCAGCGTAACACCAGGACCTCGGTACTTCATAGGGCTCTTTTCTGCTTCTGTACCAAACGGATTTGAATTGCTGTCTTTGCGCTCTGTCCAAATTAGGCAAAGGCTAGGAAAAATGTAAGGCTGCTATGAGGAGCAGGAGTGCAGTGAAATCAGAAAGCTCTCCGTTTTGGTGATTAATGGCAGCCCACACATTTGATGGTTGCAAGATGCCCCCTCCCACCATCCTGCTACACTTTTCCCTTCCCTTCAGTCTCCTACACCACAGAAGAGAACAAACTAGAGTTAATAAGGGACGGAAGTTAACAGCACATCTGTTTCTAGGCCTCCATGCCACTGAATAATGAAGTCATTTGGATAAATGCTTCTTTATTTCCGTCCTAAATCCGGCTTAGCAAAACAAGTAGCACTGTCTTGGATGTCACTGCTGCACTCTCTAATCCTTTCTAACGATCAGTAATTTCTCAGTTATACTGCTCCTCAGTCACATCTTGCTTTACTGTTTGCATTGTGGGAGTGTCCAAAAGCCTAACAGAAACAGAGGCCGCAGTGCAATAGGCCTGGAAATAAAACGGAATATAAGATAAGGGGTGAATGGAATCAGGTGCCTAATCATTGTTAGTCCAACAAAAATCTAGAAACCACATCGCTGACATGTATAGCAATTATGTCTAAAACCAGACAAAGCATACATAAAATATTTGCTATAAAATGTTAATATATTAATGAAACCGTGCCTTATTTAAGATGTTAGTAGGTGATTTTGATCCCAGACAAAATGCCACAAGAATGACTCACGTAATGGAGTGAGTTGGATAAGCGTAAGTGAGGTGTAAATGGGACACACACAAAGTTTTGGCAGTATGTATTCGATATATTAAACAATTAAATCCTAGTACATTCATGGAACCTAGGTATCAATGCCATCGACGTTGTACACCTGCCTTCTGTGGGGCTTTTCCCCCCCTACCTGAAAACATTTGTTTAATAGAGTGATATTAGCATCACATACCCTCTGATAAGTGATTTAAGGAGAGATACCCTCTTGAAGATGTAGGTCACTCATATTGAGGTGGGAGGTACACTATTCTTTACGCGTAATATTCTACACTGTACTATGAAGGAACTTCAAGGCAAAGAGTAACTTGGCAGAGGTGGATGGGATTATCAGCCTGACTCAGACATCAAAACTAAGGATGAAGTTTTCACTGACTTCACAGGGCCCTTGTTCAGATCTCTTATTTTGGTACGTTGGACCTAGCTGCCCTTTCCTCACTCTGAGGCACTCAAATGGGTCACTACCAGATGGACACTTGATAGTAACCCATTTTGTTCTACAGTTAAAGAAAAGGATGCTCACGCATTCATATTTCTCTCGTTCAGCTGTATGCTGTTCTTATTCTTCAGTTCACTACATCCCACCCATGTATATTATACAGAAAGAATGAGCATATATTATGGTGTTGTGTTACTAATTGAGTGCATATATTGTCATAGCCCGTGAATTTCCATCACTAACTTCAACAGTTGAAAGACAAAATCAACATAATATTGTAAATTAAAAACAATTAAGAAAAACTGAAGTAATTTAAATTGTGATCTTTTAGAATGTGACGCATTTACTTTTTCTAAGATTTCTTTTGGAGCTGTGAGAAATAAAACCCTTTTAAAAATTAAAAATAAAAGGTAGAAGTAGTGATTCTTTGAGAAACATTAGCTGTTAAGGAGAAACGGAAACATATTTAGCATTTATCAAAGTGTTTGTTTCATTAAATAGCTATAGGGCTCTGACTCGGGAAGATCCCTTTGTATGGGCAGACCTTCCACACCTGCTTAAACTCCTTAGAGATGGAAGAGCTTTTTTGAGCGGGATGGATTTAAACAACTGCCTGTTCTTGAACTGATGCTTAAATGCACTTCCAGCCTTTGCAACATCACAAGAATTTTAGAAGCCAGTCTATAGATGTTTTTACAGCTAAAGACACAAATAGGTGCCTAATGGGATTCTCAAAAACATGTCCTTAAATCTCCATGAAATCAATACAAGTTACAGCAACTAAAAAAAGACCACTGATTCCCAATCTGCATTATTAAGCTTCCTTTAAAAAAACATCTTGTCCTTCAAGATTTTTCTGTAACCCTTGCACTCCAGCCAGGACAACTGAATTCGTTAAGGTGGGTACAAACTTACGTATACTTGTGTGTGCATGGGGAGGTCTAATATGACATCCAGGTCCTTAGAGTAGCATGGCCGCTTTTTTATTAGGAGAAAATAAGTACACTCTCCAAAATGCTTACTTTGACAAAGGAGAGCAGTAAATTATTCTCTACTTTGACTTGTAATCCACTTGCCCCAGTAGAACTGTATATCGTATAAGTACATGCATGAATGATGTAGTCCTCCCCCCAGCCTTTTTTTTTTCTTTTGCAAAAGGGAAATTAAAAGGGCATACTCTGTTTTCTCAGAGGTTCCAAACCAAAATTATCATCATCACAGAAAAGCAACTCCTACACATTTGATCTTCAACCTTAGGGTTTCTTCTGGGAGCCAAGCATTTGTTGAAAAAGACAACAGTAAGACCATAACACATCGCTCCTTTTCAAGCACAGTTAACTACGTGGAATATTACTCAATCAGTGGCAAATAACTTGTGGCTCCCAAATCACTTCTGTCCTTTCAAGGTTGTGAAATTATGGATTTCAGTGCTTAATAATCATGGCAATAACATCAAAATTAACAAAATGCCGTAATGCCAAAGAAATGAAGCATCATCATTTAGAGTCTGTTCTTGCTATTTTCAACATTCATCTCTGTGTGGGAAGAGGAATATGGGAACTGTGGGGATTGCAAAGGGAAAAGAGGGAAGGAGAAGAAAGAAGAATCAGGCGTGCTTTGTATCTGTCATGAATGAGAAGACAAAATATTTCTTTCCTCTTCAGGAGCCAAGAGAGTTAAAGGAGGAGAAAATCAACACAACTGAACGCACGCACAGGAATTTGCTGACATTGTATAGTATTGTCTGCATTACGCCTGTACAATACCACACAGAGCTGATGAGTTGTGACAATTCCAGAGAGCTATCTTCATTTGGGAGAACGTGGAGATGTTAATAAAACTGCCAAATATCAGAACACCACATCTGTTCAGTTCTGTTTGTATGAGACTTTTCCATTCACTAAACAAATCTGTCTTCTCAGTGTAGCTCTAATGGGTCACATAGGAGAGGAGCAGCCCAGAAGAAGCTGTAAATCCTTCAGGGAGCCTGTCAGCGAATTCAATAACAGACTTCTTATCTACATTTTCCTATTAGTAATCACAATATATAACTCATTACACAGCTTTTCCTTTTCAGTCTGAAAGTGTCCCACAAAACAGATAAATCAACATCCTTATTTTAAATATAGGCACTCCGAGATAGTGAAAAACCGAAGCACCTCACAGAAGTAACCCAGCACCAAAGGCATAAGTGTAGAAAGAGCCCTGGTCTTCCCAGTCTCAGCCTGGGGCTCCACAATGGCATAAGAAAAGTCCACGACTAGATTCAGTGCCCCAGAGATGGAAAACAAGAGAGCTCTTAAAAAGGCAGCCTCACACAAGGAAAGGTTGGAGAAGCAAGGACATAGTTGGATGCATGATGCTAACTGATTTTCAGTTACAAACTAGATCAAGTTTGTGTCTTGACAATTTCCTCTACGGATTTTTATCCGTCTACATTAACCAAACCTGAAACTTCCTGTACTCCATTTCCTTACCACATACAACTTGAGCTTAATAAGTCATTGCCAAATTTGCAAATACTGTCCGAGGGCAACGGGCTTATCGAGGATCAATTAACCATGTTTCTCATAAGAGTGGGAGCATACTATAAGACACATTTTCAACTTGTTCTGTGAATGTGCCCCTGCAACTTAACCATGCTGCCTAAATGCACCAGTTCTTCACTAACTGTCCCAGTTGACTTGTTCAATATTCAGCACATAATATATTTTGAATTCTGGTAATCTGGCTGCATGACTGTAAAATTCCTCAGCAGTTCATTCTATGCCCAGCTTTTCACGAGCAGTGCTCTATAAGTTGCAGGACCAACTTCTTAGCTTTTATTTGTGTTAAAATAAAGCATCTGCTTTTCAAAACCAGGCTTACGTACACATGTTCAAAATCAAAACGCAAGAGAGGTGGCTAGAGTCAGCAGCAACAAAATGGGATAGCAGCAAAAGATCTGTAAAGCCTTAGCTCACATTCCTTGGTGAGCTGAAAGTCTGGGCTAAACGTGCATTTTGGCTCTGACTTGGGAAAATGAAGCTGCTTCTATCTTTCTGACATAATCTATTTCACCAACAGGGAAGCAGTACTGATGGTCATCTGGGAAACTGCACCAAGCTCTCCTGGCAAGAATGGCGACTGCTGCACCATAGTAGGAAGAAAGAAGATGGAAGAAAGAAGAGAAAGATGAAAAATCCACAGAAACCATATTAGACTCAGAGTGGAACTTAGTGATTTCATGAGGACTTGATCCAGTTATTAACTTTACCTGAAAATTTAAATTAAGCCTTTCATTACTTTTTGTACACTTCCCTTTACAACTTTCAGTACATAATACTTACGTACTTATGTTTCATAAGTATATTTATGTATACTTATATTTCAGTACATAACACAGACATAAAGCCAGTAGTCGATATTATTATATAAGTACAGTTTTTTTAAAAACAAATAGCCACTTATCTAAAATCAAAAGAAATTTGAAAAAAATCTAATCTAGACATGATGAGATGTAATAACAGTGTAAAGGGCACCATGAGCTAGCTAACAGACAACATAATTACTTCTCAGTCTTTTATTGCCTGGAAGTTAAGATTTTTTTTTTCTGCTTTGGGGGGGTGGGGGGCTTTGGGGGGGGGGTGGTTGAATGTCATTCAAGTTTCAGCTGTCCAGTAAATTTTCTGATGTTGCTCCCCTCCTGCCCCTTTTTCATTTGCAGACTGCATTATTATACAGAAAAAAAATCTTGCGGCAAACTAGTTTTCTGCACTTGGTCACAATGAGCATAGCTTGGAAATGATGCATCAGCCTAGGAACAATAGAATAGCAAAGAACTGAATTATTATATTTGGAAATGGCATACACCCTGGGACAGTTGCAGAAAAGCTATGGCTGGACACACTTTCTCTTGAAATATGTAAGTTAGGTTCAGTTGTGGGATGTGAAAGAAAGTTTTATGCTAGCTCTTCAGTTCTTTGGTATGTTACATAAGCATCCTTTCCCCTTTATTTTCATAGTGGTACATAAATATTTTATGAACTATGGGTCTTTGAACTGTGTTTCTCTGACCCACTGACTGATTCTCATTTGTCTCTTTGAAATTGTATCTCATATGCTACGAGAAATTCATCATCCTTGTCTGTCAAAAAAACCCCAACAAAAAACCCACAACAGTAGTTCTGTTTGTTGCCAATGCTATAAGTCAGCTTGAAGGACAATAAATTTCCACTTAATGTTAATATCAAGGTTGCGCGGAGACTATTGCGTTCTGATATATTAGAAGCAGTAAAGATCAAACAACTTTTAATTCGTTCTTTATATACCTTAAGTTAGCCACTCCCAAAGATACAATTTAAAAAGGAATAAGGGAAGAATATCTTCTCTTTCAGTACAGATTAATGTAAATTCTGATTTCCACCAGAAAAATAAAAACATGGCTGTATATGTCTATGTATCTTATTGCATATCTGGAATTATAGATGACAGTGATACACAGGCTGTTCTGAGGCTATTCCAGGCTAACATTCAGTGCTTCATAAAGTGCACGAGGTTTTGTAGTATTACGGAAAAATAAATATTTAATGCAAGGCATTTTATACAGCCCATCGAACTATCTCAGTCCAACACAGCTAAATAGGTCTGCATTAACTACACTTTCTAGAATCCTCCAAACTCTTCCAGTTCAGAAAAAGTGTCTTTTTTTCCCCCCTCCACTTTTCCCCATCTGTCTTCATTCTCATTCCTGTGGGATGAAGGAAATAACCCGATGCTTGAAATTACAGTCAATTGCAGTTCTAGAATCTAAGCTAGTATGATTGGTTTGACAAGGAAATATCTACTTTTCTTCTGAGATTACCTGCATTCCCTGTACAAGATCTGAAATAGCTGTACAAAATGTTTCTCAGTTGAACTCAAGATGTTAGCTTCACTATGATTTAGAGCCCTTGCTTATGAACAAACCTTTTTATTTCATTTGCTCCGGAAAAAAATCTCTCATCAGTATTCCTTCTGAGCATATAAATATCCTTTGCATCAGCTGCATTTAAGGATTTTATATGCTGGAATGAAAGCCTCGCTGGGTCACTGGGGTTCCTTACTGGGGTCAGTGCAACCAAACTAATACGAGCTCCACAGATTCATCTACAACAAGGTCTGATTTTGCCTTCTGCTCTGATTTATATGGTCTTCTCCTGCACGAATGTCACTGCTTTGCCCGAGTTCACCTATTTAGCTCTCCACAAGGCTTCGGGAATTCGGTGCATTTTCTACAGGTTTCCCACATTTCAAGCAGCCTATCAGTAGACAGTCAGGATGGATATTCACGTTGCTATCTTTTTCCACTGCATGTTACACTTCTCCAGCACACTAAAAGCACTTTGGAAAAGTCAGAGTCAGCTTTCTGGTGAAATAATACTTCCATTTAAAAAAAAAAATCATTACAAAATCCAGTGAAACCCAACCTTTTAGTGGAAACAATACTACCAAAAGTTTAAACTGTCTCTTCTAAGACACTGTCCAGACACGTCAGCCTTTATCATTAGCACCATGGCCTGAGATTTGAAGAAGCCCACATCTCTATCAGTTGCTCTTTTTAACATCTTCACTGAACAGGGTCTCGAGCTACACTGCAGGTGAGACCTCTAACTATTGCTCTGCAGACTCAGTCTCCAAGTCAAAGAACAGTGAGTGCAGCAGCTTTAATGGTGAAATGGACAGACTCATTTTTCTGACAAGCTACAGGACTTATCAGGGATATTGGACAGACAGGGCCAAGATCCTGCATTCAGGTTCCTGGTTCTGATCACAGTCTCAAAACCAGGTTCTTTAACATTAGAAGTGAAGAGTTTGTTATGTCTTTTGGAAAAAAAAAAAGGGGGGGGGGGGAAAAAAAGCAAGCCCACCAGCACCTGAAACTCTTGTTTTTCTCTTGGTCTCATGCATCAGTACAAGGTGGCAAACTTTTCAAATCTCAGAAGAAGAAAAATACCTCCAGCTCTACTAGGACAGAAGGACATAAACAGAAACGGCAAAACGGGAGTTTGATCAAGGAAGGCACAGTTCAGACGTTTACACAACCTCTAATATAGTTGCAGATATTCTGGTGGTAAGAATCAGAATCCTGGAGCCAACAAAACAAAAAGCACTGCATTTTGTTCATCCACCTGTTTTTCTTTTGCTTTTCTAGCTGAAATTTTTTTTTTCTTTTTTGCTATCTGCTCTTGGGATGGAAAAAAGAAAGAAAATGCTCATTCTCCCCTTGAATCTGCAATTCCCAAGGTGTGTTACTAAGACAGGAAAAATGAAACAAAACAACAATATCACAATGTTAAAAATTTCAGGTGCGTGACTGTTATGGCGCTCTTGATTAGCCTACAGATGGAAAAGATAGATTCAAATTAGCTTGCTGAACAAGTGGAATCATGCGAAGCATACTATACCTTTTAATAAAACCCCAAAATGCATATATACTATTTCATGCTCTCACCAGAAAGAATGATTTCTCCCACTCACTCCCTCAGGAATGCGCTTACAAAATTCCAATTCTCCTGACTCAGTAACTCCTACTTCAAAATTCTTCCCAATTATGGCCATGTTTTCAGCTGCTTGTTTAAAAAGCGTTTGATGGCCTTTTACTACCTGCAGATAGTTTATTTTCTAGAAAAGAAACCCCAAAAAATCAAACACTATGCCTGCACATTGCAGTTTCCCATTCTAAAGTAAACTGACAGCTAAAGAAGCAAAATACAGATTCAGGAGAGGTGGAATCTCTCTATTGATTTGTCTCAAACTTCCCTTGAAACGTAGGACAAAGTACATCGGACTCTGACTCTTTAATAAATAGCGGCATCTTCCCCAGTTCTTACCCTCTACCCCCTCTCAGAGGTTGCCCACCCCAAAGAAAATTTGCCTTGGTCCTAGCAGAAACCTAGCTTCAATGATAGTTTAAGCTAACACCCCAGAGCGTGGCCGGAGTTGGCAAAGCCAAATTTTCCACATTCCCTTTTGCTCCCTCCGGCACCTGGGCAGTAACCTCTGACTTCAGAAAGGGGACAGATTTGAGCAAGGCAAAAGTATCTTAAGCCACACAGCTACGCTGAAATGAATCAGCCCATCACAGCTCTTCGTTTTATCAAACCAGAATAATAATTCAGTTATCCTCCTCTCACAGAGCACTGTGAAGCCAACCTTATTAATGTCTCTAAAGCTGTGTGAAATCCTTTGACAGAAGCAGCTATGGAGGGCCAAAGCTTTAAGACCGAAGTAGCTGCAGTGACTTTTCCATGGTTCAGTGACTTTCTCAAACGTCTGTGATGACAATTACAGATACTGGATTTCTTGTCCTTTCTCCCTCTGAAAATGGCTTTCAAAAATTCCTAGCACAAGTCCAGGGTGGGAAGGTGGGTTACAAAGAAGGATAGAAAGAGGGGCAAGGCAGGCCCACCTTTCCTACTTCTTCCCTTTTGTCATTTAGCCGCATCACCAACCAGCGCAGTGGTGCTAGTGGGGCTCTTTTGCCCTGCATAAGCACAGGAGCACGAGGACGGCAGCACGTTCTCCCTCCTAGAAAAAGTTTCGCTCTTGGCTCAGCCACAGGTCGCCCTCTTGCTTCGCTGGCTCTTGCATTATCATCCACCTACACAAATTAAGACACGGTTTCTTTCTTTCCTCGCTCCCTTAAATAATGAATGGATGAGGTGAAAATTTAGAAGCAAGTGGTATCAGCAAACACACAGAGCCTGTGAACATTTTTTTCTTAAAGACTAACGACCGTGTGCCATAAATAGGTTAAATCATCTATTTCAGTGAAGGGAAGCAATCTGTTCTCTCCCTGTCATGTTTTCTGGCATGCCTGTCTCCGGTTGTGCCACGCGAACTCGGAACGCTCAGGTTTTTTGCCAGGATTCTCAGTCCCGACAGGGGACAGAAAACGGGAGGGGACATACAGTTAAGCTGCATTCAGGTTTTTGTGTGTTTGTGTGTACACATTTCTCTGGTTTTAGTGTATTACCTGTCTTCAAGTGCCTACCACTTACCTAAACGGACTGTCTCAGTTTATTTAGATTTATTTAACTAAACAACTAATTTAAGAAAATCCGGATTGTTATTTCTAAATGGTATATCAAATTATAGCTTTAAGGGAATGACATTTTATGTTTAACAAATTATTTCTATTTTAATAAGTTGTATCTTTTTCATTAACCATGGCAAAACAGTGTGTGTGTATTAAATAAAATCTTGTAAATAATGGCTTCACTGGCTCTTAAATTTAAGTTCATCTAGCTACAAAACCAAAGATCTACTAATGTAAAAATACACTAATGGAAGAATGATGCTTCTGAAATGTACACCAAATACTAGGAAGAGTGCAGTCATTAACAATTAAGAAAATTAGTAAATCACCTAATCGGGACTTCATCTCTGGAGATGGATGAAGTTTTATCTCTGGCTAAGGTAATTTGCTTCGTTTGCTGTGTGTACCACACAAGAGATGGACCCACGTACTTGACATTATGGGCATACCGCACTGTATCTCTGGCTCTTGACCAGCTTTTTAAGGCTGTCGTGAGCATCTGAAGAGTCATGATGCCTGTAGAAAATTTAAATATCTCCTATATGGTTGCATATCACCTTTTTTTCCCTCCTTTCTGCAGGCACAGAGAGGACATTGCCACGACAGGACGTGGCACAGGCTGAGCAAGTTCCATTCCTAGTCCCTGACGCTGACTGAGCATCACTTGTTCGACAGAATGGGAACACAGAGGAAAACACGAGCACGCTTTCCCACACGAGTTACGTACATTGACTCAGCGTGACCCATACACCCAGCACTGGGGTGGGAGATGAAGTACAGTCACTGGTTGTCCTTGGCAAAAAGAATGAAATAAAAACCATAAAATAAATGTTAAAAATTACATTTTTGAACTGCAAGAACCACTAAAATAAGCCCTTGTTTATAGTGATTTATATTTACAGTAAACATTTCTAGACTTCATTTACGTGTGATCTCTTTCCTTTGCTAAGGTTTCCTAAAAGAAATGATTGAAATTTAAGATTTGAAGTCTGCAGTGTTTGGGCTATTTGCATAAAATATTTTAGTATACTTTTAAAGGATGTGAAGTTAAATTTATGCTCTGTGTCTCATTCATTTCGACTCAGAATTTGAATACTTTCCAATATGAAGTCACTAACTAGTCTGCACTGGACCACTGTAAACCTGGAGTATTTCCATTCATGTCAGTTAAGTTATTAATTGTGAAGGGCAGAAGATTTTGATGCATTGGACATTTGGGGGCCAGACAAATTGACTGCAATTAAAGCATGGTTGTTAAAGCCCAAACTGCTGAAAGATTTCTTTGAAAAGAAAACTGTTTACGCAGGAAAGTATTTTTAGTTTGGATCAGCGTACTATAGACAGACAGAGTTTCTGTATGGCATTAGCAGCTGATAAGCCTAGAGCAGACGGCAGAGGGGAAATATTTTAATTCCATTCCTGCCTGGCCGATGTTGTACCAGCACCAACTGTTTCAGACACTTTTGCAGTGTGGTAGTATTTGCAAGTGTTTCCTTCAAAAATGTGCAGAATTTAATTCCAAGTACGCAGGACTGTTTCGACACAACTTATCAACTGCTACCAAACAGAGCTGATTCAGACCACACTTGTTCCATTTGCTAAATTCAAAATTTCCCACGTGGAAGCCAAGGGAATTAGGCTAGACAAGTGTGGGGTTTTTTCAAGACTTTTTTTTTTTTTTTTTTAAAGCCAGCTACTATGGCCATGTACGTTGGTTGCCAGAAGATTGGAAGTTCAAGTGAGACAGCAAATTTGTTTTCCATAGAAGAATGGTGGTAGAGAAAATGAAAACTTTTATGTCTCCCTTGCTAATCTTTTTCTAGATACCAAAACTTTACTTGGCATTCCGTATTCCATTATATTCCCTTTTAAATTGGACACAAGACAGTTCTTTTAAAAACTACTTCCAATTATGTACACGATCATTTGGTATAAATCATTTTAAAACTAGAACTCTTCTGCCATAATTTTCATTTGGATGATGATTCCTAATACAGTAGTTGCACTTTACAAAAATTAGGTCAGGCAATACATTAAGAAAGCCAACAGACATCTATTCTACAGACTGTTCTATCATCACTGCAGGGAAATGAGAGTATTTCTTTTTAGAGTAACGTATTTTTGAGCTTTTCTTCTCAAAAGAGGAGTTTTTCTTCTAGGAAGCCTTTTTAAAAGGCTGGATACTTCTTTAGCACTTATTATTTTGAATAGTGAAGGTCTAAAATCTTCGGCACTCTATTCTGAAAATTATGAGTAACACTGAATTTTACTAAATTACAGTACTGTGCACAGAGTCTGGCCAATTCACAAGGATGTTTTATTAATGTTAAAGAAAAAAGACAACAAAAATTGCTGATATATAAAAACCAGGAATCCCCGGCTGAGTGGCAGATCTTGCCCTCTCCAGTAATGCTAGTTTAAATGAAGAAACTGACAATTTCAATTTTTTGTGATATAATCTTGATGGTTTCAAACTAGTAAGGGATTATTTTTCCTACCTCCTTCTTCTTCATAATACATGTTCTTTGGAGAGCAAGAGAAGAAATTCTTATGCACAATTAAGAATATGCATGGTTTATTCCTGAAACCAAAATCCAATTTGCTGATAATACGTGACAGTTCCATTTTGCTGGACATGATCCAAAAGAAAATAGAGGTCATATTTCTAATAAAGACAGGTATTAGCTATAGTAGAGGAAACACCTGGAGCATGCCTGGTTGGTCATCTCTAATCTTTAAAACCTAATGAAGCTCCAACAGTAATTTTGTAGAAAATGTCCTTGCTGTTGAACACCATATATCTACTTCAAAAGACCTGAAAGATTCAAACGGTCTTTTAAGAAAATGCCTTCATATGTCAATGTCCATTAATTCATGAAACTGGCCTTTCCTCAGCAGAGAAACAAAGTAATGAGAATATTAAAGAGTACAAGTGTACTTGTGTTACTGAATACAGGAGCTGTATCTGCATATTGGCTTTCTGGCCCTGTGTATGATTTATGATCACCTTGATCTGCAATACAGACAATTTTTTGTGAAGAAATATACCGAAGCAACTTTATCTTGAAGGTCTATGAACCGCAAGGCTCAGCCCTACCTACAGAGGAATTACAACTTGTAAAAGACAAATCTTTCCTTGCTCATTATCGGAAGTACGCAGCTGAGATTCAAACCAGGACAGCCCGGTTTCCCAGCTTGTACCAGCCTTGTTCTGCCAGCTTCAGCACAACAACATGGCTACAGAGAAGGTTCTGTCCATTCGTTTCGGTAATTGTTTGCCTCATTTCTTCAGAAAAATACAGAAACAAATTAAGATCGAACAATCAACCTATTCCTATCTTCATTTAATACCTGCAGATGACATCCAGTAATACTCTAGCATAGCAGGATGCATTGACAATGGCATGGCTCGTTTGACATTGCAGTGCCAAAACCCGAGATAATTATTTTGTTTGATGAACCAGAAACATGGAGAAGGGAGACTAGAAACACCTCCAAAACAAAACAAACACCCAAGACTCCAAAAGCCCCAGGCTGAAAAAGACATAATGAAATGCCCGTATGATTTCCTTAACTAATCCTGAAAATATATTTGGCAAATTCAGTTTCAAGTTCTAAGGTGAAGAATTTGGAATAAATATATTTAAGCTACAGGCTTTTTCATTCTTAAAATACATCTGTGAGGAATAAGTAAAAGCAATTGGGTTAAATACATTTATAGTGATTATTTTCATATGGGTTATGAATACATTTTTAAGGTGAAATTTATACACAGTAAATGTCAGTACCTGTGCAGACTGTGAATTTGCACTAGTAGCATTGCTGCATTGCCTTTTGGAGAGAAAAGTTGAAATTCAAAATGAACTTGAATTAGAGGAAGAGCCTGAACTAAAGAGAAGGCAATTCACATACAACTGCAAAGTAGTGCTTTTAGGTAGGAATGAGCAACTACACAAATTTATTTTCTCGCAGAAAAGAAAGATCTGGGGCTTACCAATAACCCAACCTGAAGACGAGTCAGCAACGATTTGATGTCATGAAAAAAAGCATCATGTATAAAAGTGATTGGTTAAGTAAAACATATGACATCCTGTTTAAAGTAAGGCAATAAAACAGCTGACAAAGCTTTTTCAGGTCTGTTAGAAGAAAAGGAAATGCATTTGCTTCGTATCCAAACAGTCAGACCAGAGAGGGGATATACCTCAAACTTGGCTGTTACCTTCTTATGGTTCGGGGTGGCTTGAGTGCACTTTGACCTGCGCTGCACCAGAACATGGGTGTTCTAACAGGAACAAACCCATGAGGATAATCAGCTTGTTTTAGTTTGCAGATCCCAGCTTAACTGGTAAAAATAGTACAAGATCTGTTGTTCTTGTGACACTTCCTACCCATCAGCAGTGGAAAGAGAGTCAAACACTCTTTGATACACAGATGCTTTGGCCAGATTTTCTGCTGAGGTAAATTCATGCCAGTAAAGGAGTTGATGATGTACTGCCTTCCAATTACTCAACAGTGAAAATATTTTAGAAACTTTGGGATTTAGAAGAAAAGATCAAGGCAGTACTGGTCAAACTTCATCTGGAACATTCTGTGCTGTTCTGGGTGTCACTTTTCATGAAAAATAAGCCCAAATATAAAAAGTCCAGGGGAGAACATTAAGAGTCATCAGAGGTATATAAACTAAGATCTATGTGGAAAGATAGAAAGAACTGATTTTACTCAGGCTAAAGAAGGGAAGAGCAGAGACATGATAATAGACTTCAGATGTATAGGAGATTTATCGCTTTTTTGTAACAAAGTAAGTTCTTCACTTGGGAATTGCCAAGAGATCATAGGCTTAAACTGCAGCAAGAAAGATGGAAGTTAGACAATTTAAAAGCTATATAACTGAAATTATAGCTAAGATTGCCCGGGGAAAACATGGAAATCCTTGTTAAAGGTTTTTAAGAACAAGTTATTCCCACATATTTTAATAATATTTTTGTTACAATTTCCTAAAGTAGGATGGACCAGGTAATTTATTAAGATTTCTAAAATCCCTGTTTTCTAGAGGCATCTGTATGGATACAAAGCAGCAAATGCCAGTTTGTTCTCCCCATTCCTAACTGGCCAGAAGCAAACCAGCTTCAGTTCAGAAGCCGTAAAGAAAACCAGCCAGAGAGCAGTAGCTGTGCCTAAGCCAGTCAGTCCAGCTGAGATTCTCTTAAACATAGCCCACTTTGCTGTGCAGCAAAAGCAACTAGATCCACAGAGAATAGCTGAGAAAAACCAGTCTGAGCAGCACAGTGTTTAATTTGTTCCTTTAGCACAAAGACGGCAAGTTCCTCCCTGCTACTGGAATGCTGGCAGCGCCTGCAGGAGCCGGGTCCAGCAAAGCCAGCCATCGCAAAGGGGGGCTGAACCCAGGACGCTGCAGTTGTAAAAAGAACATCTGCTTTACTGAAAACACCTTGTTCTCATATCAGACTGCAAACCAAAGTGTAGCAAATTTCCCTACACTGCTAAGACAAGCTGGCAGGAGCAGAGAACTAAATTCCAGGACTTGTAGTAAATCAGTGAAGCATGGTTTGGTTTAAATAAAGAAGGGTGAACTTAAAAGGTGAATAATCTTGCCTATATATCATATCACATATCATATCATATCATGTCATATCTAATTAGAAACCCCTGAACTGTTTCCAAGTGCCTTAGGTTTGTTTTCTTTTTCAAACATTCGTAGGAGCAGCACAACCTTTGTAAAGTTCCTTCTTCTCCCAGTTACTATCACCTTTTCTCTTCCAGTTTTAAAATATTATGCTGACAGAAAGCTACAGGGTAAAAATCAAATATTTATTAGTAAATCTCCTTTGACGGCAGGCTCTTAAATGGTTTTAAAATATTTTCAGAACTGTGCAAGGAGTATTATCTCTGATACTCCTTGAAGTCTATTTACTACTGTGATCAACTATAATTAATCCAAACTTAAAACAGTCTGATAAGGCAAGTATAAATATTCTTACCTTACAGATACAAAAGCTGCATGCATGCATGCCGGTAACTGATTAACATGAACATGAATTCTGAGTTGTGTCTCACAGATACATCAAGCTTGCTATTCAGCCAAAAAATACCAGAAGAATTAGAGAGAGAACTGGAGGACAGGATGATACGATTCTTTCTGTGGAGAAGACTTGGTTTGGCTCCCCCTTCGCTTGGTGCCAGAGACAGGATAAGGGGTAAAATGAAGAAAAAGGACTTAAGTCTGGGCAGCCAAACTGATTGGCCCTGGAAGCAGACGGAAGACTCCAAAAGGACAACCTGGTGGGCTGGTATCCAGGAAAGCCTGGAAGATGTTTGGGAGGCCGCAAAGGTTTAAAACTTGATTCTGGAACAGCCTGAAAGGCTTGAATGTCTTTTGGGGATAGCGTGAAAAAGGTCAAAGAGGCATCCTGAAGGATGGGAGGGAAGTGTTGCACAGAGAACCAGTATTCCTATGGACACAATAATTTCCTGTGCTTTTCCTCTAGAAGGATGGCAGATTGCAGAAGGATCTGGCAACTGGGTCAAGTCAATAAATGTTGATTAAATTTCAGAACCCTCCCCAGCTCCAAACCTGTAACAGCAACGTCACAATAAGGTTCACTTACGCAGATGTGCAAACTGAAGCTTGGACAAGTTATGCTGCCTGCCTGCTGCCATAACGGCAATCCAAGAGAAGATTTAGACCAGGACAGATGTGGTAATTCTTGTAGTATGCTCTAGCTACTATCCCACTTCTCCCCAGCCCCAGTAAATAAACCTGCCATTGTCCTTCCTGAAAGAACTCTATCCAGCAGAACTCTGCTGGATATGGCTCTTCATTTGTTATTTATTTCTCCAGCTGTCAGAAAGCATGCATGGTAAGGCTCAAAGAATTTTATTCAGCACATTTTACACACAGGGGGAGCAGTCATACACTTCAAGTAGGTAACTAAGGTGTTTTGAGACACCTCCTCTGAGATGCCCATTTATCTCCACTGACTACAAATAGATATAGATATAGATATATGGCTATTCATTTGCATGTAAGTTAGATACCAGGAGCAGGGTATGTGTGACGGCGTGATTATTCCCTAAGCAGTGAACTTGCACAAAAAAAGCTGCTTTTCATGGTGCCAGCTGTATTATTGTCAACTACCATTGTTTTTCTTACACAGAACTTTGCATTATGAATACCAAAATTAATGTTTGGCATGAATACCTGAATTTGAAAACATTCAAAATGCTTGGGGTTTTTGTTCATTTGTATGTTCCACATAATAATTTAAATCAATGTTCTAACACAGGAACTTACTCTTAATTTACAACTACTATCAACCTAACTGCATAGTGTTAATTAGAAAAAATACGTCTTCTCACACAAGCGTCCCTACCATCATGCCTATGCTACTCTCATCTCATTTTCTAAAACACATGTAATTCACAAGGGAAAACAAACCAGGAAACAACTGGGAAGGATGAGATTGTTCACCATTTTTCCTCTTGTGTGACAGCTGCCTTCACCCTACAGGGAGGGCTTCCAAACACATGAACCTGGATAAAGGATCCCAAGATCAGAAAGTAAGATCTTTGTCATCTGACTGACTGCTAAAATTTCTTCTCCTGTATCTGCTTCTGACCCTAAATACATTTATTATGAAGATCAATAATTTTCTAAGGAGCAGAAATGCCCCCCAAGCCCCCCCAAAAAACCCAGCTATGACGTGAAATCATTTCACACAGAAATGCGTCACTCTGATTTTTTTCTTTTAAGATGTCCTCAGACCGTGACTTGTTTATTAAGAAAAACAAAGCAAAATACCCCACAAATTTAATTTTGCCTGACCTAAGCTGACTCACCACGGGTAATAGTAGTAAAATATATGTTTTTGTTACTGAAGTGAGCAGGTATGACTCAGTTACATAGAGGAAACATGTTGAATAATAAAGTGTCATCTTGACCTGATGGTTTTTCAGATTCAAAAGCACTATAAGGAGTTGCACAGACAAGCTACATCTATACAAACAAAACTGTTAAATCAGCTTACTGGTAAAAATCATAACTAGTTAACAAATGCAGTGTAGGAGATAACAGCTAGAATTCAGACTATTAAACTCCAGTGCACTTCAAGGTTACATTTAGTAGCAGCAGGCAGAGTATCAAAAGGATGCTGAAGAAAGCCACTTGGCTTCTTGTAGCAACACAGATAAGAGCCTTGAGGTTAGTATAGAAGACATTAACACGCTACTTGAACTACATTTCCCCAGTGGAAAACAGCCAATGTTTTGCATGGCAGAAATATAATGTACTATATAGAAGGCTCTGAGCTCAAAGCAAGCAGAAGCATTTCTACTGAAAACGTCTATGAAAATATCTGACTCCTCCAAACGGAGGCTAAAAAGCCTGCTGCTGCTGGCCTCCGGTCTGCAACCAACTCAACCCCGGCAATTTTCATTCTCCAAAGCCTCATCACAACCACATAAAGCAGTCCCAAAATTTCAAACTGATACAAGGAACATGAAAACAGAAGCTGGTAACAATGGAAACCCAATACAAAAAACATATAATTGTCTCAGGTGGCAAAAACATACAAAACATTGAACTGAAGAGAACCTTGAAACTCTGAGAGATGCTACATGCAGTTTCACTGTGGGAAGCACATTACCACAAAAGGTTATAAAATGAAATCTGTGACAGAGGCAAGACTCAACAGGGCTGTAACAGTGCCAAACAGTATTACCTAAGCTCTTAATCATTACATAAGACTGCATCACTTACAGCGTATATACCTAGTATTGCCAAGATGGCCAAATATTCCTCAGTTTATCACAGAAGCTCATTCTTTTTAATCTTAAACGAAGCCTTAAAGGTTTTGCAATGTAAAAGGGCCAAAACTGCACAATTACAAAATTACGAACCAAGGAAATGTTATCTTCCTTCTGCACTGTATGCAGGATCGAATTCTCACCTTCCTATTAAAATGAATTCCATATTGTAACAGCAGCAACAACAAAGTTAAGAAGAAACAAGACAGAAATAAATTTCACAAATGGTATAACCGTTTCAGTGAAGTACATACCTGACACATATAAGTTTCTCTATGTTTATTAATGTATATACTTCCTGCATAGATCTAGTAAAAGTACGGGTGGCCGTTCAGAATTTGAGATACAATGCTAAATGCAGTGGTGTTATATTCTTACTGGTATGCTGTGTTCTTAAAGAAACAAGACTTTAACAGGGCTGTAATAACAATGGCTCAGGAGAGCGAGCGTTCAGACTGGTTAAGAGGGCCATAAACCAAGCAGGCAAACACTCCAAATACTTTTATTTTTTGCCTAGAGTACTTCTACAGGGGGAGAAACAACACAGGAGTAAGTTGCTCCTTCCTGCCCTCCACCAGGAATTTTACTGTGACAAATTAGAACCATAAAATAATTTAAGTCGGAAGCGACTTGCGGAGGTCGTTTGGTCAGACCCCCTACAAAAGCAGGGCTAATTCCGAGCTAAACCAGGTTGCTCAGGGCATTCTCCAGTTGACTTTAGATGTCTCCAAGAATGGAAATGGCACAACCTCTCTGAGCAGCCTGATCTAGCCTTGATGCAACCAGTGCCCATTGCCTTTCTTCCTTTCCCTGCGCATCTCTGAAGGAACCTGCTTCTGCCGTCTCTGCTCCTCCCAGGAGGTAGTGGAAGACAGGGATGAGATTCCCCTCATCCTTGCCTTCTGCACAGTAACAAACCCAGCTCCCAACGCCTCACCTTGTGTATCAGGCGGTGAGAAAACTGAAGAAAAGCATCCTACAGGACAGTCAATTCTAGAAGCAGACTGCAAATCGGAACGAATTTGAAATGATGGTGGTAAAGTAAGTACAAAAGTCAAAAAACTCTTCTTTAAGAGAAATGTAGCAAACAGAATAGCTTTCTCCGAAGTCTCTTGAAAACAGGACCATGGAACAGTTAAGGAAGGAGCTGCCATTATGCTGTGGTCATTAACAAATTCACTAAACTAATTTCATCAGTTGGCTTTTAAAAAGAAAGAAACAACAAACCTATTTTTAAAAGATGAACAGAAATATGAAAAAGTTCATGAAACAGGTTTTTTTTAAATTTACTAAAACTGATAACCTGGTAAAGCTAGGGAATTCCATAACAACAGTCTAGACTCCAATTTCTTGAATACTTTGCAATATTTTCTTATTTCCAGGAAACAATAAAAGAGAGCTTATAAAGTCAGTGTGTCCCTGCTGTGTAATATAAGTTGGCAGGAGGCCTAATTAGACAACCTCCAGAGGTCCCCTCAAACCCAGTTTTCTATGATTCTATGAACTATAATACATGACAACTAAAACTAAGTATATAAAATGTGATGGTAAGTATTGCTTTGAAAAAGTTTATTGAATTCAGAGAGGCACAATTTGTGAGGTAACAGTATATCTATTAGAGTATATTTAGTCTAAAGGTACTACATTGCTTCCCCCTACCCCAAGACTAATTTCCTCCACTCCCTCCAGCTTCACATTTTCCTCAAATTGTGATCTTTCTTCAAATTTGTAATTTTCTCCTTCAAAACAGAAGGAAACTCATTTCTTATGAGAGCTTATTATCACAGAGATTGCCTCTACAGTAGTACCTTGGCACCCACTTATGTTCTATAAATGTTAAGAAAAATTGCATAAGGTTGTCTCATATGGTACAATATTCTCTATCAGGGAAGAAGCTGTTAAAAATGTATAAATGAAGAGAAAGATGGACGGAATCTGAAAATGGACACAAGATATTTATGTAGAAAACAGCTAATATTCTGATAAATGGATGTATTGGAATTAAAATGTACTCCAAGAAGCTGAATTAATATTTCAAAAAGTAAAAATAAAAGCAAAATAAAATACAGAGCAATTTAGTTAGAACCCTGCATTCCTCCATAATCAGATTAAAATATCAAAAAATAAGGACGCTGTTTTGCTTTTAGTACTAAATATCAGGTCTTTTTCATTATTAGAAGAAATAGAATGTTCAACAACAGGAAACTGGTTTTCCACTGTCCATCGCAAAAACTGCCTGTATGCCATCACTCTGTGCCATAACACAACAAACACCTAAGAGGAAGAGAACTTGACATCATTAATAAATCGTATTCTGAAATATCTTTCTCATGTGGATCTCTACGCACAAAATGATAAATCAGACCATGCAATGTGTACAACAGAAGCTGGAAACTGATAACCTAGCAAGATGCATTGCAAAGTCTGTCTTTCACTGTGTCATAAGCAAACTGAGACAGAGGGAGGGAGTTTAGGCCTGATTCTACGTTATCTGCTGAGGATTGTGACTTTAAGCAAGGTTAAGATTTGTGGGGGCCTTCTTTTGCACTGTTTTTCGCATCATTTAAAGCTTCCAAATATTGGAATAAACACTTCCATACTTATGCTTACCAATCTTAATAACCAAATACATTTCTATGACTTACTGTATGTCTTTTAAAGGAGGCAGTGGACTGCTTTTTCCTCCAACACATGGGACGGGAATGGACACCGGTGCCTCAGACGTAAACCACGATTAGCTCCATGCTCTTTCTCACGTTCCCCCCTCCCCTGCGCGCGAGGACCCCCCCGGGGTCATACCCTCGCTGGTGCCACTAGTTCAGCAGCCTTCCCCCGTCCATTTGCACCCCAGCCCATGTGCAAGATGCAGTTCATCTGCGGATCACAACCAACCACCTACAAATACGACGTGCCATGACGGTGAGAAAGCTGTCACGGCACAAATGTCTTTATTAATCGGGTGTTTAAGTGTAAGAAAATTAAGGTATACAAGGTTCCTATACATTGATTTTCTGCCCCTAGGTTGAAAATAAAGGCTCTGAGGCCACAGCATACTTACGACATTAATAATATCTACTTTAATGCTTATTATCTAAGATAGTCTCTTCACATATGCATTTGAGAAGATAATTTCGTATTTGAAGCACATTAAAAAGTATTTCATTATCCCAGATTTGTTTTCTAACTCTAGCAACGTTCTCCCCCCACTCCGAGCTTGATAATATGGTGATAACTGCCTGAATTAATAAGCAGGTGATAGCTGACACAGTTAATTAATGTATTACAATTGCAGTTGAACTAGAATCATGAAACACGTTTAACTTCTTTCTTATTATGAGCCAGCAGGTACAATAAAGTTCCCTATTTAAAATTTTTCAATTTCATCACCAACCACAAAAAGTCAAAAGGTATTTTAGTCAAACCTCAACGGTTAAAACATCTTTTATATTACTATTTGAAATTTGTTACCCATTAGTGTTATCTTGATTTCTTTCTGAACTCTTGATATTGCATTTAGCCTACCAATTTGCATTTACAGAGACAAGCTGAGGTCACCAGCCAGATCTACTGGCTTTTAAGTAAGAAAACTAATAAATTGGGCAGCTATTACAAAAAGGCTACTGATAAAAAGAAAGCAAACACATCCTACACAGGATCACTCACACAGGCACAATCTTCGTTTACCTTGTACTATTTATATTAATCTAATGAATTAAGGCTGGTGAAATTACCCCATTCGTTCTTAAGCATACATTCTAAAACTAAGCAAACTCACCTCAGGATAGAAAAATCTGACTATGAATCAATACAAAACAAGGCAAAAAATACAGGCGAAATAGGAAACCTCCAAGATTTACAGATAGGAATTAATGAGAAAGTGCTAGCTCCTTACACCACAAGGAACTGTACTAGTCTGGAGTAGAACATGAAAAAAGCAGCATGAAGTGTCATGCGCTGAAGGGGCAATTGCTCACATGTGTCAAATGGTATCCATTAAGAAACATTAAAGTTTTAGATTTTTAATGGAAATCACCAGCTTCCACAAAAAATTATAACATTTTCATGTAAAAATCAATTCACATCAATTACTACAACACAAGGGAAAAAAAAAAATCTAACTCCCCAAAATCTGAAATAGATTATTGTATTACTTCGTCAAAAAGAAAAAAAAAAATCAAAAGATAACCACAAGTTCCATAAATCTAATGGCTTAGTTTTCATCCACCCATCTTTCTTGACATGTGGTAATACAAAATAAATGCTTACACTTTTAATTTACCATATTTTACTATGATTTTTATTCGCCTGTGCACATATTAATGAAATATCACTCTAAGGATATGAAATATTACAATAAGAATGTCCTCAATTCTGTGAGGACTGCTTTGCTAGGCAGACATCATGGGAACAGGGGAAAGAAAAAAAAAAAAGGCACATTTTAAATGGATTCAAGAATGAGCAAACATTTCATAAGTTTAAAGATCTCCATTACCCTAAAACAATATTGTATTAACACGTGCAGAGGCCCCGATTCAACAAAACTAACGCAAAATTGTTTTAAAATCAGAAGTGCTGAAAAACTCAAAACCAGAATTAAGATACACACAATTATGAAAACAAACCCCTGGGTCTGATACTATCACCGACATAAGTGTCACAAAGACAAAAAGAAAGTAGACAGATACTTCCCTTCTTCTGACCTTTAGCTCATAAATCTGGCAAATCTTTCTATGAAATGTAAAGTATTCTAATGAAAACATGAATGTAATTTGTTCAAATTTTAAGTGCCATCTAACTTGATCATCCTGGTCTAAATCCTTTGACATGAAAGTAAAACCCATCTTTTTACTACACAGTTTTATTTCCAGGCATCCATCTCAGTTTCCCATCTTGATTCACTTAAAGGGTCTCATGAAGGAAGAGTAACATTGAAAAGTGAGAGTTATAATGGGAGTTCACCACTACCACTCATTCAAGTTATTGTTATAGGCAGCAATATGCATCATCAATTACAAAGCAAACATATCAGGAACAATGCTGAATGAGCAAAATTCCTTAATTATTTTAAGCCTAATTTTTCCATGGAATATAATTTCTCTTTTCCAGCTAAACAAAAAACAAAAAACCAAACCACAGGCTAAAAGTCTCTATAACTTAAACTCCTCAGAGTACTGATAATTTATAATCACAGAGTTTGTAAATTTATTTCCAACTGTGTTCCTTTAACTTACTGCACTTTGTATAAAACGGACAATGAAAAAAACAGTTAATCCATTTCCACTATCTAGTTAGCCATGTATGTCAGACAACGCTACGTTTGTCTTATATGCAGTGGACCTAAACTATCAAACAATATTCTTAAATGTTACCAGAAAGTGATGCAAGGAAAAGTTATCACAACCTGTACTACACTTTGCTACTTCCTCCATGTTATTTTTTTTTAATCTTTATTGTTTGCATGTAGTTTCCTTTCCAACTCTTTCCTCCAAATGCTCCTTTGTACCCTGCATTAGTAATTATGGTGATATGAACAGACGTTTCATAGCTTAAGACCATAGAGCAATTCAGTACCTGGATCTAATTTTCTGCAGAACAGACAGAGGAGAGCACAGAGGCAGAACAAAACAAGAAAAGGAAGTCCTTGCATTTAATTACTTATTCATTCTCTGTGTATGCTGCATATATATATATGTATGTGGACAATGTCATCCTAAGTGAAAGACATAACGAGAACATGGAAAAAGATACCTCAACATGTTTGGCAGCAGTCCCACAAATTGTCCTGAAAGAAGTCAGCAGAAATAAATAATTACATACCACAAGAGTTATGAAGGCCTAGGGGGAAAAAATCTTGAAAATTTTTGGAGAAAATGAGGATATGGAAAACAGGAATTTCTAGCAGAAACCTGAAATGAAACTTTCACACAGACTATCTTCTCTCAGAATGAACGCTGAAATAATTTCTAGCGTTTAAAAACATTTTATGAGCATTCTCCTTTAGAACGCCTTCTGTAGTTAATATGTACTTCAAATGAGCCACAGATGAATACGAGTTGGAAGAGAAGCCATCCAGTTCAACCCTTTTCCCCAAGACAGATTCAACTACATTATGTCATTCCTGACATATTTGTCTTGTCTGTTCTTAATGACTTCCAATGAAGAAACTCAGCAATTTCCCAAAGCCAGCTATTCCAGTGTTTCACAATCTTTAGCATTAGGAAGTTTTCCCTATTATCTAACCTGAAGTTTTTTCCTCTACTCAGGAAAGCCCCTCATTTCTAGTACCATCCACCATGGCACTGAAAACACATTATGCCCTTTCTCTTTGCATAGCTCTTAAAGTACCGAAGAGTTAGCATGTCCCTTCTCATTTTTCTCTTCTTTAGACTAACAACTCCATTTCTTCTGACCTTTTCTCCACAGTTATCTTCCTGAGATATGTGATCACCCTTATCTGGACACTATCCAATTATGCACGTCGCTCTTGGAGAGCGATGCCCAAGTTTGGGCACAAGTCCTCCAGCTGTAGGGCAAAAGGGCTGCTTCACGTATCTCCTAGGCTCCCCTGTTTATACAAACTGGTTTGATGTTTGCCTTTTTTGTAACAGCATGACACTGTTGACTTTATATTCAGTGCACGATTCACTATCATTCCAGCTACTTTTCTAAAGAAATGCTGTCTAAGCAGTTGTTCACCAACCTCTGCTTGTAAAGTTATTCCTGCTTCAGCATAGTATCTTCTATTTATCACTGCTGACTTTAATTCTGCCTTTTCTTCAGAGTATTTCTCTAATTTGTCAAGATGATTTTCAATATCACTACGGTCCCTCAATGCTGGCGTATTTAATCAGAACATTTAATTTCATCATCCAGGTTCCTAATGGAAACACTGATCAGAATTAAAACTCCGGACCGACGACTGCCAAGTCTCTTTACTTCGGAGCAGATAAAGCACCAGACCATCTCTTAATACTTAAAGCTGATATTCTGCAGTCCTTCATATTTTCTTAACTACAAAATAGGGAATATATATAATGGGGTGTTACATACATTTCCCAGTATTTATTCTCTGGTATAATAGATTTCTTCTGAACACGCATTATAACACCAGATTTCTCTCCGCACAAGTCGATTCCTCGTCTTAAGCCTATGTGTGCGTGTGGGGAGGCGGACTGCGAGTACAGAGTCCTTCCCTTTCTCCATCACAAGAGACCATGCCGTCCTTTGGAGGAGGGGTGGTGGGAGTGGGCTGCCAGCGGGGCCAGCGCACGAAGTAGAGACCACTGACGCTGCTGTGACGGGACAGCGTCAGCATGCTGTGGCCGTGGGCCTGCCTGGCACCCGTCTCCTTTGAAGTGCACCCTCTGCGAGGAGGGCTGAGAGTACCTGCCCTAGAGTCCTTCCCCTCCCTGACAGTTCCCAAACCAGTTGGGCACTGGTGGTTTGCTCAGGGCACAGAAGGGCCCGAGATCCCATCGAGTCTCTGAGACCCATCATTTCAACTCAGAGCATAGAAGGTAACTTCCCAGTCACACACCTTTGGACTGGATCGTTCTTAGAGCGGCCAAACTGCTGAAACTGCAGTTTGGACCATTGTGCACCCAGGAGGCAGGGAAAGAGAAGGCTTACCAAGAAGTCTGAACCCCCAGAATACAGTATTTCTGTCTGATTGCAAGTCAGCTGCACTGCTTTCAATTCAAAGTACTTTAGCTTTCCTCTATTCTATTTCTGTCAAAATAACTCTTAGTTTGCTGATACAGTGTCATTTTTAATGGTGAACTATGTATTGCTACACAGGGATGCCTACAAGAGAACACATACTAACTAGCTATATATAGCTATATATATTTATAAATGTGTAATATTTCTAGAATTAGATAACAGATATAGTTATTTATATTAAAATAACACTTTGATTACGCTTACTGATTATACAATGTATTTCCGTCTGCTTTGGGTGAGCAAATTCTCAATATTTCATTTTATCCCAGGGAAAAAAAGGATTTATTTCCCCAGACCTTCAACATTTCTCAAAATCTTCCATCTCCACATTCCATCCATCATGCAAAGCTCATTCTTGACATTAGTGTAGGGCTTCCATGATTCATAAGTGTTCACTGTAAAAGGGAGTTCAGATTCCTTAGTGATCTGCAACCCTAGCTGTGCATCGGTTTCTACAAACAGAGATCCCTACTCTTGCGTAGGTCAGGAACCTTCCTGTGGCCCAAAGGGATTCCAGTGCACATAATGGTCCTAAGGTTACAAGTCTGATGGTCAGCAGAAAACTGGGAGCCTGGAAGAGGAAGTAGTTGTCTGCTGCCTACATAATGCCAAAACAACTTATGGCATATAATGTCTAGATTCCTTCTTTTCTTATCAGTCAGGCTTATTTCTCAAATTCCTTTGCTAAATTAAGTATTGCTCCAGCAAATACAACTACACTACGTAATACCCTCTATAGAATTGGGTCAGCTACCCCAATAGATGTTCACCTAAGCTTATGTAGTCTTTTTGTCTCACCAGCTCAAAGGAATACTCCTCCTTTTGGTCATAAGCTTTCAAAATTTCTTAAAAAAAACTCTGGAAAACTGTCCACACACTGAGTATACTTCAATAATTCTTCATTTAGAAAAGAGGCGACTCTTCATGATAATGTAACTTAACAAATTATTTAAATAAGCAATACCACATGTGACCATAACAAATCAATCTTATACTCTCTACCTCATGTCAATCCACTCTCATACACGCACATGCAGAAAACTTGACACACAAATAATCTTAGATTTTCTTAGTACGTTACGTGACCTGTATTGTTCCATAAATCAAGATCTTCTTAAACCGTACTACCAAACTGGTCTACAAGACTATTCAGGCAATGAAAAATCGCCAAGGCTATTAAGCACACAGATACAGCAGCTAACTCAGTAAGTGCTTGGCCAGCCGGCTGCTGGGCGCAGGCTGAGTATCCCTGTGTTTTCTTAACCTCTTTTCCTAGGGCGGAGAACTTGAAGATTGAAGTCTGAGCCACTATTTTTTATGTTCTTCTATGTAAATTACAGGAACATAAACAACAGAAATGTGTTTATTTTTCATTTCTTTCAGAGATGAGTTAAAAAGTAGTCTTTTAGTTTAGCTGTGTTCTGTACGACATCCACGTCTCTCTGTATCTTAAGGATGCTCCAGCATGGCTGATGTACGCACCCACACAAATTCCCTCTCACCTAACTCAGTGCCTGTTTAAGATAGGTTTCACCTCAGCGCTAGCTTAAAGCTAGGTATCCTGAGCTATTCTGCTCAAATTATTCAGTTCACTGAGGCATGCCTATTACTTTCAAGGAGAAAACAACAAAAAATACTGTATCATGCAATACAAAAGGTCCGGAGGACGACTTACGCTCACTCACATCCTTTGGGAGAAAGAGGAAAAAAAAAAAAAAAAAAGAAAAGTCAAACATGCCTACAGTCTTTCCGCAATTTATCAGCAGGTCAATAACCTCTTGAGTACATGCAGGCCACTGCCCTGCTCAAACCGGCACCAAGCAACACTAGGGATGAGTCTCCAAATCCCACCAATTATCAAATTTTCAGTCCAGCTGTAGGAGCTCCGGCAGGAACTGCAGCGGTCCCAGGAGCAGCACAAGGCAGAACAAACTCTCTCGCCCAGGTCACTTCTGCGATCGCAGTTGTGCAGCTGCGGAGCACGGGCTGAGCCGCTTCCCGAGCGAGAGCCGCCTCCCTTACCTCCCCGCGTTGGCCCCAGCGCAGCCGGCCGGGAGAGCACATCACATGTGGCACTCGGCCCGCTGGCTCACACTTTTCTTCTCTGTTCCCAAGATTCAGCTCAGCTGCTACCCCCTCCCCACATCCATAAATAAAGCCCAAAATAAAAAGCTGTGGAAGCCAGCCTTACTACTGGCCTAAAAGCAATAGCTTTTGATGGAGTGAATGGGGAAAGAGGTAATACTGGCGGAAAGCAAGAAATGAAAGTGGGCCAAAGCCTCAAGCACAGGACATGAGAAAGCAAACAGAGGGAAGTAGAAGTGGGCAGAAAGACAGGCTCACCAGCTGTTATGCTGCGGCACGGCACGAAGGGGAAAAAAGAGCTAATTCTACCTCTTCCTTTTAACACGTCACTTCCAACCTCCTTCCCCATGCTCATTCACTAGCATAGGACAGCTACCAAAAGAAGGGTCTCTTTACTAGCATGAGCCTTAGAGGGACTGTCTGGAGACCTACGAAGAATTTGGAGCATTCGAAGTCTCTTTGCCTGAAGTCTAACTTCCACTTGGCAACGTGAGTCAGTGCTCCCTAATGAGTCTGGTTTACACAAGTCCCTCTGTTTTTCATAGATCAATCAGGTAATGTCTGGACCATGTTAAGCATGGTATGGGTATTGGGAGGCATGGAGCATCCAGGTGATCCTTCAGTGGACGAGCAGGCTTTTAGCCTTGAACTAACACATGTTGGAATTCAAGAAATAACAGCACTTCTGGATTAGAAGTTTCTGAGTCCTGGCATTTTAATTAAGATGCCTCTACTAAGAAAGCATTAAAAGTATTTATCACTACCATTTATCTTCAGCCAGAATGGATAATAGTCTCCTCTGAATCTGCCTTGCTAATACTCTAGCTGAGCCTGTTAACCCTTCACCATTCCCTCCCTTATTTCTCAGTCATGCGAGGCAGCTCTTTCTCTCTGCTGCTCCTTTTTCCCAAAGTAGAACAACATGAAAAAAATGTTCTAAGGGTTTTAGACCAGGAGACTAAGAAAATAAAAACTAAGTATAAGCAAATTTCTTTTTTCCTAGAAAAGGTTCCAAAACCAAAGTAGGCAGATTTGCAGAACCATTTCCGCCTGACGAGCTGATGAAAAGAGCAGGGTTCCTCCGAACATGCCTACCTTTTACTATTAGTATGTATTTACAGACAAACTGCTCCACAGTTAACGAAGGATTAAAATAGTTAAACTGAGTTACTGTTATTCTTTACTTTACTTTTATTCTTTTTTGTGTTTAGACAACCTCCGCAGTCTCCAAGAGCCAAAGCAGCACCCTGGTTCCCCTGGAACCCAGTCGTCCCATTCCTCCAGCCACTGCATGAGTCATTATTGTGGAGCACGACATTCCCTTTGTAAAGCACTGGTTCCCAAACCACCGTCCTCAGAAAGCTGGCTGGCTACATGCTGCTGGCGCAGGTCCTTGCTTCCAACTGCTGCATGGCTTTAAAGACAACCAAGATGCATTAAACCCTACCCTGATACACATTTCCCTTGTAAGCTGCTACCTCAGTTGCCGCAGGGCAACTATGTTCTTGTGAATGAGTGAGTAGGTGTCTCAAAATAACTTCTAAGACACAGTCCACACAAACGAAAAAGAAAAGAAAAAAAAGAAACCCAAACCAAAAACCCGCGTGGGGAAGTCTTGCACTAGATAACGTGTCAGCTCTCCACGCAAATCTCCCTGGTCCAGCAAGTCTGGGAACTAGACCGAGAGCAGGAATTATCTCCAGCCCTACCATGTGGAGATGCAAGACACCAGGCCAGTTGCTTGTTTTATTTAAACATGTGTTTCTTTTACCAGCAATATTAACATTGCCTTGTTCCTGTTTATACTTACAGAAAGGAGAAAATAAACTATGTAACTTTTTTCCTCTCATTTTGTTTTGCTCTTTTAAGAGTTCCCTGTTCCTGTCAAAGTGAGTTAAGCTAAACAGAAACAAGGCGGTTTTGTTCCAGAGCAAATGCGTCCACACTCGGAGTTATTTGGGAACGGTTCCTACAGTTTACATGCATACCACCCCACCCCCCCTTAATCCTCATTAACCTTCACACGAAAGAAGGCCCTTAGGTTGGGTAATTGGTTCTTTCCTTAATAGACCACAAGAAAACACAATTTACCAGAGACAGCAAAGCACACAATACCAACACGCTGCTTTTACCCTTTTGGTGAGGCACCTATTTTAGCGGCTTAAGAGAAAAGTTTCTAATCATCTGCCAAGGGGCAACTGCATCATGACAAGAGCGATACTGCAGCTCAGAGGATCCTGAAAGAGAGTCTGGATTCCCTGCACTGATCCACAAGTGACACACTGGGGAATCAACTCATAAATTCAACATAACCCTCAGCGAGAACTCGCGTTAAGTCCAGGCTCAGCGAGACCCGTGATCCAGTGTGCCGGCTGTAATGAATGTACTGGAGAAAACGTAACGCTTTCAGTTCCCCAACACAGACTCCTCCTGTAAGTCACTCTGAAATCGCACAGAAAATCTAAGCGGATCGCTTCCCAGTAACAGCAACGTTACTTGACAACTAGCACGTATGTTAGTAATGCAGTAAATGTAAATGTACTACAGCACTCTGCAGGGGTAGCTCACAGTGCTGAATCCTTATTGGCTCACAGAGCGCGAGTTTTTATTTCGCTCTTTCAAACGTATCAGAAAGTCCGTTTTGTGCAAGGTTTTTAAGTGATTCGGAAAGGCACCTCTCTGCCTACAGGGTAAAACAGAGGTGCACCCGGCCAGGTTCGCCCTGCGCTCTTTTCAAGAGGGACGGCGTTTAAGCCGGTGAGGCGAAGGATGAAGTAGTAGTAAACTTACTTTCCAGTGATAAATTGGCTTCTGGATGGTGTGCACATAGGCTGTACATAATAGTTCTCCAGTTTAACCCCTTCAGCAGCTAGCTTGTCCAGAGTGGGCGTCCTGATCTCCGATCCGTGGTACCCTACGTCTCTGAAGCCCTGATCGTCGGCCAGGATGAAGACGATGTGAGGCTGTGAGCCGGGGGCGCCGGCCCCCAGCTCCTCTCCCGGCCCGGTCCTCGTCGCCTCCGTCCCTCCGGGCCCGAGCCCGAGGCTGTCCCAGGACAGGTAGCCGTAAGTGAGGAGGCTAAGCACCGAGAGGCCGGCCAGCACCCCCACGGCCACCATCTTCCCCTTGCAGAGGCGGTGAGGCCAGCTGCACCCACCGCGGGCCATTCACCTCGGCTGGAGCAAGAGCGAGACAGAAGAGAAAAATAATAATAATAAAAAGAAAAAAAAAACCCAAAACCGCCAACAAAGCGAAACGGTCTCTGAGGCGGGGGCGGGGAGCGTCAGAGCTCCCGCCGGCCGGGGGAGCGGAGAGGAGCCCCGCTCATCGCGCCCGCCACCGACTTCAGCAACTTCGGCCGCTGCTGCGGGAGAGGCGGCGGAGGCCGCCCTGCCCCGTGCCGGTGCTGGAGCCGGAGCCGGAGCCGGTGCCGGTGCCGGCCGGGTGGGCAGGGCCCCGCCGGGGGTCACAGCATCCTCGGCCCGCCTCCGGCCCCGCGCCGGGGCGCCGCTGCCTGCCCGTCCCGGGGCCGGTGCCCATGGCGGGGCGAGTCAGGGCGCCCCGGCGCAGCGCCGCCGCGGCCAGCGAGACGGGACGGGACGGGACGGGACGGGACCGGGCGGGACGGGACGGGACGGGTCGGGACGCGCCGGGCCGCCTCCCCCGCGCCCCTCCGCGCACACCGGCCCCTCCGCCCGCCCCCTCCGGCGCTGCCGGGCCGCTCCCTCCCCTCCCCGCCCCTTCTCTCCTCTCCTCTCCTCTCCCCGCCGCCCCCCGGCGGCTCCCGGCGCACGGCGAGGGACGGCAGGGGGACCCCGGTCCCGGGAGGCAGCCGGAGCCCTGCTCCCCCCCTGCAAACCCATCTCCTGCCTGCGCCCTGCCCGCGCCTTCCCCCCGGCCAGCCCCCTCGGCAACTTCTTTCTTCCCTCCCTCCCTCCCTCCCTCCCTTCCCGGCCTTTCCTCCTGTCTCCCCCTCTCTCCGCACCTCCTCTCCTCTTCCTCGCTCGCCCCCCGCTCGGATGCTGCTGCTTGCCCCGCTGCTCCCCGCATGTCGGAGCCGAAGCTCTCCTCTCCCCCCCCCCCGCTGCAAAAGGCAGCCCTTGCCGCCGGCGAGTCCCGCGGCTCCTTCCCAAAGCTAGGTGGTCGTTTTGCCCCCCTCCCCGCCCCCGAAATATCGATTGGTTTAAGTGTTTCTGAAATCGCCACAAACATCTGGAAGGTATGAATGGACCGGATTTGTTTTCGGCCACAAACCAGTCCCAAATCCCAAACCCTCCAATTCTGGTAAGGCTGTGGCAAACGCAAGGAATGTGCCTATTGAAAGTACTATCATTTTTAAAAATTTGGGTTAAAGTATGAATGTGCTGCAGTTGCAAAACACAACTTCACCCCGGTCCTGAAAGACACTGAAGCAAGCAGAAACTTAACATTCATGCATGATTAGGCTAAACTGAAGTAAATGTGCAGGTTTGACCTGTCTAACGTGAGTCATTGTGACAGCAACAACTTTTACTCAAACTAGATTTTATAAAGCATTAACTCTTAAACACCTGTGTGGACAAAACCCTGTAGTTACCGCACCTCCGCACTGGCAGCCCTCAGAAGCTCCGGCTGGTTCCAGCTACCAGACAGCCTGGCTGGTATCCCTCCCGCAGGAACGAATGTTTCTCTCTCTCTCGTTTTAAGAGCTGACAGATTCTAGTACTGAAAGTTCAGTATACTCTTAAAAGTTCGCTCTGCTCTGCTCCCCATGGCTCTCAGTAATACCACCTCAAACAGCCTTCTGTAGAACAGGGGAATGTTTTTGGATGGGGAGGGAGCAAGGGAGGCTTCTTTCCTCATGGAGCACAACTTCCCTCTTGCACGGCGTGGTATTCACTTGTGCGCTGCCTGAAAAATCAAATCAGCTGGAGTAGCTTCTCTGATGAAGTTCCTAACATCGCCATTATCAGATCAGAACAGAAGGGGTGGCATGACCGTCAGTTTAATGGTTCCCAGAGTTAATATTTTTCTCCCAGGTACACCTTCCAATGGAAGCTTCAGAGAAGTTTCCACACACTAGATGGATAGAGCAGACACGAGAAGCGGCTTCTTAACTGATATCCATAGCGTGCGTATTAGATGTCGAATGTTGGCTTACACACTTTAATTACCTTCAATAACATTGTCTAATGCAAGTGTCTGGATTTTGCCTGCCTAGATGGCTGCACAAATGCAATTCAGCTCCTAACAACGCTTGGTGTCCTTGTTCTGGAGAGAAAAAGATAAAGTAATGCTGTCCTGAGGGAGCTTTAATTTGGGTCAAATCTAACCGATTTTGTGCAACCTAATGTGAACAGAAATGTCTCACTCTAAAATTTCCACCAAAAAAGAGCTATTCAGAAATCACTAAGCATTGTGCTGCAGTTTACAATGCTGCAGCAGGGAGAACATGGAAGTAAAAATGGAATTAGTGATTTTAATGTGCTACCTAAGGGCTTGTCCACACTGGAAAGTGATGTTGATAAAATTACATTTGCATTGTAAAACCTACAAAGTTTAGCTCTTGAGGTAGAACATCATCTTCTGAAATCAGAGGAACTTTGCAGCATGTTAACTCAAGCTCTTTTCCAAAAAAAAACCCAAAACCAAACCACTCCGAAACCTTACACTGAAGAAACGCTTAGATTTTCATATACTGAAATGACATTCCCTTTAAAAGAATTCTCTATTGAAATTTTTTACTCCTGCTTTTTCCTCCACGTTTACAAGACCAAAAGAATGCATATAGAAACCTAAAACTATAAATGGTAAAACGCAAATTGGATCAGTAATGGTATTTTGCCTTTAACCCATCTACTGCAAAATGGCAAACAAAATATGATGCACTTTTAATATAAGCTGTAATAGCACCATGGACCCAGACAAACATTAGAGCTTCTCACTAAGTATCTGATCAAATGTATACATGTTTTCTAGTAGTTAAATATATTGTTCATTAATTCTTCTGTTTTAAAAACTATCAAACACCAGCTATCACAGTACGCTTATATAATCCATGCATTATGATAACCGCATAATAGTTATCTGTAACTAGCCATATATGATTTTGCTTATATAATCAAAATACTTCCAACACATCCAAAACACTCAGATTGGCAGGAGGCTGGCTAAAGGGGATCATTCCCAAGTAGGTGACCAACATCAGCGAGCAGAACCACAGAATCATCTAAAAGAGTTTGGAATTAAGATTGTTTGAATAGTAAAAAAAGAAAAAAATTATATATCATTAGGCAGAGGCAACAGAGTTTACCTCCCTAAAGAGCACAGCTATTAGCAGGAGAATATGGCAGTGCCCCGTTAGCCACCCCAAACCCTGTTAGTCACCACCGAAATGCAAATGAAACCATTCGAGGGCAATCTCTGTCAGACATCCATAAACTCGACCTTCTTTCTTTACGGGCCTGACAAAACTTCCCTTTTTTTTTTCCCCCACTTTTGTAAAAACAAAAGTAGGCTTATGTCAGCAAAATCCTCTGCTGACCTTCAAGTAAAGAGGCCTTGACCATAAAGTTAACTCAATTAAACCTGTGCAGAGAGGATGACTTTAGTTGAAGGCTCATCTGCAGTTATCTTCAGTCAAGGTAAGGGCTGTTAAACATGCCCTTTTCTAGTTGTTTCAGATCAGGCTGACATCTAACCTTTCTGTTTCTGAGACGTACATATTTGCCACACAAATACAAGCCCGAGAAGATAGCGGCTTTATAAAGTTAAGTGCAGCTGAAAAATTGAAGGAGACTGTTCCTTCAAAGCCAGTCACAACAGGGAGCAAAGAGTCAGTACTAGCACAGACAGCAAAGAATTAGTCTGGTTGAAGGATTTTCTGTCCCAAGCCTGGGTTCTGAGGAATGGCCCCGGGACGTGTGACTCAGAGGGATGCCTCTGAGTCACAGCTCCGCTCCTATTTCCTCTGCGCTACCAAGCCGCTTGCTGCTGGACTAGGTCAGGCTCGGGGAACAGGGAATCTAAAGGGTGTTTTGGGGAAAAAAACAGCTGTACTAAAATGAGACACACCTTGGAAGACGCAGATAAAAATGTTTTCCAAAAAGGATGGTAACACCTATTATATTTTCTTTCTCTGCCCTAACTAGCCCTTTCTGCCAGCTGCTTCAGAAATGAGAGACTCCTGTGGTGCAGGAGGAGGCTGGCACACAGCTCCAGTGTGAGCAGCATGTCAAGGCTGGAAGATGCAATCTCTCACTCCTTGGGCCAGTACACATCCTGAGAGGGAATCTCGCTCGGAGTTCAAGAGAAGCAGGAATAAAAATGGTAAATGAGGTCTTGGGAAGACAGTTTGTAGGAAAAAATAGATTCAAGTGCTAACACTCCTATGATAACATTATTATAACTATTCTTCTAACACTTAGTTCAGTCTTAGAAAGGTAATTCTTACTAGTTGGAGACAGTAACAAGAAAGGCTGCAATACAGGATGTGCATTCCAGTGCTCTTCCTGGTTATGCCTGAGGCCAGAAATCTTTGTCTGCTTTAAGAACAGCTTTTTGAACTGTTATTTTTAGCTTAGTAGCGACAACGATAGTAAGAGCAAAGCAGGCTTTGGCCTACACACATAGTCAATATTCTTCATATTTCCAAGAGCAGGCAATATAACTAGGCATTTCCTCTTACCCCGGTTAATTTTTGCACACCCCTGTCCTCAGTGTACCTTCCTAGTGGGGAAGGGAAAAAGCAGGGCTTGACTGCATTCTGCTTCCCAGGTGGATGCTGTGCTTTCGCCAGGCACTCATCACTGGAAACAGCATAGCAGAAACATGAATAAAAAGCTGGTGAGTCACGGGACTTACATCATTCCCTTTGCCTTCATTGGTGGACCCTGGTAATTAATTTACAGATGGGCTACGTCTGCATTATCAGATTCCACCCGTGGCTTACTCCCTGGTTTATGATGACAGAACCAGAACTTTGCTGTTAACTTATTCTATATTTAACAGAGATTTTCCTCGATTCCCTGCCGTATTTCATAGGCAAAGGTCCAGATTCTGATCTCAGCTGCCTGCAGTGATGTAAATGTGCAGTCACTCAACTGATGCCGATAAGGTCACTCTGGAAATTTAGGACTTGACCTTGGATATACCTCTCATGTCAGTCCCTGTAACGACTGAAACAACACAACTTTAGAGCTGGTGATTGCCTTCCTGGAGGACCCTCCCATTTCCCAGTTACGTAAGGTTCAAGATCCTAAATGAAACAGAACCAAGACTTTAAATTTGTATAGTCCTACTGAAACAACTGCTTCTGGAAACAGCAACTGGATGATATGCTGCCTAGTGTGCTTCCTGAGGAAAAGGGGACATTTTAGCAGCAGATGCCAGGGAAAGTCCTTACTGAACAAAGGGTCACGCAGTTCTCAGTGACGTTAGAGATGATATAACCGCTCTCGATATGAAGTGGCTATGCCACTACATGGTAGTTAGAATTACTTACCTGCATTTGCTGCATTTATGCATTTACACCATCTATGCACAGCTAGGGCTTCTCAGTTGTAATGGCAAAATAGAATTTTACTGCCCCAAGGATGAGCACAAAATAATTTATTTTGCATCAGCAACGGAGCAGCTCCCTTACACGTGGTTCTGAACACCATCCCAGGCACCTCTCAGGACTGGAAAGCAAGCAAGCTTTATACGCCTCGTTTGGTGGTCTGTCACAGCTGTGCCTGTGCTTGGCCATGGACCCACATGTCTGATACTGTCATCAACACGCATAAATCCACAGGAAGCATCCTTGGACAGAGACTCTTTGGCTTACCACTAATACAAGCACTGTTGGTGGGGTTCTGCCGCAATGCTGGTTCTCAGTTAAGGCCACCCTTAACCTGAGATACAAATGTAGACACAAAATCTCCTTTGATTTTTTAATTTTTTTTTTAATGCTACAGTCTGGATGTTAGTGAGTAAGGGGTGTGGACATTTTTTTGGCTTTACTGAGTTTCTGAAGAGCCAAATAATCTGAAGAGGTTACAGTGCACATTTAGAGACTGCCATAGCCATCAGCATGTTACTGCTTTGAAGCTTTGGCACACTATTGTTAAAATCTCTTTCTCAGAGAGCAGCTATAATCTCCAACATGATTTCCTTGCCACAAATACTACAGAAGGAACAGTCTCATTTGTTCCTAGACCATGGGTTTTTACACACAAGGTCATCTGTCTTGTTTAAAACTTGTCGTAATATTAGTGCAGTTTAAAAGGCCAGAGCAAGAGAACTGGGGCAAGGCATGACCTTGTAATGCAACGTAAATCTAGAAAATCTAAACAGGATGGATATTTTCAGAATAACTGAAGTTTTACAGTGGAAGAGAAATCTTTCTCTTTGTAAAGAAAAAAACTGTTCTAGTTTATGAGGGATAATACCACAGCCTGCTGCAAGTGTTTTACCAACTGCCTGTCATTCACAAAACAGTACAATTTTTCCAGACAACAGCAGAACTGAAAATACAGATTGGTCAAAAGGGTACAACTGTAGCAAAATATAATTCTAAGTATTGCTTTTGGCCTGGTGAAGTATTTGATTTCAAGGTTACGAGTGCACAGCTGCAACAAAGCTGTCCCTTTCTAATGCAAGCTTTAAGGGGGAGGGATGCTTTTAACTTGGAATGGTGCATGATCTTCAGAAGGAAGAATGCTAATGAAGTGCTTGTAAGGCTCAGGATGTTTTAAATGGTAGTTAAATACTAGCAGTGGCATTTGGATGACTCACTGCTATACCAAATACAAGCTTCAGGTCATGCATATAGAACTTTACACATTGCAATGTCAGAGATTACTGTGGTAATAAGTTTTAATTACACCTTATAATGATTGGCAATTAAAACAAATCTAAATAAATTTTCAGAAGGTCCCATAGTTCAGCCAGCTGTGCCTGACCAAAAGGGAGGTTACCACATAATTATAACAAGCACACACAAATATGTTTGCACACACTTGTAAGTGCTTCCTATAGTTACTGCCCTGTACTCACCTGGAGGGCAACGGGAAAGATTTTTCACAGATACGCCTATCAGTCTTCATTCTTTGTTTCTATAGTCTAAAGTTACACTTCTGTTAGTCATCCTCCTTAGTTCTTTTGGAAACATAGCCACTAATGGTTTCATTCTTTCAGATATGTTTAAAAATGGTGACAAATAATTCTGGCACAACCCGCATCTACTTTGATATTTATAGTTTTGTCCTGCCCCGGAATGTTTTAGCTGTTGCTGGCCTCTTAGGAATCTACAACATTTTCAGGCTACGCAACTGTTGGAACTCCTGGTAAAGAAGATATTGGCTTCAGAGCCTCTGGAAATTTCCCTTTTTCTGTGAGGAGTGGCCACGAATTGTGATGAGTCTATATTCGCTGCAGTTTCCGACATTCTGCGTGCACACTAGTGCAACGTGTCTTCTTCTGTTGCTGTTTTATACTAGGCAGACTGCTGCGTGTTGAACTAACCCAATCATTTTATTTGCACAGTGCTGATATAACCTTGTGTCATTTGTTTCTTAGAGCGCTCTTCTCTCCTTCTCCAGCTTCATCTCTACAGCCTTTGATATGCCCACTGAACAGGAGATAGCATTTATGGTGGTGAGCCTGGAATGATGTGCATGCTGACCGACACCCCAGCGTGCGAGTATTGCTTGTCCTACCTGCTGCTGCCGCAGGACCTGCTCTACCCACCTTCCTTCCTTCCTCTACTTGGCTGCCCATATTAATTGACAGAATTGACAACATTCTTTCCCTCTTTCACATTTAATTCAAAATGACCGACCAGTCAAAAAAGTTCCAGGAGGAGCATGCACAAATGGAAAGATAATGGTTCCTAGTACGTTTGCTGAAGAGAAGAAATGCAATTTGGTTTGTGTTGCTGCAGCCTGGGAAGGCAAATGATGTCCAGACTGTGACAAATCAGTGGCTGCAATGTTTTAGCGCAACTAGAGCAGGGCAATGGCAGTGGAAACAGTATTTTACAGATGTAGCTTTTAAAGTTTCATAAATGATGCAGTATGACAGGATTGGTCAGCTGAACTCTAATATTCAAGTAAAGCTTATGAGCAAATTTCTAAATAGAAAACTCTTGGACGTCTGTTACAGATTGCCTATTGGAGAAGAAGACTTAGAGGTAAAGATGAACATGTTAAAGTTTTATTTCTCTTATGCCTTTACCACTCCCACTATCCCTACATCATTATCCTTCTTATGCCCTAATGCCCCCCAAAGAGCATTTCTAATAGATTTGGTTGAATATAATAGTGCTGTATCACACAAAAGCCCCAGTGCAGGACAAATTGTCCAGTGTTGACAATGTATTTGTGAAAAATTAAAAAAATTGTGCCTGAAGTAAAACATATGCTGTTAGAAAATTATTTCAGTGTCATTGAGGAAGCACAGATGCCTAAGAACTAATCATACAGTCAAACAAAAAAACTATGTGTGATTGGGGACATTCAAGATTTACAAATAAATATTTCATGAAGTGTTCACTGCTTGCTTGACAGTGGTTGCAGAATGTAGTTCTATACCAAGAAAAATGCTGTAAGAAAGGTAACATGCACTAAGCAGTCACGGATATGTAAAAAGACATCAGTCATTAACAGAGATGGCTGAGCTCTAGTATATGGCAAAGCCATATCCAGCAGCCTGACAAGGTCTGACAACAGGTATGCAGATGTCTTAGGAGATCCTGAAGGTCTGTATAACAGCACAAGGAACTTGAAAGACTGTTATTAAATATAGATCTACTTGAAATTCTGTATTTCATCAGTTTAATTTTTCTTTGTTTTTTTTGCTATAGGTTTCTCTGGCTGTGAAAAAAACAATGTGGAAAATGACATTTTAAAGATCCATTTGGAACTATTAGAGTTGTGCTGGGCCTCATTTTGTACTATATAGACTGTTTAAAACATAGTTTTTGTGTTGATTTACTTTGATTCTAGGCTAGTACTGGAAAATTCATTGACTGACAAAAAATACTAAACAGCAGACCAAAGTATGTTTACATTCACTTTGTGCTAAAAGAATATACTGCCAACCAGTAATACCTGCATGGAATTTAAAGTATGCCATTTTCAAAAGCTTAAAGCAGTAATAACTCTTCTTTTCTTTAGACCTGCACTCTCACAACCATTGTTCTTCACACCAGTCTGAAATCCCCTGCCTTCCTATTTCATAATACTGATCATACAGTTTCTCTTGCTTATGGTTTTTTTTTTTTTTTTTTTTGGTCTGGCAAGTCGCTCTGCGGAACACTAGACTGGTTCTTTGCTTCCTATGCAAATCTCTAAAAAGTTCTAAGTCAATTTGACATAAGAAATAATTTTATTTGTTTTAAATTAGTGCACCTGCTTCCCTACGGGCATATACGGGCAAGTGTCTTCTGAACAATGGTATAGATGAATTTTTATTTTATCTACATGGAAGGTTAAGCAAAAAATTCTCAGAGAGTATGCTAAAAAAGCGTGACGGAACAGTTACTGGGCTCTTGCTCCCAGGATGTATTACTCACATGAACAATACTGGACCAAGTGCTTCCTTTCATCCACTTCTCATTTCTTTTAATAGAGTTGGTGCAAGTGGAGGAAAAAAATACCCTTTTCTGCTCTTGGCAGCAATGTCTTAGGTTAGGATTCACATGGATCAGTAGGACAGTATTATTCAAACTCACTAAAATCTTGCAGCCCTTCAGAGTACTCTCTTCTGAATGCCCAAGACTGATCATGGGCCACAATGATTTCTGTAACAAAAACATCTATTCTGCATTTTGACCATCAATCAAGTGTACAAAGGTAGAAAGTTAAAAACAACAGTAAATTTCTCATTGAGATTTTTCTGATTTTTCTCTAAGCTGAGAGAGAATGGTGCAATAGAGTTGCATGAAATGCTTAACTTTCTTGCCACTTTTTATCTTATCCCTTTTCTTCAAGCGTAGGTGGAACAATCACTCACCACACTCCTGCCAAAGAGGTGTCTCTCAGTGGGGCTGGGGGGGACTGCCTTAAGCTGCTGAATGAAATTAAGATAGATGTATTGAACAGGACAATTGCTGTTGTTTTTCTGAGACTTTTTTTGCTTATTTCAACATCAAACTGCTGACATCACTAACTATAAATTTAGGGAGGAAAGTCAATAAAGAAGACACAAAGAGATCATAGGTTTTACAGGAAAATGGTCTTTGGTTGCTAGTATCCTGTCTTCTTTTTTTTCCTTTTTCAGTTAAAAAAACACCCTCCCCCCCAAAACCCAACAACAAAAAACCCCAAACACCTAGTCTTCCCCCCCCCCAAAAAAAAACCCAAACCCAAACCCAGCCCAACACCTCACTCTTTCAACTTTAACTAGGCCACTGGTTTCTAGTTCAGAATTATTAACTGCTAGAATGTCATTACTGTAGAAAAGTGTTAGGTAATAGATCATAATTGTCATCTACGTATTTCAGTAATTGGAGCTATTCACAAACCAAGCAATAGGACTAAACTCAAATGCAGAACTAACAAGTCAAATCAGAAAAACGCTCACTGCATTCCTTCTGTAAGCACTGGAAAAAGCAATACAGCTTGATCTGGCGTATTCCTTATCTACCTAGAGCTGGTAACAAACGCCTCTTGTCTAAGAAATGGGTTCCTTCCAGCAACCAGCAGCTTGGGGATTTCCCGAGTTAGAAGTTGTGTCACAATCAATGATTGAAATGGAAATTATATAGTTTTATATTAAACCTGTTCATATTCCTGATCTTATAGCCACCTTTGGTATAAGTGTCACAATTTGGCTAATGCACTGTGAGAAATACCGCCTTCTATTTATTTTAAAAGCACTACCTGCTGGACTGCTCTGCATCCCTTTTTCTTGTATTGCATGACAGAATGAGTGACAGGTCAGTATACATCTTCCCCACAAGATTCAGGACTTTATGAATAATCATGATACTCTCCCAGTCTTTAAGAGAAGACTACTGAAAAGTTCAAGCCTATTTAGTCTCTCCTCATCCAGAAATGGTTCCTTATTCTAATTAAGATGTTAAAAAGTGTATTAATAAAAAAACCAAAAAACCCACCATTTCTTTTCAGGACACATATCCCCTCATTATATTGCTAATATGTACGTATATTATTAATTACTGTTTATTTGATAGCACAAGAGAACTAGCACATTCTAGCGATACTATTTTGCTTTGTGCAAGTACATACTACAAGAACTTTCATTCACTTTGTTTACTGTGAGTGAGTTTAATAGTGAGGTTTTCAAAGCAGTCACAGCTGTACTTTGTGAAGACAGTAAGAATTAGATTTATTTATAGATTTTATAGCTGGAAGAGCCCACCATGATCATCTACATAGCAGCTCATGTAATACAGACTACAGAACTTCTCTGAATTTATGCTCTTATGAACATCTGAGCAAATGTTTTAGAGATTAACCCAGACTTAATTTAAAAGTTATAATTATAGAGTATCCATCATAGGCTTGATGCACTGTTCCAGTTGTTAATCAGTATCACTCATAAACTTCTGTATTTTATTTCTAGTCTGAATTTGATACTGTCCAGTCCATCAGGCAACTACTTGTATTCCTCACCCATTCATAAACTCTCTGCTTACACAAATAACCAAAAAATACATTAAGACACAGAACATGATAGAAGAGGAAAAAAAAAACCCACAAGGGTTTTAAGAAATGTGCTATAAATCTCTTTTTGATATTTAAATAAAATAGCACTTCATGAAAATTTGGTAAATTATCTAAGCATGTGTGAACACAGTCTATTTCAAAATAAATGTTATTTACTATGAATAGGAAACTGTATGTTGTTGTGTGGCGTGAATCTTCTCAGTTTATTACTCCCATTTTTATTAATTAGGCTCTATCGCTCCTTAGAAAGCTCTTTAGTAGAAATGACCTCTTCATCTATCCACAGAAATGCTGTAGCTGGGATAGTGGCAAGGCCCCCAGAAGCCTTTTCTGTAAAACCGTTGAAGCAACGTATTTCAGACCTGAACTGGAGGGAATGCCTTCAAGATCCAGTCTGCACCAAACCTACAACTGTCTCTTTGTAGCTTCTTCCTGGCACGCTTGCCTGACCTGGTTACCACTTGCAGCGTTTGAACTGGCATTAGTACAGTGTTTGTTTGGCTTTTTTGGCCAATTTTTCCATGAGGCTGAAACACTGCTACCCATCTTTCTCCTGACTATATACACTGACCATGTAGGGGACAGATACACGACACAACTGGAGATACATATGCTACATATAAACTTCATTAAAGTTGCTGTGCACATATAGCCTTGTGAGCCCCCAATTTATAGCCTGCTGGAAAGGGACTCCTCGGTGGACAGGAGTTACTGTTTTATTAAGCTCTTATCTCGCCTTGTGTTGCTAAGTCTATTGCTTGTTATGAATAATGGTTGCATGTGCCTTTTTTGATGAGGCACTTTTTTTCTAGGATCTAGGGTGAAATCAGCAACTCTCCAAAATTAATACAGCAGTTACACATATAAGTGACATTTAACCATTTTTATATTGATTCAGATCCAAGCCTGGAAGCCTACTTAAAAAAACCCCTTGCAACACTAAAATCACTTACGGTATTCAGCAGAACTACTGTATATTTTGTGTCATAGAGCATCAGGTAAAGCGATAACTAATTTGGCAGAAAATAAGTGTTGCTTAGGAACCAAAAGGTAACGAAGAAAAAGAATGCATTCATCAAATTATACTGCAGAAGTTGGCCAGAATGAAATTCACTGTAACACTGTATCACGCAGAAATGTAAAATCTGTAGACAGCAGCGTGTTCTGAACACTAGGACAATCAAAAATTGCTGATTAAGTTCAATCAGTAATTAAAAAGCATAAAATGTGACCTCTTGGATTCTACAGAGGGCAATAAGTTCCAGCCGAAATGCTGTATAAGTGCATGTCATGCAAATTAGAGCCTCAGGGCACTATTACAGTGTAAGTAATAACAATGAGCTTAAATTTTGCAGGTAGGGGGTTTCTATGACTTCCTCTGGGAATTCATGAGCATTTTGAAAGTCAGCAATAGCTCCATACGCTAAACAGGATTTCAGCTGGGCCTGGATGATTGCCAGAATTTATGAAAACATATCATCCCCTACTTTCCCAAACTGAAAGCATAATAAATCAGGAATTTTCTGAGAACCTTTTATAGTGTTCTGCTTTGGTAATATCACACATATCGCTGCTTGGATTAATTAACTACAACCCCAGCACCGTCCCAGGCTCATGGATGAAGCCCCACTGACTGTCTCTTCCAAACAGTGCCCCCCCCCCCCCCCCCCCCCCCCCCGCTCCAAATTCCTGTCAAGCATGTTTAATGACTCGCATCAGGCTGTCTTTTCAATTACACGCAAGCCTTTTGAAACATCTCCACAAGTAACCAAACACTGTGGGGAAAGAGGAAACTTAAATCCTATTTCAGGAAGATCACAGAAAGAAAGCTTTCCTTTGCTATAAAAACAAACTTGAGATTCATCAGCATGGTCTGTTATCTTGCCCTCTAACCTCAGCACAGCTCAGTTCTTATCTGTTCTCATTAATTGCTCATTCCTTCGTCCTCCTTCCAAGCAAGCTGCGTTGTACAAGACTCATTTATACACTGGCCAGCTCCGGTGAGAGGAGTTCAGACAGACACAGTCCTGCAATAAAATCAAGTTGCTCTCCCAGGTGGGTTAGCATTTCCTCCACCACAGATAGGGAGTAATTGAAATGAAAACCTCATGTCTCCTTGCTTTCCCATTTGGGATGAATTACCCATGCAGATACTCCATTGCCAGCTCTGTGCTACTGACAGTATCATTAAGCTTAGCTCCACCTGGGACACATCTCTTTATACACTGAACAGTAATACTTTTATGCTACCTAATGAGTTTTGCGGTGTTGCATGTTACATGGGGAAGCAAATACCTGTCCCTGTGCAGAAGAAGTAATGGGCAGAGCGTTCAAAGCATACATTGTTAAAAGTCTGTATGTGTTTCTATAGAGCAACCATTTCCTTTTCTTTTAGAAGTGCTCACAAGATCAGGCATCTCCTATTTCTTTGCAGTTTCCTTAGAGTTCACAATAAATATCTGAGTTTGTGCCACAGGCAGCAGATGAGTTGAAATTTTGTGCAAATATCCTTGTGTGAGCAGATGTAGGCATAGTGACAACTTCAGGTAGCTTCCCAAACGCAGCCTCAGAAAAAATCATTTACTTTGCAGTGTGCAACTAAAGACTGCTGTTGCACAATGCCTACGGATACAAGGAATATATTCTGACTAAGGAATGGTTGATTAGTCTAGTCCAGAAAAAGCCTAAAGTGAAGTCCATTGAAGTCTGTGGAAATGGTCCTCTCTCTGGTGAGCTATGGATGAAGCCCTTGGAATGACACAAGCCACTGTAGCATCATGATTCTGCAGTTGTTAAAACAATTGCCATGGCTTAGAGGGAATTTTACTACTTTTGTTTTCTCCCTTCCCCAGTGATAGGCCTTACAAATGCTGTGAAATAGAAACTATCACTACATGCAACAGAGGAAAAAGAGGTAAAAGCCCTGACAAACTGTCATTTCCTCAACTGAGTGTCAGCGGTTTCGGTAACAACCTACAGAAGCCTTGAGTTATTTGATGTACAAGTTAGATTTGTTCCCTGGGAATGGACTTTAACTGCATGTATTTGGCAAAATCTGTTCTTACATCTTAAATAATTTGCAGCTGCTGCTAGGTAGCTGTTTGTGTGTATGTATATGTATATATATATACACACTTTTTTATTCATATATATAACATATGGTTTGAAAAAATAGTTGTTTCTGTTGATTTTTGATGCTTTTTATTCAACAGGTTCTTTCATCCACACTATATGACCAGTAACTCTTGCTACCATAAAACCTCAGAATTTTCGAAACGGTAACAGCATGTATGGTCTGAATTTCCACTACTACAATTGTCACAAATTAAAAACATAAGTTGTATTTTGTGCAATAGAACTGTGTGAAATATAAGAATCAAGAAGGAATGTTTAAACCTTTTTTTCTGACGTGTAGAAACGCATGCTTATAAGTCCATTAAAGCTGCATCCTTCTTTTGGGTTTGCGAAAAGAGGTATTAAGATACAAGCTCTCTTTCTATCACTATGGAAAATTCCTTCTAGTATTGTCTCTAAGGTAAACAATTATAAACGTATTCATGGACATTTATAATATTGTCAAAGCTCTATGCCTTCAGATCATGGGTCAGGCATCTGATTTTCATGGGATTTTAAAAAATATTTTTGTTTAATACATTTTGGATCCTATGTGGTTTCTGAATTTTGAGTTTTTAATGCATTGTATTTTCAACTTTTTATTTTTTTAAGAAACAAAGCAAGAACACCCTCGCCACTCTACCCCGCTATTTTTACCATGAATAATCTCAGGTCATGTTTCCTTCTTCTCTCACACTCAGGTTTGAGTCCATAAGTAAATATTCGGATGGTGATAAAATTGTAAAAGCCAGTAGCCCAGCATTTAGCTGTATTTCACCTTCTGTTTGCATTCCTCTCTGTGGAATTTTGTTAATAGAAATACTTATCAGAGGCAAATGATAGCTAGCATTAATGATAAAAATAGACACCTATTTTACATAGAAACAAAATATTGGGTTTAGAACAATCAAGGAAGAACAAGAAATGCTATGTAATTTGCTAGGTGACCTGTGACTCAGCTAAACAAGGTAAACCATATAACTGACTAATTGAATGCATACTTGCCCCAGAATGTATTTTGATTTTACTAGCAGAATGCATAGATTAAAATTATTTCTTAAAATTACTATTTGGATGCTCAAACTCATCTGTAAAAATCATGGTCTGTATACAGGCAAATGACACAAGTTGCTTAGTGAAAAGCAGAGAGGCCTGTGTTTGCTTAATGTACAGACTGCCACTGATTAAAGACTGACTTGGCAACAGTATGAATGTAACTTGAAAACACAGTTGCCTGTCATGTCAGAAACCTGGAGCCAAAAACCTAGGAGGTCTCTTCTAGAACAGCCTTGCTTGCAACCAACTCCTGTTTCTCTCTTGTCTAGTTTTAACGTTACTGATGAAGACATTCTTTTCAATGTCTTTGTTTACCATAAACCAGAATAGCCTCTTGGTTAGAGCAGACCTCTCACAATTATTGACAATAAATATCAAATCCTCAGTTCTGTTCTTAGATGGCTCATTTCAAACACACCAAACAAATATCCTATCATTGCAGACCCTAATTCCACGGATACAGTAACTTGGATATGCTTGGTGGCATGAAACAGGAAACTTGGTTACTTTCCACATTTTATGACTAATACTGTGGACGTATTAACTCTCAAGTGGAAGGTATTGTGCTGATCAAACTTTGATCTGGAGCCTTGATCCAAGTCTACTGTTTCCAACGTACAGCGTAATACTTAGAAAAAAGAGTCCCTTGGGTAAAATTTTGGGGGTAAAAAGATTTAAGCGTGCAAGGTTGGATCTAACTCATAGTCACAAGTAGTATACTGTCAGTGGAGACTCTGATATCACTTAACATATAGTTGCTGAAGGTTTGCGTGTGTAACTCCTATGATTTCCAAACTACAGGACTTTCTCTTCACCTGTTGGTTGCCACAGACTGTTGAACCACAGAATTCCAATATATCACACACAGAGAGCTGTCTGCTTAGGGATACACAAGAAAATTCAGTCTGAGTTAGCTGCAGCTGGGAACGTTAAAATGGATTAAACTCCCCATGAGGTCACTTGTAGTCAAAGTCAAAATGACCTTAATTTGATTTAGATTGCTCCAAGACTGTTTAGATGCATACTGACATCTGAAAACTGCCAACATACCCTCATGTAACTCACTTGTAATTGTTTGCACTAGAGAGTCTGTCTCTGCTTTTTCTCCTGCGTAGTCAGTTAACATCATTCAAATAGATGATGCTGACTTGGCGAGCTGGACTAGTTTAGCAAGAAAACAATTATAGGTAGTTTTTTTTAATTAGAAGTGACAGGACCCCAAATATTTTCTGCCACAAATTCTCTTTGAGTCATTTCTACACCTTGTAAAGAGCCGTTAGTCACCAATTAGGCTCCTGGAACCCTGTAATTTGCCTAACACAATTAAGAAATGCAAATCCAGAAAAGCTATGATACAGAAAGCTGTGTACTAGGGACATGGAGCGCTTGCTTTGAGAAAGGTTTTGGGTTGGAAGGGACCGTTAAAGGTTTTGTCTGACAATAGCATAAAACAGATTCCAAAATGTTTGCTCACACATTGTTTATCTGGGTCACAGCCAATTACACCTTTTGAATGGTTCTGTCCCAAGGCACAAGAAAAGCAGAGAGAATGCCTCTTTTGGGGGACAACTGCCCCCCGCCCCCCACCCCCAACCCAATTTATCATTGGCGCTAGAACAGTATCACCTAGAAAGATGACTTTCCCAGTGGGATTACTGAGACTGAGGTTATTCTGCTGACTTTTGTAACACTCAGGGTAGCCTCACAGATCCAGATTATTTTGCATTTTGGAGAACCCAGTGAGGTCATTACCACAGATTTAAGAAACCCAAATATGTTTTATATTTATAATCTTTTTTCCACATTTTGCATTTTAAGTGTTGTTATTTAATGATTTTTTTGCCAGCTGTTCGCCTATAAGAAGGGTGAGCTATAAAACCAGTTTCAAACTGTAGATGGTTTTGTAATCATACAAAGGGCAGCAGCTAGGGACAGTAGCACTCAATAAAACTTAACTAGTTAAAGTAAAACTGGCACCAGTATTTTCTCTGTTAATATGATTAGCCCTTTAGAAATTACTGCATGACACATTGTGCTTTAAGCAATCTGTCTCCTTTTTTGTTATTGCACTGATCGTAGATATTTGCTTAAGGATGTATTTATTTGTTTTAGAAATTCTTCAGGAATAAAATGTAAGTGAACACTGATGCAAATTGCTGTAGTACCATGTACTGAACTGATTTTAGTATATGTATGTTTCTATGGTAATTGAGCACCAGTTTATGGATACGAAAACTAAATTCACATAGGCAAAAACCAAACACACACACACTTGCTGAATGCTTTTGGAATCAATTTAGGATGATTTATTTTCCAACAGTAAATTTCCTACGCATGTAACTTTCACTAAACACTGTGAGCACTGTGTACAACACTTTACAGGCTGAACTACACCCTGGGAAGTTTTTTATGCCAGGATAGAAGAACGTCAGCCAAAAGGTAAAATTGGGGGAAAAAACTCCACCCATATTTCTGCTTTTAAGCATTGACATTCCTCTTTGTAAAGAGGGGAAAATAAAACAAGCATGCATATAAATAACTGCTTATTGGTAACAAACAAACAATTTGAAGTGAAAAAGTAGGAAATCCACTTAAGCAAGGTCTAAGAGAAATCTGCTTGCAGAACAACACAGCTAACAACAGTCACGTACTTTTTGATGCTCTCTCTAGAGTGACAAAAACTGTATGCTAAGTACGATTATATAGAAAAGAGGCGTGATTTTGCTAATACATTTTTTGACTGAACTGTGCAATGTCAAATAGTGGGTTCTTCTAGAATAGCCAGTGAAAGTTTTAAGAAAAGAACTAGGTTTTCCTTACACTAGAAGTGGAAGAAAAGCTCCACAAGAGGATATGAAAACAGGTAAGTTTGAAGCTGGCTCCTTATTGAACTTAAGCAATTTGATTTCTGTTTTTGCATTTCTCAAGCAGCACCCCTGTTTTATGTCCATACCATGCATTATGTGGTTTATAATTGAGACATATCACAGATCTATTACCTAGTATGACAAACTAATTATTTGGGAATTACTGCGGTGAGTAATGTCAGCGGAATTTGCTTTATTGCCTCAGCATATTTGAGCTGGCAAATGTATTATGGATATATCTAATTCCGTGAAGACAAACAACATTATAGTCATCATTAACATAGGTTGTAAATGCTATACATGCAATTCTGTAGAAATTCTTACAGGCATGGAAGAAACCCATTACAGCTTATATGGAATATAATATACAACTGCAACCTCTTCAGTGTACCATCTACAAAGATGGAAGCAGAAATGCAGAAACACTGATGCAATCAGAAAACACATATCTGATTGGCAGAAATGTAGCAAGTTCAGGTACTTCAGTACATATGTAACCCCAGGGTAAGTCTGTCAGCATAATAAGGATTTTCACAATATAGGAGTGCTGCCTCAAGGCATTTGGAAACACCTTCTCCCTGCTGGCTCCTAACAGTACCTGGGAGTGTAATGAAATGGAATCTGCGTTCCGCACGATCTCCTTTACCATACACCGACTGTGACCCTGACCCTGCAAATGCTTACATACATGCTCAAAATCTCTATCATAAACAGTCCCACTACTCATGTGAGGCAAGTAAAACATGCGCACAGCTTTTGGCAGAAGTGGAAATCATGCCTCTTTAGGGTTACCACCTAATTGCCGATGGATTAGAAATTGGTCGGGTCCTTTGACATTTTACAATACAGAAGAATATGAGGTAAAAACAAATTGCAGAACCTATATTTGAATCACAAAAATTAATACCAGCCACAATGCCCTCACTAAGCAATAAAGATCTCTCAGAAAAAGGTTTAATAAAAAGGAAAGCAAGTAATAGGAGAAAAGATCCAACTAGTACTGCCTAATTAAAACAGTTCAGGTCACACTTTCCTCTGCTTCTTTATGGATGCAAAGTTGTATAATCATTGGCCTTATTCTTAATTCTCTTTTCTGGCAGACCCAAATCATTTCAGCGTGATCTCTTTCTGCTTTTCCAAACACAATCATGGGCTTGGAGACCATATTTGGCAAAGGTGAGAAAGAATGGAATCTAAAAAAAAGTGTAAAGGGAGTGGTTTACTTTATAAAGCAGTCATGTTTCTCCCCCTTTCTTTTCTCCTTTTACGGTTTCTCCAGCCCATGCTACTGAAAGAAAGGATGTGGCTGAAAAACTGGGCTGGAGTTTAGGGGTTTGCTTCTGAGCTCTGGTACAGATTTCTTGTGTGATGGTGAGCCATTAGATATTACAACAGAACAAGCTAGTAAGTGTCACCATGTCAATCATTTTGTTCACGCAGATACTGTTAACCCCCCCCCCAAACATGTAGAAGAAATCTTAGATATATCCTAGTTTTAAAATATTTTAAGAATGAAATAATGATTGGAAGTAATTATAATAGCATCTTGTAAGAAGAAAGAGCAAATTTGGCACACATTCTGATGCTCAAACATGACACAAGGTGAACAGGTGTGCAAACCAAAAGCAAGGAAAAAAATGGCAGAGTTCCTCTAGTAAGAAGTTATATTCATGGACTAAAAGAATAACCTGGGAACCAGACAAAATTTATGGGGAATATGTGCCTAATGAGAGAAAAGAGCCATGAGAATGTTCAGATGCTAAGAAAGTATTATGGGAAAGATAAAAAAACCCCAGGCTTAATGACTACATAAGGAGCAAAAGCAGATCAATTATAAAGGAAAGGAAGTTTTGAGCTGATACAGTTCAATTTCTGGAAACAATGAGAGCTTTTTAGTTTGCCAAATGAATTAGTAAATGAATATAGAATTGCAGAGTTTTCCAGGCCTCTAGAGGAAAATTAGCGGTACTGGCTGGTACTGCCATTTGTTAAAATCTGTTTGGGGATTCTGCTAGAAACACTAGTAATTGCTTTCCATTTTCAAGGATAAGCAAAAGAAAGTGGAATAGACTGAATTCATAGATGTCAAGCATTACCTCCGCTGTGTCCCACTTTTAATGTATATTTAATACACTGTGTGAGACCCAGCGGGTTACAATGAGCCTTGCAAACTTGCAATTTGTCATGGGTGGGCTACAGCGTGGGGATCACTGACCTAGAGGAGATTTTTTGAAGAAGGATCATTTCTTTTTTTTTTTATTAGAGTTGCCACAGTACTCTGGAACAACCATAGAGTCACGGCATCATTCTGAATCTGCAAGGTACTTCCCAAGCAGTGTTTTCTGAACCCCCTCTTCCATTTGGGAAAAGGGGTCTTGGGCACTTAGGACCCAATTGTCCTTTCCTTTTAACAAACTTACTAGTGATCAAATCTTTGGGGGCGGGGGAGGAGGAGGAGAAAAAATACTAGGTGGTTCTGCCAGTTGCATTCTGTATCTTTAAAACCACAACTGGGCTCAAAGTTTCAAAGCATGGGTAAGGAAGGAGACCGAGGTAAGTGCCGGAAAAGGAGTTTTAGTTAGAATGGGAACGATGAGATCTCCAGAAACAAGCAGAGGGAGAAACTGGAAGGTTCATTGGGCACCATCCAGAAACAGCAAATTCTCTTTTCAACTGCAATAACTCCCAAGTAGTTTGTGGGGTTAGCCCTCCTGACATAATTTCTTCCCATACACTTCAAATGTCCTCCTTACTTACTTCACTGTGCACAGGCCCTCATACATAACGACTCCATCACCAAGCTGTCAAAAACCTCTCTGCTTCTATGTAACATTAGCAACCCGTATTTCTCTGTAGGAGATAAATCACAAATCTCCCCTAGCTCCTGAGAGCTCCTTGCTTACTGCGGTACCTATTCTCAGTTTCATGTTTCCCTGAAAGTAAGGCTGAGCAAAAAAGGGTCTTCTGTTTTTCTGGCGATTAGCCTTATAAGCAGAAAACCACAAGAACTGAGTCTTTGATAATTTTTCTCTTTACAGCAGTCACTTAATATCAGCACAATTAATTTCCCCGTGAACAATGAGGAAGCTTGGGCCTCTACCTGTTCATACATGAACAGATGAAAATTTGGGAGGAAGAGAAACTATTAAATATGTGACACTCACAAAGTACAGCAATGAATGCCACATGTATTCTGTTATGCAAAACCTTATTAGGCTGAATATGTGTAGTGTCTTACTCACTTTGCAAAGCAGCATTTGAGGAGCTCCTCCCTGGATTTCTTTCATTCCAGACCGCCTGGTAAATGTGGGTGAGACAGCGCAGGAGTGAGAACACATATGCAGATACTGTATTACTACACTGCTTTAATATGATCTGCAATTAATGTGATTTGTAATTGCTAAGCAAACATGGTGGTATTTTTTACTAGGACTGAGAAGAGAATTGACAGCAAGAAGAGAATCCAAGGGCAGATCTGGTTGCTTATCCAAATTGGTACAGTCTTTTAGAGGAATCTTTTATGCAACAAATACAACAAATGACAAGAATTTTGAATATATTTTACTCTCTGAGGAGAAAAGAATGAATGTAGAAATCCTATTTAAAAAAAAATATCAAAGATGCTATTATTTTTAAAATTAATTAATTAGGTTTCCATTGCATCTTTCCAATTCCAAAACAATTTTCAAAACAAGATACAGAAAACTCCATACCTTATGAATTCATTTTTTCAATGAAATACCACAACTGTTAAAAAAACATGAAGATCAGCGTCTTCTCCAAATGAGAATATAGACATTAACATGGAGGGGCAGGAATAAGGGGGAGGGGGGACATAAAGAAGTTTTAAGCTCAAGTACTGTTACCTAGCTTTGCAGCTCCCAGACCTTATTTAAGTTTGGGTCACTGAGATGCCTATGATTCCTCTGCAAAGCAGACAGACTCAGGCACGCAGAAAGGATCTGGAGAAAATGATTGGCTTTGTGGTGAGAGCAAGAGACCCTTCCCTCCTCCTGTGCTCACTTTCCTTTTGTCACTTGCCTTTAAATTACACAGCAGCTTGACTATTCATGCAGAGGAGGGAATGCAATTCAGGTAGCCCATGTCTTGTTCCAGCCCCATAGCTCCTGGATCATGTTAGAATAAATACATCTCTTCTTCCAGGTGCATTTGAAAAGAAAGCATTTCAGCTGCTGTACTATAAGAACGGCCATTAGGCCTAACCTACTGGATTTACTTTACTGCATTATCATGACAACCTATTCCAAGACTACCACAAGAGAGGTGCGTATGTCTTTTTTTCCACCAGTCCTTTGCAGTCTACGTAGTAAATATACCGACATTTCTTTCACTTTATAGGAGAGCCTTTTACTAACTTCCCAAACACTTGTGTAATCCCTTTTAAAAATGATGACTATGGATAAGAAGAGATAATTTGCCCACTTACTACCCTGTTCTGCTTTAAAAAAGGTAAAATATGAAAATATGATTTATTAACAGACTCTGAAGCTCCCCCCAACTAGGATGACGTAAATGTGGTTCAATAGAACTACTGTCTCTCCTTATTGCCTTTCATATCATAGGGGAGTAGCTCATTGGAGTTTTATAAGCCCGCAACCCCTGGCTGTTGGAGCATCCAGCAAAGGCTGTTTCAGTCAAGAGGAATTCTGCTGGGATCTGATACTGCTCTAAATTCTGCTGGGATCCAAACTAGCTTCAGTGTTGGAGTTACGGTATTAGATGATATTGTCCAACATCACCTGCCCAGAAGTCTAAACTGGACACATTTGTGGATTTTGTTTGTGAGTGACCTTTGATCACATGAAGTTGAGAACCTTGAATTATTTCACGTCCACTTACAACCCCTCCTCCCCAGCCTAAAACCTTTAGGGAAAAAACAATGCTTTATCGTCATTCTGGTATCTATCAACAAGGAACAATGGAAATGAAGCAGTAAATTCAAAGAAAATATTCAGTTACTACACCAAGACAAGCCTTGGCACATCTGAAGATAAAATAGAGAATGGTGGTTTTATTGTGGGGTTGTTTTTTTTTTTTAAAGGAACAGCGACAGCTAAGTTCAATGATAGAACGTAGTATAAAAACTCCCCTGACAAACTGGCAGGCAGCTTCAAGCAGAATCCCATTTACAGAGCAAAGCAGCATATGTAGCCCCAGGCTGCATTTTCATGCTACAAAGGGTTTGGCGACAATGCCCAGCTTTCCTCCTGGCACTTGTTTTTGACTTCAGGTTCCAGAGCACCTTTCCTGTGACAGTTCGAAAGGTTGTGCTGTGAATTGTCTTAGAGAAGTTTTTGAGGAAATAAAATACAGATTTTAAGTCACATCAGCCCATCTATATCACAAAAGAGCCTGCAGACAAATTAGATTGTGTTGGCACAAGTTAGGAGTAGTGAGCTACAGTGCTGAGGGCACGGTGCCATGAAGTCCAACTGCCGCCAAACTCTGGGCATCGTGAAACTGGGGCCTCAGCTAATAGAAATCAATGTGTGTAAATTCAGCTGTCAGCCACTGAAATTGCTGCACCTCTTTTCTCAGATAGCACCATAATTTAATTAAGTGTTGATATGTTTTGGGTGGAAGCCTCTCAGCAGCACTGCTTCTGAATAAGCCATTTCATTTTAAACAGAGTATGGGAACAGAGGCCTCTCCCATATTAGAGAAATATTTTGGAACTGCATTTGCATTCCACTTATCATTGTTTTCATAGTAGCTGGATTTAAACTCAAAGGGGAAAAAAAATGACATCACAAATTATATTCCTCTAACTCATTAAGGGTGATCACAAAATCAGTGGAAAAACTATTACCAAATATCCCAATCTTGTGGGATCATTAATTTGTTTTGCCTCTGCTTTCCAGGTTTATAGAAGGGCAAATGTGCCTTGGTTTTTGCTTGCTATGTATAAGATGGTCTCGGGTTGGCAGAGGGATAACAGCAAACTGTTGCTATAGGATATGTCCATTTTTCTGGTCAAAATTGTATTTTAGATCTCAGCAAGTCTCTGGAGCAGATTAAAAATTAGCATGAACAAATCAAGACGCAGATTTACAGCTACTTCATTATATGTTTCTTCCTCTAAAAAAAAGAAACCACCCCCTCTCCTCCTTGCATGTATCTTAGAATCTTTATGGTATCAAATGCAGGCCAAACGAACATATGGCAGTCGGATTTCTTCTGCATGAGGTCATTCTGAAGTGAGGTCTTTTTTCTCCTTCTACAGACATTTACATGCTGTCCTCAGAATTTGGCCATGACATTCCAGATAAAATTATCACTTTCCCAGCCCTTAGTATCTTCTCAATTTTCTGTTTTAAGTCAGTGCTGGGAGGATAGCCATATCACTGCAGAATAGCTAACAGATTTCTTGGATTCTACCCAAAATGCTGTTTTCTAACTGCTTTTTGCTATGTTTTGGATTCATTTCACCCCTTGAGCTGCCAACGTAGTTGGAGATTTGGGGGTGTTTTCAGGAGTTGTTTTTATAAGAGTATAAAATGACTTCTATAGTACAGTTATTCTGAGTTCTGAGAAAAGTCAGGCAGCTCTTTCTGGAAAGAAGAATTAAGGTAGTATTGCAGGAATTCGGTTTAAAAATTAAATGTACTCCCCAACAATAAAAAAAAGATAGCATCAACACAGGTTTCTCAGCCATGTATCATGTAAGCCTTGCTTTAGATAGGCTGTTCTCAAATAAGAAGATAGGTTGGTCTATGTGATCTACAGTAACTGATGATGAACTTTCATATTAACAGTGATTGTACTGGCATATGTTTTGTGATCCATCCTAGCTGTACCAAAAATACCAGGTGTTGCACACAGGGAACGAACAACAGTAACAAACAGTTTTTTGTGCAAGCAGTAATTGCATAGATTGGATTAGAACTAGAATTGGCAAGCAGAAAAGAGACTATCAACAAAGATGAAGTTATTCTGATTAAGAAAAGGGTGAAAGGATAGTAGACCAATCCACTAATAACATACCTTAAATGATTTCTTTTCTCTCATTAGAAGACATCCTCTGTTTTCACATTTCTGTAAACAGAAGTGAATAGTCAATGCAGACAAACCCCCGAACATTTAACTTGGTTATTATTACTCTTAATAAAAAAAACCCCAAAACAACCCCCACAACAAGTGATTAGCAATAAAAGGCATTATTACTTAAATCCAGCTTATCTCTTTAGCTCATGAAATCTTCTACTGAATTGCACATTAGCTCACATTCATAGGGAAAAGGTTCTCCACAAGGGCAGTTACAGCAAGGGATGAAGCCAAGAGATAGGGACTCAGCTCTAAGGGGAGTGAGTGTTATCTGTGAATTTAGAGAAGTCATTTAGCTCTCGCTATCTTATCACTCCCACTTGTGGAGCACTGACCTGCCCCACAGGTGCTGTGAGGCTCAGTCAGTGTGCCTTAGAAATACTGAGATTTTCAGCTGAAAGGCACTACTAAAAATATTTTTGTTTCCATAGTAACAGACTGTGAAATACAATAGTATGGCTCTTTGCAGGATACTGCCAAAAGATCATAGATGAGAAACTCTTAATTCAACCGCTATAGCTGCAATAGAGCAAAGGACCCACAAAAGCCATTGCTATTTATATAACCATATCTTGCTCTGTTTTGTACCTCTGTGCAAATCTCTTTATTCTTTCAGTGCAAAATTCCAAAGACAAACTTTCCATGACCAAAGAATAACAGTAGCAACAGTACCTAATACAGTACATAAAAGTTTCTACTTCCATAGGTTTCATACTAGTTACCAAAATGCTTTCTAATTCATTAACTTCAATATGACCGCAAGCACCTTTAGAGCCATAACAATATTTAAACTCGAATTATATCAATATATTGAAAACATAGAGAGGCTGCCCCGACTTACTTCAATAACAGTATCGTTATGATCGCTTGGGGTAAAACATTTCATAAATATGCACCCACAGATAGGCTTCAAAATTCATAACCAGCCTCCTAAATAAAAGTTGAATATTTTAGAACTGCTGAACACTCTGTAGCCCTTAGGGTTGCAGAGTGGGATTTAGTGGGGATTACTAGGAGAAAAGCCATTATTGGAATCAGAGCATTATCATTCTACATGTTAGAGCTAGCTTTCAATCCCATTCTTGAAACTCTTTGTATAAAAAGTAGAAATAAACTAGGAAATCCATCATCTTGGCCTTCATGAGAGCTGTGCTTGCTCATTGCCTCTGTCTAACTTGAATAAACATGGGTTTTGATACATTGTTTCTGAGTGAATAGCCTAGCTGGGAGAGAATTCAAGGAAACTGGCTTCCAGTCCTTTGCTCCAAGTTATCCAATTTTCATCCCTAAAATTGGTCAATCTGCCACAGCTTCATATAAAAATGAAAGCAAAAGACAACTAAATGAGGACATTTCTTGGGAGTTTATCTTTTTTAATGATGAAAATGAGACCATCTGAATTAAAGTGCATCCACTGTTTATTCTCTGTGTGGAGTGACTACATGCAGAAAGAGATTCAGTTCACATTATTGTTAGTCTGGCTGGAATTGAACAACTGTGGGCCAGTGTGCCTTGTTCAGCTATTCAAGATATAACATTCAGCAAAATCTTTCTACAAATATCTAATTGGCATCTCATGCTAATGTAATTAAATCAGCTTCAAACACTCATTTAGTTGCCAAACTGTTTGAAGTACAGTAGAACACAGAGATATTGCCAGGGAGAAGATGCGGATTAGCAAAAGAAAGAAATATAAAACTTCGAGACTAAAAATAGCAGAAGCATTGTACTGAAGAAAAAATAATAGTTTTCAACTAAGAAGTGAGGCTTTATCACTTAACAGTTGATATTTATAATAACATGAAAGCTTTACGGCTATACTGAACAGAGAGATGTTAATGTTAGTTGTTCCCTGTGAAGAATATAAGTCCAATTATTTTGGCTATTTTGTCAGGTCAAAAGTTCTGGAATTCAGTATCCAAAGTTCAGAGCCAAAGTCCACAACTGAATTCTCAAATAAAAATGGATGCATTCTCAAAATGGCCTAGTAATTCTGTACTTTCAGGACAAGTTTTCTTTAACAAACAAACAAACAAACTATCCAGCTTTGAAACAGCAAAGCAGATGAGGAAAGACCTGAGATTGATGGGTGCATGAAGAATGTAAGATTTGATCGTTAAAAACCAGTTACAGTATAAAGGTATATATACAAAAGAGGAATTCTATGGGGACAGTGAGTACATACATGTAATCTAGCATTAATATACATTTGCTGGTCTTGCAAAATACTATCTCTATTAGTTGTCCCACTATAGTTTTGAGTAATTTACATTCACCAAAGCACTTAATCATGTGATTTCAATGGGATGTAAGCACATACTTAAAGTTAAGCCCATGTAAGTCCTTTGGTGGAAAGGGATAAACTTAAGCATATGCTTAAATGCTTATTGAATTGCAATCTATGCTCCTTTGGCATTTTGCCCATTCTGCAGGGTTAATTTCACGGTTTGTTTCCTTCGTCTACAAGTGATTCAGTGTTTATCTGTGGTAAAATACCTCTCCACTTAACATGAATATACCAACGTCAGGTATAAAAAAAGAGTAAAATAATGAAGGTCACGTTTTAAGAACTTTTTCAAACTTGACATCACCTAACCAAGGCAGAAGTCCAACACAGAGAATGTATATATTCTTCCCCTGTAACTTCGTAAACAAGGATTATCAATGATTGCATTTTGCCAGGAAGTACACCTTCCCCTTTCTTCTATTTCCTTCCACATTAATCACCACTTATTTTTCTGTCTGAGAACAGAGAAGACCTCCCTCAACATCTGACCTAAACTGATTTTTTGATCTCCCAGAACAACCACTGGTCAGCACCTTGAGGCATATCCCTCCTGTCCTTCACGTCTTACTGACTCTGGTGAAGGAATTACTGGGTCAAATTTGGCAGTAGACTAGGTTGCAGTAAGAGCTCTTGACCATAAAAACAAAGGAGTCAGTTAAATTATTCCTGTCCCACTTCTCTGCAGCAATTAACTGTCAAAGGTGGAGCTGCACTAGTTATGATCGAACACAAAGAATCTTGAACTATTTTATTTAAAAATAGCGTAAGAATAGAAGTGAACAAGAAATTAATGCACATTCTCAATGTAAATATGCTACCAAAAGGAAAGAAAGCATGTTTTAAACTGTTATAGGAAGATCAACACAGTAAAAATAAAAACTAGAAGAACAAAATATTTTAGAAAAATATTGAAAATCTAAATTTGAAAAATTGCAGAAACCTGAGCACTGGAAACACTCAGCATCTCTGAAAAGTGATCTTGCAAGCATATAAAGAGCATTCTAAGTGTCGCCTGACAGGACTTTCAAGGACTTAGGAAACACAAAGGCAATCAATT